>NC_140089.1:18865500-19168142 GCF_964237585.1 Gallinula chloropus
TGTAGCCTTAACCAATCATTAACAAGAGTAAGATGCATGAACAGAGCATGTAGCCAATAGCAGTGTAACGTAGCTGGTATACCGGTATAGAAAATATATATAAGCTCTTTGTGTGTTTGAATAAATTAAGCTCAGCACTGATCACACTGATCAGAGTTGAGTCCATCCTTCGGCTCTCACATATCAGTATAGAGCAAGTATCTCAAGACTCAGGTCCCCAACTTCAGGCTATTGTCCACAAGCTTTAAGTTTTTAACTAAGGAGCTGTTTCCTCTCAACTGTGGGGAGGGCAGAGATAGTATTCTACAGACAACCACTTATTAAAGAATATGTGTCTACGTTAGAATGAAATATAAACAAATCATATAAAGGACTTCAATTGCAGAAGGTGCATTCAACAGTTCCACTGTTATATTCACCAAGTTCTTAAGCATCTCTGCTACTCGGCTTGATAGAAGGGATGACAAATCATGTGTGGCTGTGTGACCTAAAACAACCAAAGATGTCTTCAATAATTCATGAAAGGAAGAACCTACCTATCTCTGTACTCTCTGGTATTAGGTAACTTACTACTAAACTTACTGTTAATAAAACCCAACCAAGCAAAAACTTATCAAAGCCATGCAAAGGTAGTATTCAATCCACACTCTGCCTTTAAAATATAGTTAAGTAACCAAAGTGTATCAAGTGGCCCAGAGAGAAAAATGAGGGCACAACACTTTGGCAGATTATGACATCCTGGATACAGAGGAATTGATAAGAATGTCCCAAATGCCCATGCATAAGATTAAGGAATTTGCTTAAATGACTAGCCAAGGAAACTTTTAACTCCAGAAAATACTTGGCATTATGAGGCCATTATCAAGACAACAATCTTTATGAGAAGATTGTGTTGGAATGTGTGAAAGAAGCTGGATGCAGAAGTCTACCTTTATGCACCCTGTCTCTTAGCTAATTCTTTATAACTAGTGCAGCAACAGAGATTAATAATTTTAAGCTGACAGACTATTAAACCTTCACACTGAAGACTGGCAGCAGACTACCAAGAGAAGATCCTCAGAGACCTTTAAGCCTCTTAGCTCCAATAATAGCTCTGAGGTTTTCTAGTCCTTGAAGCTGTGTTTTGAAGAGACTGTAGATTCTGAGCCAATTATTTAGACAGAAAAATGCCATTTCAGTAAGTTGTTTCAGCTCACTTCAGTATTAATAAACTCAGATGAACATCATTAGGCTCCTTCTTGCACAGTGTTAACGTTCAAGATGTAACAGACTCCTTCAGACCAGTGCTATGGCCAAAATACCTTCAAGGATGCACAACAGTTCAAAAGCTTCTAATTATAAGCAAACAGCTTCACTTGTGAATGACACTTCAAAACAGACACCCTTTCCTTAGCACATATATCCCAACTCAGTTTGCAGTTCAGTTTACAGATTCGCTTGTAAGGTACTTCCCATTCCTATGGCTGGGTCTAGTCTGCCTGCATGACATGCCTGCTGTCACCTCTCCCTTACAGAGCACAAAGCAGAGTCAACAGCTGTCAGAACATATTATCAGGGCAGTGGAGACTGAAAGCATTTTATGCAGAAGAAAAACATACTTTTTCCTGGGCCTGAATAACAGAGACAGCTTTTAAAAATGAAAATCTGGAGCCCAAATTAATAAGGCTTCAAAAAAACAACCCCAACACATTCCCAACATAAATACTAACACTGCAACTAAGTCAAGTGAAATGCAAAAGAAGAGGTAGTCTACTCCTTTTTGACATGCACATAGAGAGGGGATGAAGGCAGACATGTTCCTGTATGTGCTGCTAGGACAAAAGCTTTGTGTAAGTATGCTTGGCAACGTGCAAGTAAACCACTGTAATAATATGCATAATCAAAAGAAAGGATCCACTTTGTGATGCCCAGAATGATGAAGGTAACACTGAGTCTTGTTTACCAGTGATGACTGGAGAGTAGATACACTGGCAAACTCCCAGAGTGTCAAAACCTTGCAGGAACCTGAGAAAACACATCCTTGAAATGAGAATTTTTATTTAAGAGGTAGCACCCTTCACTTTCAGGGCTACATTCACAAATAGCATAAGCAGCTATTTTCTCCCATTGTTATGCATGGTAGGAAAAGGAAACAGACAGTTGGCTTTTAACGTCTCATCATGTGTGGCCAACAGGAAAAGTCTGGCTCCGTGATTCCTGGTATCAGACAGGTCCTCAAAGACTGCTCTAAAATGCACCAATCACAACTATGTCTCTATTTCTGTGAGAATAATTCATCAGAAATATGAGGCACAAATTGTTTCATATCTGATTTAAATATGCAACAAAGCCAGTTAGCTAACGTGGCATACACACCACAGGCTGCATACAGACACATTTTGCCCATGAGCACCTCAAACAATTCGGCTTGCAGGCAGCTCCCATCTACCTGACTATGCTCAGGACGTGAAGCTCAACTCCCAGCCAGGTGGCGCTCAAAGCACCAAGGGCGGTGCTGCGGACCTCGCACCGCAGAACCTTACAGACATACGGCTGACAACATCTTTGTCCGATGTGGGTATTACGACTCCAGGTCCCACTGTCTCTGCAGTTTGCTCTACAGTACAGCTCTCCCTAGGCAAGTGGTTAAACGTTGCTTCAACGTTAACTCTGCTCCCTGCTCTCCCATGTAGCTGTCTCTCACAGCAACAGTTTCAGGCTATCAAGCAGTTGACTATGCATAGAAAGTCATCAATTCTGGGGGAAAAAAACCCAACCAAAACACAGACTTGTGCAATGTTCTTGAATAGCCGAAGATCCCCACTGCACAAGGTGGCATGAAACAGTAATGAGCTGTTCCTTACAAGGCTGTGGGAGCTGGAGAAGGACTGGAATATGTTGCCCAGAGGGTTGCGCAGTGTCTGCTGTTAAAATGTGACTGGATAGAGCCCTGGGCATACTGCTCATGGTGACCCTGCTTAAACAGGGGTGATGCACTGGGTAATCTCAAGAGGCCCCTTCCAACCCCAGTGATTCCATGATTCTGTGACATGCTTGTGCAATAACTAGAAGAACTGGCTCAGTTCTGATTTTCCATTAAATTTCTGTTATCAGGATGTAAGACCTACTTTAAAAAACCATAGGCATCTTAAAATACTAGGGAAGGCAAGGTAATTTTGAAAGTCTTTTGATTTAACAGCCTTTTCAGCCACTAACCCTGACAGGTTATGTCAGTTTC
The DNA here is from genome assembly GCF_964237585.1 of Gallinula chloropus. Lineage (NCBI taxonomy): Eukaryota > Metazoa > Chordata > Aves > Gruiformes > Rallidae > Gallinula > Gallinula chloropus. The sequence continues at coordinate 18,868,718 of NC_140089.1, forward strand.
TGTAAGAGGGCCCAGGAAAGATCAATTACCATATTCAGACTGGCAATGACAACAGTGAACTTTGGTGGACTCTTCATGGCAAATATAGAAGATACTTTTCACTTGAGTGAAAATTTTCAGATGCTACAGTAAATGGCTTTCTATTTCCAATAGTCATTACTTCTGACCTTAACTGACATGTTAATGTACAAGTCATACTGGGAATATTTTTGTATTTTCTTTGTTTGCTAGATTAAAGGATCCTTATTGTCATATCCCTTGTACAGGTTCAGCTCATGCTCAGGACTGGTGTGGTACAGTCTGCAAAGTTCACAGTATCTTTAGGTTACCCCCTTTTCCTGATCCTCCTTGAACTCCCAACAACATAAACTTGCACATGATGGTGAAGATAATTATTCTTCACAGTTCCTTGTGCTTTTGAGACTTTTGAAAATATACAGTTACAAGGAAACTCTGTGATGCAATAGGCCAGCTGAGCTAATCTAACAATTTCATCCTCTCGAGGGCTGCCCTTATTACTTACATCTTAATGCCAGCACTAAAGATCTGAGACGCTTTTGTCAGCAGCCCTTTTTGCCTGCATTCATCTTGAGCTCTGTTTTGGGTTGGCACAGCAAGGTTTGGTAGCAGGGTAGGGGGTGGGGCTGTAGGAGTGGCTTATGCAAAAAGCTGCTAGAAGCTTCGCTAGGCCTGACAGAGCCAGTATGAGCTGGCTCCAAGATGGACCTGCTGTGACTGAGGCCAAGCCAATCAGTGATGGTGGTAGTACCCTGGGATAACATATTTAAAGATGGAAAAAGACCCTCAAGCATCCACTTTTTGCCTCCAGAGAGAAGAGTAAGAAGATGTAAGAAACTTGGCAGACACCAACGTCAATGAAGGAGGAGGGTGTGCCCCAGGCACCAGAGGAGAGATTCCCCTGCAGCCCCTTGAGAAGACCATGGTGGAGCAGGTTGTCCCTCTGCAACCCATGAAAGATGACAGGAAGTAGAGATTCCACCTGCAGCCTGTGGAGGACCCCACAGCAGGTGAAGACAGCGTCAACCCAACACAAGCTCACAACGCAGTGAAGCCTTCCTAAGGGGTCAGAGAAGCGCAAGATTAAACACAGGAGGAGTTGCAAGGGTATGTGAAGCACAAGGAAAGATACTGGCAAATGTAGTCTGACTTCCTTTGGTGGCTCATCACCTTGTCTAACCACTTATCAGTACGACTGAGGTTCAAGAACACTGACGTTCAGCCTGTTCTAGCACTGTGTTTGGGCAGCAAAATTATTATGGATCTTGCATCCTCAACTGGCTGATTTCCACATGTACTATGACATTGTGTTCTTAGTGAGGCAGCTAGAAACTGTAGCTGTACTATATACAACACATCTAATTACACTTTAGGCACTGATCTCCATTCTAAATGGCTAGTGGCTCTGTGTCTAGTTCTCAGATACCCACTGAAACAGTCAGACCCAACACTGATTTCTTCAACAAGCACTGCAAAAGAAAGCCAATTATCGTAACACCAGAACTCATCTGCAGGAGATGGTTTGTAAGGCTTGTGTAAAACAGTGCAAGCTTTCAGGTCCTGGAACAGGCTGCCCAGAGATGTGGTTGAGTCACCTTCCCTGGATGTATTCCAAAAAAAAGGTAGATGAGGTACTTAGGGATATGGTTTAGCTTAGGATGGCAATGGTTGGACTTGATGATCTTCAAAGGTCTTTTCCAACCTTATGATTCTGTGATTCAGTCATACATAGTACAACCCACGATAGCCCACTCCATCATCTTCTCCACGTGCAAAGTACATTCCAGCTCTATCTATTGTATATAATTAGAGCTGAACTTTTTATTCTCTCAAGCCCATTTTTGTTTGGAATGATGACTTCTGCTTCAACAGCTTAATCATGGAATCGAAAGTTCTTGGGAGTTAAAGCCTACCAGAACCAAGTTGCTCAAGGAATGTAACTGGTCACTATAGCAATCCTCTTCTCTGTGTGGACCTTTTTAATTCATTCATTTTAAGGAGAGGATACCAGTTAGGAACAGAGATTCGGAAAACGACAGCTTTACCCTTGTTTCTGTCAGTCTGTTTCCCAGCTAATCCTGCAATCTTTCTGAGCCTTTAGTTTCACTTTTCACAAACACAGCCTTTATAAACTGTAAAAGAATATTATAAGAACTACATGCTGTTAAAATCAAGTCAACGAAATATCCTACCTGTTAACTAGGCAACATATGCAAGTCCTGTTCTTGCCTAAAATTATCTTACACCTTCCTGTTTGCAATGACAAACTTCAGCTTGTAATGACTACTTTAAAAAAACACAAACTCACAAAACCCACCAAACTAAATGCATGCCAATTTTCCCCTCTTTGTTCTGATTTTTTCTAATTATGTGTCTTTAGGAAGATACCCTTTGGGATCTGCCCAGCACTATCTCAGACATGTAAGAGATGAACCGAGGAACACCAAGCTTTCCTTTACTGGAAATTCCTCCTCACAATAAACAGCCAGGTAGATGTTCTGCAGTCTGAGCAGCATTTTCAAACAACATCAATCAATAAAGTACCAAAGTGTTTAAGTGCAGTAAAAAGCATGCTCAGGTATTGCATATTCTTTAGCTATATGCTTACTAAAAAGCAGTCAGGTGACCGAGGAATGGTAGATTACTGGAGATTAAACTGGCTTCTGGTGACAACAAATTCATGGTTGAACTGCTAAGCAGACAGAGCCAGGAGGGTCCTTTACAAAAATGAACCTTTGTTCTAGAGCTGCTGAAAAGCAAACATATCTCTTCCAGCACAACTGGAATTTCCAAATTCAAAATGGTAGTGTTATTTTTAGACTAGCTCCTCAAGGAACCAGACAGAAAGGCTCAGGCAGCCATTACTACAAGAAACTCTAGAAGTATGCATCCCCAAGAAACTCCAGAAATAGGCATCCCTGATTTATACCACTTAGAATGTGGTGGACTACTACTCACTCTTTCTTCTCTTCTATCCACAAGAATGTATTTGGAAGATATGATTTGCCTCTTCCAGTAGAGCTAACCAAAGCCTTGATGCAAAGTTGCACCATACCCTAAATGAACAACAAGTGCCGAAGAGATGAAAGCATAGCAGGTAAAGACCCTCAGAATCACAGAACAGTTTGAGTCGGAAGGGATCTCAAAACTCATCTATTCCCAACCCCCTGACATGGGCAGGGACACCCTCCACCAGCCCAGGTTGCCCAGAGCCCTGTCCAGCCTGGTCTTGAACACTGCCAGGGAGAGGGCAGCCACAGCTTCTCTGGGCAGCCTGTGCCAGGGACTCACCACCCTCACAGGGAAGAATTTCTTCCTTATATCTAAACAAAATCTCCTGATCAAGCCCAACTCTCTCTCAGCCTCCTTTCATAGGAGCCCTCTTGTCATATTCGTGGCACATGAACACTCAGAAATCCATAGCATACTTGCATCTTCCATGTTTGATACTTACTGTGCACACATGAGGCCAGTTCTCCAGCTGGTGGAGCACTGCTGTGTTAAGTTCCTCCCAGTACATTTCCCGGTAGATCTGTGGCATCTTGGACACCCAGATACCGCTGCTACACTTGCTCAGCATCTCTTTGATGCGAATTTGAATTTCATTGACAGGAGAAGTAGAAGGGCCAGTGGCAGTAGTATGTGTCTCTGCAGCAGATGTGTTCGAGTTATCTGGTAGAACAAAAGCACAGCCTTGAAATAAGCATGGCTTTATAAGCGGAGAAAGGCATATGATTACCTACTTAGTTAAAAAATGACACATGGGAATTTCTGGCATAACACCAACTCTAAAATTAATGCACAGCACATCTGTTTTAGTCCCTTTCTATTGGAAAGAGCCATGGAAACCTCATACATTTAGTAATTGTCTTGAAACTGAATTTTCTATCACTGTAGTTATTTTCGTAAGAAGTTCCTAAACATTTTTTCTGAAGGGATCCTGGAAGAAGTTACAGAACCTTCAGCCATCCTGTTCCTGAGAGGCTGCACTGAGACAGTGTCCCAAGAAGGATCCAAGAGAATTTACTTACAAATTTAATTTAATAAACACCATAAAAAAGGTACAGGAAAACATACAAGGATGTCCTTCCAAATTCACACTTACATACAAAAGACCAATGATTTGCCAAACCTAACACCCAGCCCTTCTCTGCTACTGCATCCAAGGAAGCCCTCCAAGTAGAGCAGAGAGAGACAGGAACTGTCCAACTACTTTGGACAATTTCATACATTTTGTGTATGAAAAAGACAGTCATTATCCCAGCTGGGGGTTTACATCACTAGCTTGTATACTCCCTCATCTATATTAATCTCCTTCCTTTGGAGGAGTGTATCTGCTACCAAACCTGCAGCTTCACAAATCAGCCTGAGAGGTCTCAAAGAAAGCAACAATCATTTGACAAGCCCATTAACTGCACAACTGCTGGGAGCCAGGCACACAGAAAAGTATCTTCTGGACAGCTAGGTTAGCATGCTGCTTACTCTTGAAAGCCAGCATTCCACCCTGCTGGCAGTGAAGTTAAGCATGCTCCTCCCGTTTCCAAGCTACTCACACTAGCTTTGTGACTGGCTTTGACACTTAATACACAAGGATTTTCCTAGAAGGCAGAAAGGCAGACAAATAAACACATTTGCCCAGAACCATGAAATCAGAGTAAGGAGGTTTACTAATAAAACATGGTTTCTCATCCAAACCTGTCTTCTCTAACAAGTACTAAGATAGGTTTTTATTATGACACCCAATTTAACATGTGCAGTCAAAAAAATATTGCTAATGAGCAATAAAAATACCATTTGAATCTGTGGAAGAGGTTCTAGACAGGTGAACTTGCAAGTCCTTCTGAAACCTTGGTGGGGCGGTTTGTCTCTTCTCAGACCTAAAATTAAAAAAAAAAAAAGAAAAAAGAAGAGAGAGCTTTGAATCAATCTCCTGGTTCTGAATAACATTAGATTTGTTTACAAGACCTATATGTAAAATAAAATGTACTTCATATAGTTCTCACAGGCCCCTGCACAAGATAGTACCTGCAGTGTCCTGGCTTGGAAAGCAATGGGATTAGCAGTACCAAGACAGATCAACAAGGGATTTCTATTTTTTTCTTACTATCCAAATTATTGAGAGAAACAAAACACACAGTAAAAAGACATTAGCAAAAGGAAAGCATGTAGACCTAACAGTACAGTTGACAGCCTTACGTATGATACATGCCACCTCCCATTCAACCTATTTGTTCTTTTACCTGTATGACATCTCAATCTTGCTGTTGAATATGATTATGTTCACCTTCTAGGTGAGTCTCCTGAAAGCATTTGGCTCCAGAAATCAGCGGAACACCTAAACTACACAGGAACTCAGGGTCTTTTTGTGGACGCTGTTAACAGACTCCTCTCTGAAGAGCTGTCCTACAGGACACAAATGTCATGCTTGCAGATGTTTTCTCTGAGGTCCTTCAGAGAGCACCAACTGCGAGCACATGCACAATGTGCTCCTGACAGCAAAGAAGTCACAGCAGTTGTTGCACAGTAAGACTGTTGTGGAAATAATTAGCTGTGGAATAATTATACACACTGCAAGCAAAAGGGAACAGCAGTTGGAGGGAAAAAAAAATAGCTAAGAGTTCAAAGACTAGAATCAAGCACCAAAAAGACACATACCCAAAGGAAGAAATGCAGTGGAGAAGTCAGGGTGACAAATGCACCAAAACAACTCTCCACAGGAGTGCAGCAGGATACTGTGAACACCAGGCATCGCCAGACTGCAGCAGCCACTGCACATGCACTGAGCAGGCTCTGTAAATGGCCAGTGCCCAAGGGGTCAGTGAGAAGATTGGCCACCTCTGGAGTTCAGGAACAACTCCAGAGGAAACCACAAATTTCACTACCCACGAGGATTTTCCCACGGGTCAAGTATGATACTGAGGCTAGCAGCAACAGGAAGATGACAGTAGCACAGCATTAAGGTAGCCCTATGTATCTTGCACTGACCTCCAATCAGAGAAGATCCACAAATCAGAAAGAGGCCTCCACATTCACACCTCTTCTATGCAGCATTTTACAAGATATAACAGGAACTTGTCTCTCTCATTCTTTTGCTTCCTCCTTAAGATGAAACTACCGCTCCTCCACCAGCTATGGGGTGTCACTTGTACCAAAAATAGTACTTCTGTTCTGGGTCATGTCCCTCAGCATTACCAGTGAAGACAGCTACTGCCCAGCACAGCATTTTCCAAAGCAGGAGAGGCATGCCCAGAAGGGCTGAGCCGCAGATCAACTACAATCACATTTGTGAAACATAAGCCAGACAAGACTCAAGTAGTACAAAGGCAAAGTCACCCACACAAAACCCAAGCACAGATTCATACCTTGCACTTCTTGGGTATCTGAAAAGACTCCAACAACCCAGCCGCATCACATCAACATCCCCTCTGCCTTCTGGGAAAAGCTCAGATGTCCACACAAAACAGCAGTACAGTCCCTTCTTGAAAGGTCTGCTGTGACTGGTCACGCACACCCCACAGGAATCCCAGGATCCCACCTCACTATACATGTCTTTACCACTATGAACAACTCCAAGTTGAACACATACCCGAGGAGAAAGAGTCCCTTTAACATGCAGACTTGAAAGAGACTACCGCCATTGTAGACAGCAAGCAAAACAATCCCATGAACAAGCCACAGGAGTAATGGAGATTGTCCTGCTACTGCTGCCTCTAAGTAGGAATCCACAGCTGTGTTCTAGTCCTCAGTGCCACACACCATTGCGACCACCTTAAGCCACACATCAGGCAACACAGATGATATGAATGTAGGAAAAGCAGCAGGAACTGCAGCTAGGTATCAGTGAGAAAGGCGTCAGATGTTCCCCTTTTGAGCCATGCCATCTTAAACACCTTTAGAAAGAAAACTGGAACAGAGGGCTGATTACTCCCTTATGGTGCTTGTGAAAGCAAATTGGATTTGCTATCCTCTCAGCATTAAGACTTCATGTGGTATTTTCCAGTGCTTCCTGCTGTGCTTCAGTGGCTTCTCATGGAAGAAAAAAACAGGTGCTACCATCAGCTTTCAGACCAGTTTTCGTGAGTTTCAAGCCCTGCAACCAGACAAGGATCCTGTGATGCGTGACTTGCTCACATAGATCACTGTGGTCTTATCTTTCCAAAGATGGGATGGAACACAGCCAGACAACAGCAGGATCAACATACTTTTCCCCCTCAAGCAAGTATCGACAACTCAGCTGCCTGCAAGGCCTCATGTTTCTCAGCTGCTATAAAGTTCTGGCACAAGGCAACCTAGCCATACCAGCAGTAAGTAAAGGAACACATTAGCCCTTCACAAATGCCTGACCAGCCATGCAGCCAAGCTGTGGTGGTTTAGCTCTGGCTGGAGGCCAGATGCCCACCAAAGTCAGTCTATTATTCCCCTTCTTAGTTGGACAGGGGATAAAATATATATTAAGAGGCTCAGGAGTCAAAACAAGGACAGGGAGACATCATTCTGTCAGCAAGGACATGGGCAAAACAGACCCAACACAAAGTGAAGAAGAGAGAAACTACCTAATTTATTACACTACAAAGAACAGTGAAACTGGAGTCAGGAGCATGACCAGATCTTAAAACAAATGCAACCAGATCTTAAAACACTTTCCCCCCACCACTCCCTTCTTAGCAGGCTTTAGTCAGGATTTTGCTCCCTTCTTCCCCCCGCTTGCAGTACAGGGGGAGGGACTGGGGAAAATGGGGTTCTCGGTAGCACCTTCTCCCCACCCCTCCATTCTAAGCAGACTTCCCTTCAGCCATGATTTCACTCCCTTCTTTCCCCCAGTCGCAGCACAGGGGGATAGGGACTGGGAGATGGGGGCTTTCGTCAGTCCCTTGCAAGTTGGATTCCTTCTCGGCCGGAGAGGGCTGGGGGGGGGGGGGGGGGGAGGAATTCATTCCACACCCTCCCCCTGCTGCACCGTGGGGTCTCACCCACGGGAGAGAGTCCTCCACGAACTTCTCCAACGTGAGTCCTTTCCCACACGACTTTACCTCTCTATCACAGTGTCTTTCAGTCCCAGTCCTCCATGGGATTCCAAGCCTCCCCCAGCAAACCTGTTCTGACGCAAAACTCTCGCTCATCTCTGTGTCTCTGATTCTCCTCATGGCTGCAAGTGCTGGCAGGGGCTTGTTCCAACGTAGCGTCACAGCATCTTCTCTATGTCTCCACCTGCTCCATCCAGCATGGAGCCCCTCCACGGGCTGCAGGTGGGGTCTTGGCCTTTTCCATGGGTTTCTCCATGGGCTGCAGGGGCATCTTTCTCTCCAGCACCTGGGGCACCTCCTCCCCCACCCTTTTCTGGCCCTGGTGCCTGCACAGCTTGTTACATCTTCTCACTCCCTTCTCCGGTGGCAAAATGCAGCTGCTTCCAGGTTGTTTTCTCCTGTATGTGATTCTCAGAGGCGCTGTGACCATCTCTCGGGCCGTGACTCTGGCTTTGAATTGCTCGTTGTTTATAGTTTGGGCTGTCAGAAAACTCTAACTGCTGCTTAAAGAAACCGTCTCAGCAGCACAGCCTCACAAAACTGAAACACCTGCCAAGTGCCCATGCAGAGTTGTACATAAGCAGCTGGTTACATTTCACTCCCACAGACCCCTGTTTCAGAGTGAAGAGGAGGTGTGCCCTTCTCTGCCTATTGCCTTTCCAGGGTAAGGCCCATGCCACCCAACTCTGCTCTTCAGCTTTTGGACAGTGTTATCTCAGCAATGAAGCCAGGTAGTGGACAACAGTCAATGCTGTCTGCTGGTGCAAGCAAGGGAATCACGGAGAAGCGCAACATGTTCTCACCTATGCTGTTGCTTCACAGATTAAGGGTCTCTGCAAGCAGCTTTATAAGCAAGGCCTCTCCCACCTTCTGTGTTTGCAGGTCTGCCGCAACATGCTTGTGACATGAACTTACCAAGTAACTGCTGCTATACAGACAACCTCTCAGAGCCTTGCAACAGCGACTGCAAGAAGGCCCAAGGGGGGCAGCAGGAAACAACCTAGCACAATTGCAGCTACCTCCAGCATGTCCCCTTGTCACCTAGGTGTAATAAAGTGGGGAGGAGAAAAGCCTGTTGCCCCTCCATCTGACACTACTCAGCGCAGCAGCAAGCTCTGGAAGCTGTAGTCAGGAGTACCTCTCAGTAAAAGACAGCAGAGCATTAGAGAGGTGAGATGCAGACTTTGGCAGCCACGAGGGAACTGCCATTTGCAGCTTCACTGTGGTGCTTCACTACACAATGCAGGGTGGAGCACCAAGACACAGCCTGCCAGTGGGAGGGCATCCTGCCAAGGCAAGTAACAGATCTGCCGTAGCAGGACACGTGCTGCAGAGAGAAGGAGAAATCAAAGACCCTTAAGTGCAATCCCGAGAGCATGGGTGTTCTTTGCTACGATTTTGGTAAATAGGTGTCAGAAAACACACACAGAGGAAATGCACATAGAAAGCACCTCACCCCAGACTTAGGGCACAGACAAGCTCTGTCACCTTCAGTACTTCTCTCAGTCAGTCTGTGCTGTGAACGCTCAGCTGCTTTCATGAACAAAGGCTGGCACCACTGCTTGAACAGCGCCTGGAATCTGTGCCAGCTACCTATGAGGCTGGTGTGAGCTCAGGATTTCTGGGAATGCTGCTCACATTTCTGTTCACTTGCATCCAGTTTTGAGGTCAGGACCTCCTAGAACAAAGCAGCTTTCCCCTGCAATTCCCAAAGTAGAAACAGCTACAGCAGCTCCGGGCTGCACAAAAAAATGCCCAGCAGCAATGATCAGTCATGGATCTTGCCAGTCCTACTTCAAACTGGACAAGTTGAAACCAGCTAATCCAGTTACACAGGCCACTACACAACCTTGCATTACAACACAGTATGATCCTCTTCCCCATGAATACTCCCTCTCATGTCCTCAAGCATTTGGACCTTTTGAAACAGCTTAAGATGTCATCTTCTCCAAAACTACCTGGTCCAAAGCACACTTTGCCTGTAGTTTCTCCTCACCAGTAGGGCAAGAACAGACATAAAAAATAAAGCCAGGAGAACACTTTTACCTGAAAGGAGCTCAGGGGAAGCTGCCAGAGAGTAACAAAGATGACAACACATGATGGAACACACTCTATTACAAAAGCCAGAATAGGACTGTATTCTACCTAATTTATTTTCAAGGATTACTGTCATGGTTTAATCCCAGATGGCAGCTGCTCACACACTTCCCACGCTGGTAGTATGGAGAGGATCTGAAGAGTAAAAGTGAAAAAACTCACGGGTTGCAATAGAGACAGTTTAGCAAGTAAACCAAGAGACATGTGCAAAAGAATCAAAACAAGGAATTATTTCCCCACTGCCCATAGGCAGGCAGGTGTTCAGACATCTCTAGGAAAGGGAGGGCTCCATCATGCCTAACAGTGATTTAGGAATACAAACACCACCACCTTAATGTCTCTCCCCTTCCTATTTCCCACTGCCTTTTATAAGCTAACATAAGAATGGTATAGAATATCCCTTTGATCAGCTCGAGTCAGCTGTCCTGCCTGTATGCTCTCCCAACTCCTTGTGCACCCCCAGCCCACTTGCTGGTGGGGTGCTGTTAGAAACAGAAACAGCCTTTAATTTCTGTAAGCACTAACAAAAACATCTCTATATTATTAACTCTGCTTCCAGCACAAATCCAAACCACAGCCTCATACTAGCTGCTGCAAAGAAAATTAACTCTACTGCAGACAAAGCCAGCACAATTACAAATCTTCAAGTACTACAAACCAAGTCATATTCTTCTGAGCTGTTGGGCAGTGAGAGGCCCATCCTGAGTCACCTCACTACTATTACAGCCACAGTCTCACTCCCTCACCTGCCACATGCAGCATGTCTCTCTTCCATGGCCTCTACTTCCAAATCCTCCACTCCTCACATGGACACTCCCAGCTTGTGTGGCTCACTCACAGTTATTGCCACTGCTCTCTTCTCGTCAACTTCAGCTCCACAGTCTCAGGTTCCTGACACCATCACCACCTGGCTTCTCTCTAAATTTCTGCTGGGAAACATCTAAAAAGCTACTGCTATGGCCACAGCCCAAGTTCCCAAAGACACATGGAGAGTCTCAGGGCCCTCACGAGGTGCCCTGCCCCAGAGCAAAGCCCCAGCTGAGCCACCCAGCAGCCCCAAAGCCGCCTCGTCCTCCACAGGGCACCTGCCCACTCCTGCAGCACCAGCACGCTGGGGAATTTCCTGAAAGGCACGACCAGCACAGCACGGCCACAGCCAAGGGCCCTTTGCAAGGCAGCCCCACGGTCAGGAGGCAGTGCTGTCACACACCAGAAAAACACCACGTCCTCAGGCACCTCAGCTCCCAGCTGAAGCGGCTGCTGCTCCCACGACTGCTCTGGGCGCATCCTCGTGTGTCCTCGGGCACCCAGACCCCTGACAAACACGGGACTCACCGGGGCAGGCGCCAGGGACGGGATGCATCTCCCCTTTCCCAGCTCTTCCAGAAAGAGCAGACCCCGTGGCAGGAAGGATTAAGCTGGCGCTCGGCTCCGTGCCCCTTCACACACCGCTGCCGTTCCCATTCAATGCGGGGCCGACTGCTAACCCGTCCCAGGACCCGCAGGGGATTACCACCACAATCACAGCTCCAGCGGAATTACTGCAGCCACAATGCGGCACAGCAAACCCTTCTCGCCACCGTCAGCTGGTGGCCCAGGGCGGCCCAGAACAGCCCAGAAAGAGACCTGATGGGGCAGCAGTTGGGTAAGCCACCTGGATTACAGAGGCTCAAAGCGGGCTCAAACCCAGCACGTACCGCTAGCCCAGCAAAACCGCAGCTCCAGCCCGCAGCTCAGCTCACCCAAACACAGGCAGGCAGCTGCTGCGGCCCAGCATGCCCAGAAGGGCCACGGACACCAACGCTGCCACCGACAACTCAGGCACGAGGTGAAGAGCAGCCACCTGCAGACAGCTGTGACGCGGATCACACAGCACTTGCCTGTCACCTACACACACCTCTTTCCACTTGCTTTTGTGCCGGGCACAGCGGCTCCCTCCTGCGCCTGGGAAACGGCCACATCCCCACACACCCTGGGTGTGACACTGGAATCGGATGCATTTCTCCCCAGAAGACACAGGAGCAGGCCAAGAGCACGGGGTAGCCACGGCAGCATCCAAAGGGGCAAAGGGTCACCGTCTCCCTCCCGAGTACTGACCCACGTTGCAACTTCACCCGCTGCAGCAGCGCGAGCCTCGATTCCCACATCTCATAACAAACTGGCACTCCTGCAGCCTCCGAGGGTCCACCACCTGTCACCTCGCCTCACTCACACAGGCACAGGCAGGCACTGACCTGTTGACCACAGTGACGTGCCTCTGCATGGGCGTTTCTGGAGAGGTTCCACTCCCAGCAGCTGGAGGCAAGGCAGACCGCGCACTCTCCACAGTGGGTCTCACCCCTCCACATGTTCCTCTGCCTTGTGGTGGGCGAGGAACAGGCCTCTTGCTGCCGCCTTCTGCACCGCTCAAAGACCTGGGCTGTCGCAAAGTTCCTTTCGGCTTCCCTAAAGAGTTTGCACATGCAGCTGTAAGTCGCACCCTCTTCCACCCAACCCAAACAGCCTTTAAGCACAGCAAACAACTCCTGTCAGGGAGCCCATACTTCTCCAAAACAGAGAAGTCACAGAGGATGCCTCCCACCAGTCATGGGTGTCTGCTATGCTATGGTTCACACGCAACATCTCACAAATCACACTCTCCACCGCTGCGCTCCAGTGGGTAAAGAGACACAGGGGACCCATCTCCCCTCATACGCTCAGAAAAGCCACGCGCCTCGGAGGTGCCACAACAGGTCACCTTGCCACTGGAACCCACGGTCAGGCTGCCCTGACAAACAACGTGGCACCGACTTACGCAAAAGGCCCAGAGCTCCAAAAGCCAGGCCTGGCTGGACATCAGCACTGTCATGGCACGAGGGCGCTCACGGCGGCGGCAGCCACAGGCCGTGTTACAAGGCCTCCGTCTCACCGCAAGAGCACTGTGCGTCCCTGCCACTCAGCAAGGGCCAAGCTGGAGCTCAAGCCAGGAGCAGGCTCATTGCCACACCTCTCACTCACATCCCAACCACCTTTCTCACACGAGCACTCTCATGGCCAAGAGAGTTTTGGTCTTCCAGCACCCGCACAGTTCCTTCAAACAGGCAGGCCACCCACGGCTGCCCGGGGCTTACCCACTAATGTCACTGGAGACGTGTTCTTCAGCCTCATCTGGCAGTTCACTTGCCGTCCCACCTTCTTCTTGGAACTCCTCTGACGGGCCACCAGTTGAGCAAGTGGCATAGTCTCTCTGCAAATGACAGCACGGCACATGACCTTGTCGGAGTTGGAAGGGGACAGGAGGAACAACAGTCAGTGAAGCACAAGGACGTGCAACCGTTCTCTCGCCCATAACCCCTGGTGCCTGCAGGCCTGCATGCAGTTCAGCAAAGGCTCCAGCAGCAGACACGGACCTTGGAGACCTCCCTCTGCTCCCACAGTGCACCTCAGAAACCAGCAAAGCGCACAGAATGACAGAATCACAGGGTTGGAAAAGACTTTTAAGATCATCAAGCCCAACCGTTCCCATCCTATGCTAAACCATATCCCTAAGTACCTGATTTACCCTTTTTTAAAACACGTCCAGGGAAGGTGACTTGTTCCAGCTTTTAGCCAACTTTACTGCAAAAAGGTGGAGTTTCAATGTTTAAATGGAATTACCTATATTTCACTTTTCTCCTGTCGCCTCTTGTCTGTTCACTGGGTACCACTAACTGGATATAGAGTCTAGCTCCATGTTTTTTATCTCCCTCCATTAATACTCATGAATGAGATTTTCCTGAGCTTTATCTTCTCCAGAATTAATAGTCTCAGCTCCTCGACCCCTCCATCATCTTTATGGTCATTCACTGAACATGCTTCGGTGTGTCCATATCTGGGTAGCACTGCTTCCCAGATGTTATCTCACTAGGGCTGAGAGGAGTTATTACCTCTGTTGGGGTGGGGTCAACACTCTTCCTAATGCAACCCAGTCTATTGTTGGTCTCCTTTGCTGCAGTGGTTACACTGCTGCCCACTGTGAACTTTGTGTCTACCAGAAGCTCCAGAAATTGCTCTGCCAGGCTTCAGCTGGTCAGTACCCAGACTGTGCAGGTGCTTGTTGTGGTTTTGTATGGGGGTGGGTGCAGGGGTGGCTGCTGCAAGGTGCTCTAGAAGCTTCCCCTAGGCCTGACAGAATAAATAGCAGCTGGGCTCAAGGCTGGAATCAACGCTGACCAAGGCAGAGCTAACCAATGATGGTCATAATGCCTCTGTGGTAACATATTTAAGAAGAAAAAAAACCAACCTGCAAGTATCTGTTATTTTGCTGCCAGACAAGGGAGTAAGAAGATCTAAGAAACTCTGCAGACACCTGATTCAGTGATGTGGCTTAAGAGACAATTCATAAATATAGCTTTAATATAAAAAGCATTTGCATGTTTTGGATTTTAGCAGAATACAGCTGCAGCTGTGTGAGCTGTTTAATCGTTAGAGCAGCTACAAAATTTAACCCGAACAGTGGAAAGAAAGCGAAGGCAGGGAAGTGATCAAGAATCAGGCCAATAACCAGTTACAAGACAGAGTAGATCTTGTTTTCAGCTAAAAGGGGTTCCTAACTACTTTCTGTAGGAACGCGTTTCTGAGCTCAGGAATATGTTTTTGAGACTGGTAAAACCCGTAAAGAGTATGTGCTGAGAGAGAGGAAGACATCCAGCCTTCATCCCTGAAGACCAACAGAAGACCCCCTGAGTGTCACTAAGCATGCTCTACATGGGAGGAGTTAATGCAAATTACTTCCTGGAAATAGTTTGCATAAAGCTGCCTTTTCTAAGAAATTGTCATGAATATGTCTAGTTAATCTGTATAAAAAGTAGAAATTTTGCTTGAAATGGCACAGACGTTAGGAGGAGCCATCCCCTGTGTGCCCAGCGCTGCAACAAAGGATACCTGCTTCACAGTCACCAAGGCTACTGAGTTTTGATTCCGGCTTTCCGAGGCATCACACCAAGGTTAATTAAGAAGGAGGGGGAATAGGAGGTGCTCCAGGCACTGGAGGAGAGATTCTCCTGCAGCCCATGGAGAAGACCACAGTGAAGCAGGTTGCTCCTCTGCAGCTGTAGAAAATGATAGGGAGCAGAGATCCCACTTGCACCCATGAAGGACCCCATGGTGGAAACACACGAAGGATGCTGTGAGCCAGTAGGAACCCCACATTGGAGCATGTGTTTTCAAAACAGTCGCTTAAATAGGAAACTTTGTGATACAGTGGACTGCAGAAGACTAACTGTTGACTCATCTTTCTGAAAGGATAACCTGAAAACCTTAATAACTCTTCACCCTTTCAGATGTCTGTGCAACCACCTGTCCTCCATGTTTTGAGCGTGGATTTGGTAAGGCTTTAGTGCAATGAAACACAGCAACAGGTTGTAGTTCTTCATCTACGTCCCTTCTTCTCTTTTCTGTTGTTGGTACAGTCAAACCAAGTGCTTTAAAGACTTTGTTTGGAAGGATGCTTTCAGGACTGGCAGTGCTTTGGGAGCTGTTCTGGAGGTGATGGCACTCTGTCTTGCTTTTCACATGGTTGAATTTGCCAATAATGAATGCAGTCCTTCTTAAGCCTATGCATCATCTTTTTGGGCAGTGTCTCTATATTGCTCCCATCTCATGCACACTTCCTTTTTATGATTGAGTTTTGTCAGAAGCAACTTGTTCATCCATGCAGTGCTCCTGCCACCTTGCTTTTTCCCCTCTGCTGATTGTTGTGATACACCATTCTTGGAATTGGAGAAGGCAATCCTTGAAAATTCACTACCTCTTCTGGACCACTCTTCTCTTCAGGACTGTATCCCATGTGAGTCTAAGTAGATTCCAGAACAGGCCAAAGTCTGCTCTCCTGGAGTTGGGCTTGTTAACACTGCTTTACGCCACTCCAGTCAGGCTCCCAAGCACCGCCAGCTTGTTGTCACTACAGTCAGAGTTGTCTCCAGCCTTTACATACACAACCAGTCCTTCCTTGTTTATAATACTCAGGTTCAGCAGAGCATATCCCCTTATCAAGTAACCACTTGTGTCAAGAAGATGTCATCAGCTGACCCCAGGAATATCCTAGATAGCTCATGCTCCAGAAACATCCTAGATAGCTCATGCTTGGTTGTCTTGTCCCTTCAGCAGGTACAGCAGTGGCTCACATCCTCCTTAAGGACCAGGGGCTGCTAATGTGAGGCTTCTTGCAGCTGTCAGAAAGTGAATCATCTGCTTTATCTACTATTTCTTCCTGATTAGGGTAACTGGAACAGATAGCCACCGGTGTCACCACACACGTCATGTGTCCACTACCCACAAGCTTGCTGGCTTATCATGTGCCTCAAGGCAGAGCTCCAAGCATCCCCACAGCACTCACACTTGGAGTGGCTCACAGAAACTCCCTGTCCTCATTCCAACCCATCATTCCTCAGCAGCCTGCAATCCTCAGTGGCATGCAGACCTCCAATTTATTCTGACTGTGCCTCCTGCTGTGGGCAGTTCACACACAGGCACTTCTGAGAGGTGCCCATTTCTAGAAAAGGGTATAGGAGCATTCCTCACACTCCTGGCTAACAGACATTTATTTCCCTGTTTGTGTGTGTGGATGCTCATGGGATGGACAGCCTTAAGGTCTACTCTGTTCTCAAGGTCTCAACATAAAAGATGGCTTTGTTCACACACAGTTTATTGTTGTATCATAAAGACATGTATTCACATCTTTGGTAAATTTCAGGTTTTTCCTGTTACTAATGTCAGAAGTTATTTTCAGCATTTTTTCCCCTTGTTTTCACATCATGGGAACTCCAAGTTTAGCACTGTAGCAGTTTTGCAAGGCTGGGTTTTTTTTAATGGAGAACGGGGCTCCTGCCAAGATGGCTTCTGCAAGCAGCAGCCAGCTCTCTACAGGCCCCAGACAGTAAACATCAGTTGATTCAAGGCCAGAGCTGCTGCTGACCAAGGCCGAACCAATCAGCGATGGTCACAGCACCTCTGGGAATTGCATTTAGGCAAAAAAAAACACAGGCAGGTGCATTTTGCCCCCAGAGAAGGGAGTGAGAAGATGTAACAAGCCGTGCGGACACCAAGGCCTGGCTCGATGGAGTGGCGTGGCAGGGGGGGAAGAATGAGGCACTCTGGGTACTGGAGAGAGAGATTCCCCTGCAGCCTGTGGAGAAGACCATGGTGGAACGGGTCCCCCCTCGCAGCCCATGGATAGGAACAGAGAGCAGAGACATCTATGGCCTGTGAAGATATTGACCCATGCCGCAGCAGGTTTGCTGGCAGACTTGTGACTCTGTGGGGGTCCAGGCTGGAGTAGAGTGGGCCTGAAGCTCAGAACTCCATGGAAGGGAGCTGTGCTGAGCCAAGTGGTGAGGAGAAGTTTGTGGAGGACTGTCTTGTGTGGGTGGAATGCCCCCCCCCCCACAGCTAAGAAGGAAACCAACTCAGGAGGAACAGACTGAAAACCCCCATTCCCTGTCCCTCCCTGCACTGCGATGCCAGGGGAAGGAGGGAGTGAATCTATGACTAAAGTCTGCAAAGAAGGGAGGGGTGGGGGGGAAGTAGAAGTGTTAAGATCCAGGAAAGGAAAGCAGCTTGTAAGGAACCAGCCAGAACCCTGCTCCCCATTCCCTGCCCCTCCCTGTGCCATGTTTGGGGGGAAGAAAGGAGTAAAATCATGAATGAAGTTTAAGTCAGCTAAGAAGGGAGGGGTGGGGAGAAGGTGCTTTTAAGACCTGGCTGCGTGTCTCATTACCTGACTCTGGTTCACTGGGTGTGTAGCTGCAGTATAATACATTACTTTTCTTTCCTTTATTCTGTGCCGAGTCTGTTTTGCCCATGACACTAATTGGAGAGTGATCCTTCTGTCCTTATCTTGCCTCACGATATATATTTTCTCTGCTTTCAGCTGAAAATGGGAGTGAGAGAGCGGCTTTGGTGGATATTTGGCCTCTAGCCAGGGCCAAACCACCACAAGCATAAATGACTGTTTTGAGTTAGAATTAGTTCAGATGTAAAAAGAGATGATGTAGATTAATTAATTTGCAATAGAGCAAAGCAGTCTTCAGATTCCTCTTTTTGGAGGGGCTATGTATTTAAGTAGAACTCAAAGGTTTTCTTAGAGGCAGGCACAACCATATGCTACTTGTGATTGAACGTGAAGCAAAGCAAAGCAGGGTTCCTTGAAATGACCCAACTGCCTGTTGCAAGCACACAGTATTTCAATTTGAGATCCCTTGCAGTGTTTTTGCATACTGCATACTGAATGTAATCTTCATCCTGTGTGAAAACTGGGGAACATACTTCTTGAATGAAGGAATAGTTGTCAGTGTTCATCTTTCCTGTATTCAAGAAGGCTAAAGCAGTAAGAGGATCAGGGGACAATTTATACGATTGCCTTTCCAACACAGTCAGTCTGTTAAGCCTAAGTTACCCAGGCAATATCCACCTCACACAAGTCCTTTTATTTAAGAAACATATAACGTGTAGCACTCTGAGACCAATTTGTATTATTATATAGGATTGCTTATTTAATGCATTTCTTGTGGTATGTCTCAAACAGCTGCTGTAGTGCCAAGGAAAGTCCTTTTAGGACTACCTAGCCTGCAATTAGGATCATCAGCTGCTAGCACATTTCCATGTGCATAAGTCTTGCTTTCCTGCCCCACTGTCCCCAAAGAGACTAAAGGAAGAGGCAAGTACTTTTGCAGTCTTTTTGGTGGTTAGAGTACTCCCAGAGCCACAAAGACAGACCACCTGACTGCACATTCTTGCAGTCTTGATTGGACTCTGAGTTATCATCTTACCTTATAACGGAGCTCAAACATTCTGAAGATGTGAATGTAGATCAAAGCTTTATACTGAAGTACTGCCCAGATCCTGTGTCAAGACAGCACGTGGGAGCAGTGCCAGGTAGTTCAGTGCTTAACCACACTTGTCACCTTCTGCTCAGTATCTACCCTGGGGCCATTCTGGAGAGCAGCAACAGGGCAGGGCATGAACAGCAATGTGGGCTTTGCCTTTGCCCATCTCTTGCCTCCCAGGTGTTTGCAGGGTGCTTCCTCTCAGTTGCATTAATCATGCAGAACACAGTTGCACTCCTAAACTAAAGCAAGTCTGACTCAACAACCTCCAGACTCCTGTTCAGAAGCTTTCTCCTTTTCTACCTCATAAAGCTGTATTTCACTCACTCTCTACAGCTGCCCCAGAGGAGGTATCACCTTTAGCACTATCCAAGAGTCCATAAGGCTCTCAGCACACACTGTATTAGAGGATAAGCAAGGCTCTCAGGGGAATGGGAGGATACCAGATTACACCCTGCAAAGCCCTAGTTAGAAACAGATGGCTATATGCCAAAGCCATCATGAGGAAGCATTAAATTGCAGCATCACAAATGTTCCCAGAGGTACCTGCATTCAAGTACCTGATGAAACTGCACCTGATGCAGGCATGGAGCAAGCAAAAAAGAACCACAACCTTGGATACCTGCCGCAAAAAGGCAAATTCTGACATCTGTAAAAATGCAGCAAGGAAACTCTTGCTTAAACCCAGCAAGATTTGCAGGCATCAGCAGTCAGAACACCTTTTGTCATACTCTTCACAGCTAACTAGGAAGTTCTGAGTTCCCAGATGTCAACTCAATCCAGCTGAGCCAACAAGACAGGTCAGCCTTAAAAGCTGTCTGTCCGGAGCTGCTGTGACAACCATACATCACGCCAAGCATCTGCTAGTTTTCTCCTCTCCCACAGTCTATACAGACTTCAGGATCCCAGACACGGCTCCAACAAGGGACAGGCTTCAAGCTCTCCACTCAAACACGTCATCTATAAGTCATGCAGCTATGCCAACCATCAAGAGAATGCCTGCTGACTCAAAACCAGAAACTCCATACTACTGGACAAAGAGGCTTTGCTCCTGCCAAGCTGTTTCCAAGCTGGCTGCAACCAGGAGACAGACTAGTGCAGCACGGCCAAGGAATAAGGGAAAACTCCCCTACCACACTAATATTCTCTGGTGAGCTCTGTTCCATGTTCTCCTTAACCTCTGCACTTTGTCCCTTGCATGCTTGTTAAGCTGAGGTGTTGCAACTCCTGCACCAAGGAACCTGACTTGTATGGGCTCTTCCTCATGTTGGCAAGTGCTAAAAGTCCTGCAGCTCTACAACTCATGACAAACAAGATTGCTAAACCTAAAGCAAGCACTGTCAATGCTTGTAAGCAACAGCACACACAACAGTTTGGCTGTATGAGAAATATGAGGCTAAACCCCATCCTGAAGAGAGGATCAAGACGTACACAAGTTAACTTTCTTTAAGTTTGCAGGAGAGCTCACCAATACCTCCCAAGATTTCAAAAACTGAGACAGGGACAAGGGATCTACTGCCACACAAATCATCTTTCCAGTCAGAACTCCTGAGACAAGAAAATAAAAGACATTTTGGTCTATGCATCAGCTTCCAGTTCTCCCAGTATTAGTGTACCACACACATTCTACATTACTTTTCTCAGAAATCCATGGCACAAGCAGAGGTGAAGTTATGAACCATGCACATTTTACAAACAGAAGAGCCATTTCTGAACCGTGACTGATACTTACCTCTCCCCTTTTGTTCCCTTCCATTTGGACCACTTCTGGGATGCTTGCCAAATAGGCTTCCAAGCTGTCATGTCCTAGATGCTTGAAAGGAATCCACTCGCCAGTCAGGGATTTGTATTCACGCTGAAGTGCTGACAAAGGTATGCCATTTTTAAAGGGAAGGAGCACAGCTCGCAGTGTTTTGGCAGCAAGTTCAGGCTCTTGCATCTTCACCTATATCCCCTCCACCACAGAAGGAAAAAGAAAAAAAAGCATTTTTACATATACAGGCTAAAAATACCAGCTTTTACTATTCAACATCCCTCCCCAAACAAGCAAGGATTCAGTGGCTTATCTCTGGAGACGTAGATACTTCTGGGTACACTTGTAAGGGGTCTGGTCCTTCCAGCCAAGCATAGGGTGGTACAAAACACAGAGGGCACGACATTGGCAAAAAAAACAGAAAGAGCACACCAATCCCTGTGCCCAGACTGGCCCTGATGCCAATCGTCACAGACCACATGGCCAGCTGAAGGTTTGAGCTGTCAGGCAACAAGTGCCTGCAGGCCCAGGACTTCCACTGTAAGCAGGGCATGGACCCCCTGCCCCCCACGCTGGCACACAGTGCACCCTCCCCTCAGGCCCCACTCTGACACTGGTTAGTTAGCTGATGGCCGCTCCTCCCTCATGCGAGCCCACATCCCCACTCCAGTGCCATGGGGTGCGTGTCTGCTCCGCCATGGAAACCACATGCACCCAGGCCATGCCACGTCTTACCCACAGGTGCAGGACGCCTCAACTCCACAGATGCCTCTTCAGAGAGAAAACTCAACAGCAGTGAAACCTGCTCCCTGCAAGTCGGGGCTGCAAACAGCATGAGCAGCACAGAGCCAGCACCAACACCTCCCCTTCTCATCGCCAGGTGACTGACTGCCCCATCTGCAGAAGCATGTGCCTGACACTGTGGTTGTGGTAAAGGTGTGAGAAGTCCACAGCTTCATCTCCAACAGCACCTCCCGTGGTGCCATGGACTGCTAGAGAGCTAGCAGGAATCTTGAGGAGATGACCTACTTGCCAGCAAGTGTTCCCACCCAGGAAGGCTGGGCAGCACAGGAGGTAGTTTCACAGCAGGCTTAAGTGCAACATGAAGCCCTCCCATCCCCCTCAGCTCACAGATGCGTGCACCCTGGCATCTCCAGGGCCAGCCAGCTCATGGAACAATGGGGAGATCCGGGCAGAATTGCTGCCAGGCAGACTCCGCGCTTCTGGGCAGATGCTCTTCTCTCAGATGCTCACTCAGCATGGGCAGTCAAAGAAACTCCTCTGCCATGACTGTGGACCGAAGTCAGACAGGAGCTCTTGGACAACCCAGAACCCTGCTGTCAAAGCCGGTACTCCATGAAGAGTCCAGCCCAAACACAACAGGCCTCCTCTTCCCCCAGAAACTAATGGGCAACATGAATGGTCAGTACTTTGGGAGAAGACGACCTCACTCTCCTTGAGCCTCTTTAGCCCAGGACACAACAGCAGACTTCTTCACCTCCAAGCACACAGAGGTGAGCTTATGCCACTCACCTACCTGCATGGTGCTCTTTCCACATGGCAGCAGCACCATGCCGCTGCCTCCAAGCCCAGCACTGCTATGCAGCACAGCACATTAAATTGATGCTGCTCCCTGCAGACACAGCACCTCTCCCTTCACCATTTCCCTTTTACAGGGGAAATCACCCTGGGCAACACACCAAGTCGAATAGGAAGAGAAACACCAATTCTCAGCACATTGCAGATCCCACGCTACACATCTCTGTCCACACACAGACACTAACGCTCCCTCCACCTTCTTTAACCAAGTTCACATTGGCCCAACTCCAGTGCCAAGCAAGGAAGCACAGCACTCAGTCCTATTCTTCACTGTTCCTTGAACCATTTTACTTTCTGCACGCACAGCACTTTAACCTGACTAAATCTCTGTGCATGCAGACAGAGGCATGCACACATACAGACACCACCACATATAGAGCTGCTTACCCATGCATGGTTCCTTAATCCAGCAATTCCTGCCCTTGCTAGTCCTGTGTGTTTCACCCACTGATCCCAGAACAATCTCTGTCACAGCTGCCTTCACAGCACCAGCTCTTCAGCTATGAGCCCCAGCTCGACTGCGTCCCCGAGGCAGAGCACACATTGAACACACCCACTTGCACACCTCCAACAGCAAAGGGCAGCAGCCACACTGGGCATTTGCAGCCTTCCCTTCTCCTGCTACAGACTTAGCAGCTGCTGAACAGAGCTTCACAACGTGAAGCCCCGCAAAGACTGACTGCAGAGGATAGTCACCTGCCAGGAAGAGATGAGCCGGGAAACCCCTATCTCCTTTGGACCCACTCAGTGTCATGATGCCATCTTGTGTCAGACAAATGTCTCTGTCTCTATTTGGTAGTATAGTTTCAATCACATAAAGAAACTCAAACCCTCAAACATTGAGAAGTACACAAAAAATGCAGTTTTGTCTGCAACTGTGTTCCAAGTCACATACATGCATGTGACATACAGAAGATGATGAGAAGCACTTTGGGGCCTTTTTCTCTACTCTCTCTTTTAAATAATGTACCCAAATTCTGACATCATTAATATGGTTCTTTATATTCGGGTAAGTGGGACTTCCACCTACTACTCAGGAAAAATTAACGAATATCCATTACGGCTGGGCAGAGCAACAAGGAAGAAAACTGCTTTCCAGTTTATTTTAAGATTCAACCGTTGATTCCAAAAAAGTAAACTTCAATAAGAAAGGGGGCAAGGGTATGGGGGGGTGGGGTGGGTGTGACATTATGCCACCATCAGATAGCTCTGTATTAGATCAATACTAAAGAACTGAGTTGGACCAGATAGCAAACACAATAAATCCTTCTGAATTATACGAGGAGCAGTTGTGAGAACAACTGACTTAATTCAACGAGATGACAGATACTAAGGTACAAAGGTTATACTGAACACAGCCTTCAGCTTAAACCTGAACAGCGTTCCCATTCCTACAGCGAGCACTAAGGCAGAAGACTTGCAGTAACGGTGACAGTAAGTAATACACTGATACGTCAGCAGAAAGCTACATAGCTCAGAGTGACTTCTGAAGCTTTTTACAAATTCTTCTTGGGGTTAGCTGCTGTAAGGTTCGGTCATTCAGCTGTTGCGACATTCACCCGGCCTCTGGCTACATCCAGGTGGGAGGACGCCTCATTAGAGACGCAGCCCGAGGAGTCTCTCGGCTCAACCGGGGCACATCATTCAAGTACATCTTCTCTGGTATCCTAACACAAACTTTTTTCGATCTGCTTAAAACAGCCTACCAGCCTCCCGCTGCAAAACTCCCCAGGCTAAAGATTACTGCTCAGGCTAGCAAAAAAAAAAAAAAAAAAACAAAAAGAAAAAGGAAAAGAAAGGAAAGGAGGAAGTGAAGATCGTTTTCCTGCTTAGAAGGATTAGCTCCCTAACCGAGACACTTCTGTAAGGCTACAAACACGACCCCGTGGAAGTCACGTCTGCTGGGCAGACGCGAAGCTACCACTAACCCGCTGGAGCCGGGACACCTCCTCTGCCACTCCCGAGCGACAGCAGCCTCTCGCTGACAGGCAGAGCCTAGTCCTCCACACTGCCTCTCCCCGCAGCCCGGGAGGGCTCCGCCGCTTCCTTACCAACACCTCAACCCCGGGGCTTTCAGACACCAGCCAAAGTCGCTTCCCTGTGGCTGCTGCTGCTGCTGCTGCCACCGCCGCTTCCGCCGCGGGACGGGCTGGGGCCGCGGCCGGGACGGGCTGGGGCCGGGGCCGGGGCGGGGCAGAGCCGAGCCGGGACGGGCCGGGCGCTGCCGCCCTCCTCTGAGGGGACGGCGCAACAACGATACCCGCTGCCCTCACGCCCAGCAAGCGGCCCCGCAACGCCACCCTCTCGCGCCCAACCGCCACCCCCACCACAGCTGTACCCGCCCGGGAGGCTCGGCGCGCATGCGCCGGCCGGCCCGACACGCCTTTGGGCCAGACGGCGCCAGTCCGCGGCGCATGCGCGGCACCTGCCCCCTCCCGCCGCCTCGCGAAGAGATCACGTGGCGCGCCAGGGCGGCGCCCCGCTGAGGCTATGGGAGGCTTGTTGGGCTGAGCCCGGCGCCTTGCAGGGTGGGGGGTCGCTCGCCCCTCCCAGCTGTCCTCCAGGGGGGACGTTGGTCTCGTTGTAAGGCACCTGGCCCAGCACTGTGGTCTGCGTGGGCTCCTTCAGCAAGGCTGCACATCTGGCGCCTACAGATCCCACAGGTTCGGCTATCATTGTGCCCTCCAGCGTTCCCAAGATGCGGCCCCTGCTTAGTCCCTAGCTGTATGCCGTCGGGCCTTGGGAAGTTGGCTATGTTTCCCAGTGCCAGTGATGGGGTGGCTTGCCACCCTGTAGCGTGCCTGCAGCAGCATTTCATTCTTTGCAGGTGTCACCTACTTCTGAGAGCCAGGTTGCAAGCAACATCAGGTCAAGCTGCTTTGTGATAAATGACTTGGTCCCGAACAGGATTATAACCAGAATTAGCAATTTATTAAATGAATAAAGGCAAGCAAACAGCGCTGGGGTGCACAGACAGCCCTGGGTGCGCCGGGAGTCTCCGCTCCACCAAGACGCACACTGTAGAGTTCCAGTCCCTGGCTTTTATGTTCCAGGGATAGGCACTTCTTTCTCCGCATGCCCTCTTCCTCCATCTGGTGAATGTTTTGGCTTACACTGATACACTGGAGTGCCCGCCAGGCCACCCACCCTCCCACACACCCCCCTCCACCCCCCCACAAGACGCAACAACCATACACATCTTAAACTGCCCCTCCCAGGCCCATGGCTGTACCAGGGTATGTCATTATATGGCCCCAACATTATTCCATATTAACACGAATCAGATGGACATACTTCACAATCCCCCATTTTGGTTTTTTTTTTTTTATAGTACTGATTTGTGTTTTCATTTCTAATTGATTCAACACTTGCTGAAGTGATATTAATTTTGGATCTTCTTCTGTTTTTATTATCATCAGGGAATGGGTTTTCTCTTTCCCTGGTTCTGGGTCAACAGGTACTGCAGATATTTACATCCCTTGTATAATCGAGTGTATTAATCTGGTAAAACAAGGTATTAAACATGGAATTATTAACAATCCTCCACATGCACAATTTTCTCCATTTCTTTTACAAGCTCATTTACAGCTTTTCCTTCATCATCAATTTCCAAACAACTATGAAGGTTGAATTTTCCACAGACTCCTCTTGTGCTAGCAAATAATCCAAAGCTAAGTGATTTTGACACAAGGCAGTTCTTGGTATTTTGCTTTGCAATTCATCCAAGTGCATCTCCAGTTTTATTTACAGCTATTTCTACTACAGTTTGTAACCTAATTATTCTATTAAGTGTATGTATATTGGAGTCCTATAGCCCCAGGAATGGTCTTCTGCCCATGTAGCTGGATTATAATAGGCAATGGTTCTCTCAGCGGACCATTTGTTATCTTTCCACTGCCTGATTTGTAAGCTCAGTTTATGGCATCTCTCTTTTAGCTCATCAGCTTCAGCATACACTGGGATTCCTAGCCACTCTCCCTGATATATGGGTAACAGGAAAAAACTGGGTCTTACAGTTCCTAATACACAGATCCTGCCCAATTCTCTGGCAAGTATGCATAAGCTAGTTTGCCAGAAAACCAATAATGTCCTTCAGGAGTTGGCCAACCATTTGGTATGTTTGTTCCATTGGTCCAATTTTTAAATCAATTATTCATTTCCAGTGGGCTTCCCCACTTATCCCAGCTATTCTGAGTTTCATTCCATAGGTAATCTCCTTCACACTCCAGGTTACTTACTTGTCTTCCTTTGTTTTTTAGGTTTTGCCAACAACTCCTTCCAATTATACTTGTTTGGAGTACCCATTGCTGTTTCCTATTATCCTTTCCCATTGTTTTCCATACGTGGGATAGCTTATGTTGCTCTCCATAGCCTCCCATGGCCACTGTTCACCTTGATTTGTTCCCCCGCAAACATAACAGTTCCTTATATTCAATGACTTGGCAATGTTTTCAGCAAGATTTACAAATAGATTTTTAGCAACTGTGAGAATTTCATACTTTCCTCCTGTTTCAATTTCAGGATAAAATTAATTAAACAACAGCCTGTGTTGCACAGATTCTTTTGTCCTATCTCTGATTTCAACATTAATAACTACACCTGGGTCTCCTCCAGGTCCATACTTCTTAAGTCCAATTTTTACATCTTTGTGTTTCCATTGTTCTGGATTCCAAATAGTTATGATAAATCGTGTGATACTCCAAAGTTTCAGAGCTTACCCTTGCCCTCCTGGTAGTCACCACACATTGGCTGCAGTTGTTCGCTGTAGCCTGGGTTAAGGAACTCACCCCAAGCAGGACTAGAAGAGGTCCGGTAAGGGCCATAGTGTGCAGCGGTCACAGCCTGAAAGGGCTGCAGCCCTCAGCAGACCTTCCAAGCCGCAACACTGCTTCCCTATCCGGTCTTGCCTTCTTCCTTCATCTTAAGGGTTATCCTTTTCTGAGTACCCAAATGAATTTATAAGTTGTCCTTTTTTAATTTGTATGTTATGTCCCCAAAATCCCGTGTATTTCCCCTAATAGGTATCCTACAGGAGTAATCACAATAAAATTCCCACAGCAACTTAGCTTATACTCTTTGATATAAGCTTGCACTAACTCGCTCTGCCTTCTGGAACGACTGCTAAATGACACAAAGCTCTAGTTTCCCAGGCTGCTGTAGCAGCTTTTGAAGTTGAATCTTTGCAGCCCATAAACAAATACCAGCAAGGTATTTGTTGCCCAAAACTAACTTGTCCCAACAGCTTAAGTTACAGGAAAATCCTAAATTAAAACCCATTAGGCTGAGATGCATTGTATACTCTCCTGTAGTGCTTTAGACAATAGAACATTAGATACAAGGCAGTATCCACACAGCTATATAAGGGCAGGTGCTACAGCGACAAAGCAGCAACCTTACTAATACAATAAAATAAAGGAAAATAAAATGTTTTTCTAGAAACGTGTAACTGCAAACCTGAAGAACGTTTTGAAAAATATTAAACATTATATACACGAGGTATATGTACCTTGGTCTTTTAAGAGGTAATTTGAGTTTAAAGCAACTGATATTGTGACCTGTTTTTTAGTTTTTAAACACAAGTTGCTTAACACCTTGCAATCCTTTCAATGGCATAATATAAACAAAGAACAAAAAGGTGAAATTTATTGCAATCACACTCAAAACCACTACTGAAAATAAGAAAAATAGCCTCTTATTTCATTTGACACCTTCATCAACATTTTCTGTATGAGGCACACAACAAAATGTATGCACACAAATTATAAGCAGCTTCGAACTTTCTAGTACAAAGCCCAGGTAACCTCTCCCTAGTTAGATGCACGCACTCCTTAAATTGCAAATATGGTTCTTTGAGCCTGAAGAGACTGCAGAACTGCACAGAAAACAGGCTTTTCGTATTGGATTTTGTGAGCAAAATCCCCCTTACTATTTTACTCCTCTCGCTACCTTTTTGAAGCATAGGTACATCAAACACTTTAGAGGTACTACTTAATAAAAAGATCTTATGTATAATCGTGATTTTTGACTCAACGATTACAAAATATGACCGTGAATTAACTAGTTTATACTATACAATTAAAAGGTATTCCCCAAATTATGTACTCATTAAAATGAGTGTAAACTAAACCTTAGCTAGGCAAAGGAACAGTTGATTTTTAACTTTTTTTTAAAAAAACCCAAAAGGACCATAGGCTTTGTATGCTCCTACTGTTTTGCATTTAAAAGTCTCAAAAAAAACCCAAACCCACCCCGTCACTTACTGGTATAATACAATCTATTTTGAAGGCAATGTAATGTTCTGAAAAAGTGGAAAACCCCCAGTTATCACATATAAAATATAGTTGCATTTATGTTCCCACAAGTGAATGAGGTCTATTTGTAAATCAAGGTTAAAGTCCCAAAAATATATTACCTTAATAGCTAGCGAAGTGTATATCTATAGTACATTCACAGTCTGAAAAACCACAACAGTGGTTCTGAATAGTCAATGTACCAGCCAGGAATAAAAGTTTCTTGTAGAGCCAACAATACACTTAAGAACAATATAGGGAGCCAGTGCCATTTTAAGTGATAGCCAATTTTTAGCACAGTTAACTAGAAGTTAAGACCAGCTATCGACTTTCTGAATAAAAAATTATATAGCTTAATAAGAAAATCAAACTAGACTACACAATGTTTTTTAAGTAACCTAGGAAAGAGGTTCATAGTGCACAGAAAAGTTCCAACACATCTGGTTACCACATCCCAAAAAATCGTAAGTGACATTCCTATGAAGTTATTTCCCAAAACACTAATCCCATGGCATAAATGTCTGCTGTCTTGAATGACTCAAAGTGTTTCATATTTATGGCTTAAATACACTAAGACAGGTAAGTGCAGTATTATTTTCTATGCATGAAGGTATTTATTTTCATTATCCGTTGTCTCTTTTACGTGTAAATTAGTTTATGGGTTGTTCCTGACAGAGCTTGAGCACCCTCCCATAAGGGCATTGCTGATGAATTTATTACCTTTGAAAGAGAGTCACAATTTATTTATTCATGAAAATGGGAAAGGAGAAAAAAAGCAGCTTGACAATTCGGAGGCTCTAGCCCTGCTACCGACACCTCTTTGGAAGCTGATGAATAGTGGATTTTCCAGCCCCTGTGTTTACTGAAAATAAAACTCCCTCCTTATGGGGACCAGTTAATAATCTTATCAAGGGCCCCACTGACGTTGAAATTGTTATAAACATGGGGTGACAAATCGTTCACTCCATTTAGAATATCCAAATAGAATTTATTTGAGCAAGCAGTAAGCAGGCAAAAGCAGCGCCAGCCCGCCTCACAGCTCCTTGCTCTACCGACTGCACGCACCCCCCGCTTCCGTTTTCACGCTTATATAGTGCTGCGGAGCAGACGCGTCTCATGATTGGTCGGTGTTCTTTCGGCGCCAGAAGCTGCTCAGCTAGTAACGGTGACTGCGCATGCGCCCCTCACAGGAGGCTTTGCTGCTCGGCCAGTAACCGTGAGTGCGCATGCGCCTGCCTGCCGCAGGTGTTTCAATGTCACACTAGGTAACGGGAGGGCAGCTGCAGGACAGCTCGACCCCGCGCTCAGACCGCTTTTCCCCGCCAGAAACTATTTACCTTGCCCCTGGCCATACAGGGATGCAAAAAATGTTACATCCCACTATGTGGCCCCGACGTTGTTTCATATCCATTTTGGATCTTCTTCTGGTTTTATTCTCATCAGGGAATGGGTTTTCTCTTCCCTGGTTCTGGGTCCACAGGTACCGCAGCTGTTTGCATTCCTTGTACAACTGAGTGTATTAATCCCCACCCCATCTGCCAGTTTGAGAACAAATTCCTTATCTTCTTATTTATTACGAAATCCCTGGAAGGTATAGCCTGGCACCCCTATTCTTCTTTGCATCTTGTTCCCGCTTACGACAGTTCCTCTGAATATGTCCCTTCTTGTGGCAATAGTGACAAACGGGAATGTGAATCTCTCTCCAGTGGGCTGTTCCCTAGGTGCTTTTCTCACTCCCTCTTCCCCTATTTCCCTTCTGACGGAGTTTCACCCTTTTAACCTTCTCCCAGTGCTGCCTTGAAGACCCTGGCCCTTGCCTAATCATACCAACCTGTTGTGCTAGGATTCTTGTCCTGCCCCTCCTCATACCTCCCAATATACACCTTCGGTGCTTCCAACTCTTCTAATCCCTTTTCTTGCCAGTCCTCCAGCTGTTCTTTTTTTTTTATGTCATGTCCCGTTCCTGCCCTCCCCCCCTCCCCCCCCCCCCCCCCCAGGATTTAGCTACAAATTGTGTTCTAAGGAGCCTGGTTCTGGCCACGGTATTTGGGTTGATTCCAGAATGCATTTATGGGCTTTTCCTTAATTTCTTCAACCATTCTGTTGGAGACCCATCTTTCCCTTGTTGTTCATTAAATGCTTTATTAATGTTTTGCCCACAGGGAACCACTTCCCTTATTCCCTGTATGATTAATGTTCTCAAATCCCTCATATTTTGTCTCCCTTGGGGTTGTCGATGATCCCATTGGGGATCCACATTTGGCCATTTTTGGTCTCCTGGGGGTCCTGCCTGATTCTGTCTTTCCCAAATTCTCATTCCAGCTTGCCTAATCATTCCTTTCTTGGAATTCCTTACATTTGTGGTGTTTAATGGGACTGTCACAAACCCAGTGCCTCCCTGATTACCTCCAAGGGGTACCTCTCGTAAGGGATATAGAGAAGCTCTCTCAGATACTGCAGTCCTACTTCTCGTACATGCAGCCGGAGGTTGGTCTAATTCCAGTGCTGTTGATGGTGGAGGCAGGGGCAGTGGTGGTACTGGTGGAAATACCACGGCCACCAGAGGTTATCCCATGGCTGCCATTTGTCATCTGTTTCATTTTCCTGTCTCTCTCCTTCTTCTTCTAGTCCTTCTCCTGCTTTTTGAGCAAACATTGAAGCTGGAAAAGGATGTGAAGTCCTGATTGCACAATCACTCTCCTCCTGACTAAAAGGCCTTTTTGAATTTACATGCATGTCTGAGACCTGGCAAACCCAGTCAATGGATTCAAAAACAGACCAAAAGACATGTGGTCTTAACAACTCCTCTGGCCATTCTACCATATAGCATTGAACTAATTTTAATTTACTTTTTCCTTTTCTGGGGCCCCTATCATTCCAATTTGTGATCATTATTCCTAATAGATTCTCTGGAGGTATATCTGGTAATTTGCTCTCTTTTCTTTGTTCCTGGGTCTTCGATTTCGTCTGACCCATCCAGGAATTTTACTGTGGCAATTCCTCAGCCCTTGCTTACCAGTAAGAGTGTCTTGCAGGGGGTTTAGGACCTATCACCCACCCACAATTCCTATAGGACTCGCTTTGGTCCTTCACCGGCCAAGTCCCTTGCAGGAGATTGGAACCACGGTTAGAAGACCTCTGCACTCACTTCAGAGCTATGTTCTGCCTCAGTCACAGTCCTACACACACAGGCAACTGATTCCCACCCAACTGAACAGTACAGGCCTATGCATTAAATACTTATGACTCCATCATCTTCATTTGGGATCTAACCGAACAGGGTGTCGTCTGCATTTGGGATTGAACCGAGTGGTGTATCTTCGTTCAGATCTTTGCACGCAGAATTACAGGCAAAATAAACTGCTGCAGCAAGGGAGCTTATATAAAAATATCAAATTCTTTGCTTGCCTTTATTCAGGTTCAGGATGGCGTTAGTCCCCACCCAACCTGATCAGGAGCCACCAAATGGTGGGGCACCCCTCCTAGATCAAGTCAGAATTCAGGAACCAGAGCCATGCCGGACGAGCCCCCAATTGTGATAAATGACTCGGTCCCAAACAGGATTATAACCAGAATTAGCAATTTATTAAATGAATAAAGGCAAGCAAACAGCGCTGGGGTGCACAGACAGCCCTGGGTGTGCCGGGAGTCTCCGCTCCACCAAGACGCACGCTGTAGAGTTCCAGTCCCTGGCTTGTATGTTCCAGGGATAGGTACATCTTTCTCCGCATGCCCTCTTCCTCCATCTGGTGAATGTTTTGGCTAGTTTCACCACCCACTGGCTTAAACTGACACACTGGAGTGCCTGCCAGGCAACGCCCCTGCAAGACACAGCAACCATATACATGTTAAACTGCCCCTCCCAGGCCCATGGCCATACGAGGGTATGTCATTATGCAGCCCCAACATTATTCCATATTAACACGGATCAGATGGACATATTTCACATGCATGATGGCAGATCAGTGGAGGACTGCCAAAGCCAAGGAGGGGACATGCCAGGGCAGAGGGGAAGATGCTGAACCTCACCTGGGGTGTCCCTGCAAAGGGACAGGGCTGACTACCACCAAACCTTGATGACAGCCACAACCATGACAGCTTCTAGAGGCTATTTCCTGTCAGAGTCCGGTATTCGCTGACCAGGGTTTTTTAGATACTCCCCACATGGACAGTTTGATGTTTAATACAAAGTTTACTCATTTGAGGCTATTTGCATTTCCATTTACGAGGGTAATACAGCAATCAGAATAAACGCACATACATTTCACAGGCTATTGCATTTCCAATATATTGTGGAATCATAATATAGCTGTGAATCTCATTACTGGTCTCTAGAATATGCTTATTGTCACATCACTGGCTGCCCTTAATTGCCAGGAAGCAGTATGTGAATTGCAGGCAGTTCAAGCCTGAAGCTCTTTAGAGGGCCTTTGTTCATTGTTTTGGACATTTTTGTACTAATTGTTGGGATGAGTCTATGCTGGTCTGTTTGAGTTTATTGCCATGGAGTCTGCAATGTGAAGTCTATGTCCAGTCCCTTCCCACTTAATGCCTGTGCTCCTCGATGCTTCTTGCTGCAACTTCTTAAAGTCTTCAGTATCACGCCAGGCCAGTATTTCTCACTACATCATTGTGCTATTGTTGCAAATATCTCATTCAACATAGGAAAAAAAACCCCAACTTTCCAACTATTTGCTTTACAAAAGTGTTGTTACACTAGACAAAGACCAGGAAAATAAAACAATCATATCAACCTTATAAATCCAGTTGTCTGTCACAGCTAAAACAAGTAAACAAAAAAAAGTTCATGCAGAGCAAGCTTCACAGCCCCCAGCCTGGTGCCTTCAGAACTGCGAAGAGAGCTGAGCCATTACTTGTTTTGTTAAGTGTTTCACATAACTCATGCAAAAGACAAAAGTGTTCTATTGCTCAACTGCTACAACAAGGTGTAGAGCCAAGCTCAGAACTCGTGCAGCTAAAAAGAACCATACAGGAGACATGGGGAGCGTGTTTTTTTCCTTCCTCACCCTCTGAGTCTGGTGGAGTGAGTCATACTCATACGGAACTTGAAGCTACAACCGTTGTGAAGTTCTCCTGGCAGGAGGTGTAGCTCACCTCCTTGGGCTTGCCTCAGGCTTTGTGGTGGTCACACTGCTCCAGCTCTTCTTAGGCATAGGTGGAGCCACAGCAGACAAAGTCCCATGCTGAGAGAATGACAGGGCTCTACAGAAAAGAGTACACCAATAAGCTAAATACCTGTTGTAGTTTCTTGCGTATCAAAAAAACCCCCAACATAGCAGTCTGTTGGGGGTCATAATATTAAACACATCTCATGGGTACACAAGTTGTACTACTTTAACAGTAAGTGTGAACAAAACTAGGGGTATACTCTTCTGCCTAAAGTCTGCGTTTCTTTAAGCGAGGGACAGACTTACCACTGTTATTTATGCTTAACCGATTCAGCCATCTCTGAAACAAAAGGCATCCTCTGCTTCCCTCTGGTATTGACATGAGTTTGACTTCTTTTGCAACAGTTGTGGTCAATCACTCCATTATTGTTCCCTAAGCCTCAAGGACACGGAGCCTCCCCTTAACCCCTCATTGCATGCCCCCCCAAACTGTCACTGGGGTCTCTGAACCGGTCACAGCCCCGTGCCTGCAGCGGGAGCTGAGAACCTCTTTAGAGCCCACCAGATAGGAGCAACTCTCCTGAACAGCCAAGAGGAGGTTTCAGAGGCTGCTTGGTAAGCAAGCCACAGAGCCGGGCAGATTTGGCTTCAGCCTGGTCTGAACCAGTCTGGCGGCTGGGGCATGGAGTGGGCAGGGACAGCTCTGTGAGCTGACTTGCTCTGGGAACACATCTGTTTGTTCAAGCCCCTGGGTTATGCAGAATGGTTTGTTTGGTTGGTTTTTTTTTCTGCCAACCAAGCATAACTCAAGGAACAATTACAGACAGTTACTTGCCTGGGATCGTTCGGTTACACTCAGTATGTTCCTTAGCCCTGTGCAGGCAACAGTGGAAACCTGGGGGACATCTCACCATTGGATAATACTGAGAGCCTATTACACAGGAGGCTCCGTATTTGCCCACAACTTTAAAAGGCTCGCACATTTTTGATAAACACACACAAATAATCAATAAATGCGCAAAGGTTAAAGTCAGGTTTGGTTTGCAAATGCTGTGCTGGCCCTCTGCCAGCCTGAGCACGTCAAGGGACACGTCCACCCAGGGCATAGTCTCTTGCAGTTTTGCATATCCGGCACTCTGAGACAAAGAGCAGGACCAAACTAGTTTCACAACGCTCGGGTACAGTACTGGGTCTGGTAGGAAGTTTCTGCTGTGGGAAAGCTGCTTCACCCAGCCCACTAAGTCCACCATGGCTGTGGTTCATTGGTGTTCACAGGGCTAAAGCCTGCACCTACAACTGCTGCCAGTGAGAGTGCGGTGTAATACGCCTCCTGCCCCTTCATGCTGTGGTGTTCACAATGTTAGAAATGCCAGAGGGCCTAAAAACAGGACTCGTGGGAGACATGTTAGTGAAGCAGTAATTTATTATATGTTCTTGCAAGAGTGGGTGACCCAAAAAGTAAGCACACTTTTGGTCAGAGCCTGCAGCCTTTTTATACCATATCCCTGTCATACATCTGTACATATTCGTCGCCTGTCCCGCTTCGGGATGATGTTCCCGAATGATGAGTTCTAAGAAGAGGTTTCCATAAACTCCTCCCAACTGCGCCTGCACATTGTGCCGTGGTAGTGGTCGTCGGGGGTCTCAGTGATGAAGGCTCGAAGTCTTCCTCAGGTTGAACTTTTCACCTCCTTCCCCTGTTTAACTATGGATTTTACAGGCTCAACCCAGGCGCCTTATTCACAGTATTACATGATGTAATACACATTGCACGTCTGGCAGGTTCCTGTTTCCCCGTTGGTGAAGAAAATTGAAATGTATGAGTCCTTTTGTCTGGGACAACTGCTTACTGGCAAGTACTTGCCTTTATCTTAACTTTCCCAGCAGGTGACCTGGGCCTAGGTCTGAAGGAAGTCACAGCTCGATTCAGGTTTCAGACTGCCCATGTTAATTTTGTAGCCTCTGAAAAGGTTTGTTATCTTTACTAATGGGCAATTCCACCCCTGGTGAAAATGATTAGATTTCTTAGATAGCATTGAGACCCCACATCGTCTTCCCTGTTTGCCTTGATGTGGCAATTTGTGCGCCAGTATGATGAACTTTATTTCCTTCAGTCACATTTTAACCCTTATTTGAGAGAGGGATTTTGACATAACACAACCAACAGCAAAACTATATTAACAGTGCTCCCTTTTATTTTATGTGCTCAGCCTGAGTCCTCCACTTCACAAGTCAGCATAAAAAAATATGACAACCCAATTCAGTTTACAAAAGCAACATTTCTCAGCATTTTCTAAAAGAAGATGCCTCAGTTGTCTCAGCATGGGGCAGCAGGAGAAGAACACTTGCAATGCTTTTACGTGTTTTATGTTAATACCGAGTTAAGAGACCTTTGTCCTACACAAGAGCTCCCTATAGCAAGTGGGTCCAAAGGAGACAGGGGTTTCCTGTCTCTTCCTGGCAGGTGACTATCCTCTGCAGTCAGTCTTTGCGGGGCTTCACGTTGTGAAGCTCTGTTCAGCAGCTGCTAAGTCTGTAGCAGGTGAAGGGAAGGCTGCAAATGCCCAGCGTGGCTGCTGCCCTTTGCCGCTGGAGGTGCAAGTGTGGCAGAAAATGAAGGGAGTGATAGTGTCTGTGTGTGAACCGAGATGTGTGGCATGGTATCTGCAATGTGATAAGGGTTGGGGTTTCTCTTCATTTTGGACTTGGTGTGCTGCCCAGGGTGATTTCCCCTAAGGAAAGGGACACGGGGAGGGGAGAGGGGCTATGTCTGCAGAGAGTCAGAGGAACATGTGTGTGGAGACAGTAAGGAAAAGGCCTGAAGGAAATTTTTAAAAAGACAACCAACCACATGTGCTTTTTTATCCATTGTTTGATGCTGTAGATTAAAGACAGAAGCCTGAGCATGCAATCAAGACTGTTCGTGTTAGACAACAATTAATACAAATCTTTGGAGCACAGACTGTAGCCCATGCCTTTAAGGACCAGAGGTCCTGCAGAAAGAGCAAGTGAATCGGTATGAGTGCTGGGGTGCAGAGCTTTTCAGATGCGATCATAGAATCATAGAATGTGTAAGGTTGGAAGGGACCTTTAAAGCCCATCTAGTCCAACCCCCATGCAATAAGCAGGGACATCCTCACTAGATCAGGGCGCTCAGAGCCCCATCAAGCCTGACCTTGGATGTTTCCAGGGATGGGGCCTCCACTACCTCTCTGGGCAGCCTGTTCCAGTGATCCACCACCCTCATATCAAAGAACTTTTTCCTAATATCCAACCTAAATCTTCCCTTTTTGAGTTTAAGACCATCACCCCTCATCCTACTGCTAAATGCCCATGTGAACAGTTCTTCCCCAGCTTTTTCATAGGCACTTTTCAGGTACTGGAAGGTCATGTTTATGTGGGGCCAAGATAAGCAGGAGGTGGTGATAAAAGGGTTGGTGGGGTTTTTAGTTGTGAATAACGATAACTCTGATGTGGTGTGTGTGGCTGTGGGGGATCTGACAGATGCAGAACTGCTGAGCAGAGCAAAAGATGTATGGCAGACTGGTGCGGTCATACACAGGAGAATCATGGCAAGGCACATCACCTCATCAGAGGATGTGGTACATGTTCACACACACATCATCTTCCTATCTGAGGGGATTTTCGGCAGACTGCAATGTCAGATACCCCAAGGTGTATTCCTATTGTGGAAAGTCTCCAAGGGACTGAATGGGAAATAAGGATAGCCAGCTTTAAAAGAATATAGGGGTTGGAGAGAGAACCCCTGGAAATCCTCCTCCATACAGTCCCTTAGGGAGGATGGAAAGACATGTCTTGTTGGGGATACCTGTCAGTCATGAGACATCCTACACGAGGTAAAGAGCATTGGTACTCACCCCACGGGTGGATTCGAATCCGGTACATGAGACCCTTTGGTGGTATAGCATCGTTGTGGTTATAATTGGGATTTTCATAACCATTGTTAGGCTTTGTGCATGCAGTGAGTTTCTGTGCCCAGTACCGTGTATTGTGTGAGTGGTCTGAGTGAGAGTTTTTCAGTGAACAAGATGCAGTCTGACTGCGGGGCAGGTGCGGTGTCTCCAGGAGGTGAGCAGCTGGAGACGGACAAAGTGAATGGCAGATTTAAACCCTTGGTGTAAGTGAAATGAGTTTTGAACCAGTTGTTTTCTGGTGCTCTGTATAAGGGGTGTGTGTGTGTGCATGTGTAAACCGTTGTTTGTGTGTTCTGTATGTAAGCAGGAGGTTGTGGTGCACTTTGGAAGGAATTTTTGGTGTGATGAATGGGAGGAAGATCAGTCTGATTGAGATGGAGTTTTTGGTTCGGGACAGCTTGAGTGAGCGGTGTGTGGAGATTACAGAAGTGAAAAATCGGTGGCCTATGGCAGGAGGACGTTTTGAGAGCTTTCCGGTCCCCGATCAGGGGCAGGA
Source organism: Gallinula chloropus (assembly GCF_964237585.1). NCBI lineage: Eukaryota > Metazoa > Chordata > Aves > Gruiformes > Rallidae > Gallinula > Gallinula chloropus. The sequence goes on from NC_140089.1 coordinate 18,906,902, forward strand.
AAGGGTCTTTGGCCCTTTTGTGAACAGTGTGGTTTGTGTGTGATGTTGCCCTTTGAGTTTTTGTTAGAAATGACAAAAGGTACTAAAAACAGGACTTAAGGTAGACAAGTAGTGAAGCAGTAATTTATTATACGTTCTTGCAAGACCGGGTGACCCAACAAAGTAGGCACACTTTTGGTCAGTGCCTGCAGCCTTTTTATACCATACATCTATACATATTCATCACCTGTCCCGCTTCGTATTAAGATGAGTTCAAAGAGGTGGTTTCCATAAACTCCTCCCAATTGCGTCTGCGCATTGTCCTGTGCATTGTCCTGTGGTAGTGGTCGTCGGGGGTCTCAGCGATGAAGGCTCCGAGTCTTCCTCAGGTTGAACCTTTCACCTCCTTCCTCTGTTTGACTATGGATTTTACAGGCTCAACCCAGGCGCCCCATCCACAGCAGTACACAGTATAATACACGTGGCATGTCTGGGACATTCCCACTTCCATTGGTGAAGTAAATTAAAATGTATGAGTCCTTTTGTCTGGGACAACTGCTTACTGGCAAGTAGTTGTCTTTATCTTAACTTTCCCGGCAACTGACATGGCCTAGGGCTGAAGGAAGTCAAAGCTCCATACAGGTTTCAGATTGCACATGTTAATTTTGTGAAAGGTTTGTTCACTCCTGATCAAAATTATTAGATTTATCGAGACCCCACATCGTTTTTCCTGTTTGACTTGATGTACAATCAACATGATTGAAGCCTGTTCGTTGAGCCTGATTTCCTTAAATTCCAGCCCATGTCCTCAGTCACGATTTAACCCCTTATCTCATTGTCCAGGATCATCTGCATCTTTTAGCAGAGCTATGTACTCAAATTGAACCCTTGAGAACAATATTCCCCCTTATTTTCCTAAATCCTTTAAGCCAGTAAATAATACAATAACATTTTTCAGTTTGCAAAAGCAACATTTCTTAGCACTTTCCACAATTTGTAACGTAAACTGTGTAACTACCATGTGACCTCCTGAGAATGAATAGAGGAAATTTGGATACTAAGGTGTGGCCCTCTCAGGATGTACTGCCCTTGTGATGCCTGTACCTAAACTGCATTAATTATAGGATGGCCGCCCTTAAGGCAGCCAATATCTGTAATAATGTGTGATGTATGTCCATCTGATTCGTGTTAATACGGAATAATGACATACCCATGGGCCTGGGAGGGGCAGTTTAAGATTTTTGCCTGTACTGAATGAAGTGTGTCGAAGCAGCAACAAACTATGTAAAGGACGTGCGAAGCTTTGCCTAAAGGACCACAGTGTGAGCACATTGTGTGCACCCTGATACCTCAGGAGAAGCAACTTGTCTCTGAGAAGGAGGTGATAAAGAGGAAGAAGGAAAGAAGAATAGGAGGGCGCCTCAGATCTGCCTCAAGTCCGCAGAACCAGCTGCCCGGCTTTGTTGGCAAGACAAAAAGCTAAAGCGCACCTGAAGGGTGCCTTGTGGGGGTCGCCGGGCGGGCACTCCAGCGTGTCGGTGTACGGTTGTTCTCTCTTGTGGGGGTCGCCGGGCGGGCACTCCAGTCTGCCAGTTTAAGCCGGCGGGCGGTGCTGTCCCTGAAGACATACAAGCCAGGGACGGGATCGGTACGGTGTGTGCGTCCTGCTGGAGCGGAGACTCCCGCCGCACTCCTGATCAGGTCGGGTCGGGAGTAACGCCATCCCGAACCCGAACAAAGGCAAGCAAAGAACTTGGTATTTTCATGAGCTCGCTTGCCGGCTGCAGCAGTTTCTTTTGCCCGTTATTCTGCGCGGGAAGATCCGAGCGGCCATTTGGTTCGATCCCGAATGAAGAGGACGGAGTCGTGCGTCCTGGGTGTGAGTATGGTGCCCACAGCCGCGTGTGGACTGTGGAGGATACTTAATGCGTTCGGTTGGGTGGGGTTCGGTTGCCTGTGTGTGTAGGAGTGTGTGGCTGAGGCGGAACGTAGCTCCGAAGCGAGTGCGGAGGCCTTTTAACCGCGGTTCCAAGCTCCTGCAAGGGGCTTGGCCGGGGAAGCACCGAAGCGAGTGTTTTCCCTCCAAATTCTCCATCATCTGGAGAAACGGAGGCATATAGGAATCGTGGGTGGGTGGGTGGTACAATGGTGCCCACAGTCATATGTGGACTGTGGAAGATATGATGCCCACAGTCATATGAGGCCAAACCCCCCTGCAAGACACTCTGACTGAGGTAACCAAGGGCTGTAGGAATTGCTGTAGTAGAATTCCTAGGAGGGTCAGACAACAGACCCTGGGGAAAAGGGAGCAAATTATCGGACGTCCATTAGGAATAGTGATCACAAATTGGAATGGTAGGGGCCCCAGAAAAGGAAAAAGTAAATTAAAATTAGTTCCGTGTTGTGTGATAGAATGGCCAAAGGAGCTTTTAGGACTACACATCTTTTGGCTTGGTTTTGGATCCTTTGAAACACCCAGAGGTACAAACATGCATGTAAATTCAAAAGGGCCTTTTAGTCGGGAGGAGAGTCATTGTCTGATCAGGACTTGACGTCCTTTTCCAGCTTCAGTGTTTGCACAAAAAGCAGGAGAAGGACTTGAAGATAAATGGGAGCCATTGCCAGCGCCGCCGGCGGCTCCCACGCCGGTGGCCGTGGTATTTCCACCAGTACCACCACTGCCCCTGCCTCCACCGTCAGCAGCACCGGAATCAGACCGACCTCCGGCTGCATGTGTAAGAAGTAGGATTCCTGTATCTGAGGGATCTTCTCTATATCCCTTACGAGAGGTACCCCTCGGAGGTAATCAGGGAGGCATTGGGTTTGTGGCAGTCCCATTAAACACCACAAATGTAAGGAATTCCAAGAAGGAAATGAGGACTCAAGTTAGATTCCCCTCGGAGTAGCCGAAAAACTGGACCAATTCCTATGCCCTAATACTTACACCTGGGAAGAAATACAGTCCATTTTAGGGATTTTGTTTCCTGCTGAGGAGAAAGGAATGATTAGACAAGCTGGAACCAGAATTTGGGGAAGACAGAATCAGGCAGGACCCCCAGGAGACCAAAACTGGACAATTTGTAGCTAAATCCTGAGGGGTGGGGGGTGGGACGGACAACAACAACATAAGAAAATCAGAAAAGCTGGAGGACTGGCAAGAAAGGGAGTGATAAAAACACCTAGGGAACAGCCCAATAAAGAGAGATTCACAATTCCCATTTGTTCAAAAATTTCAAAAGAGGTGGTAGTAGCAGGGCTAGAGCCTCCACATTGTCAAACTGTGGGTTTTTTCTCCTTTCCCATTTCAGTGAATGAATAAATTGTGATGCTTTAAGGAAATACGTTTTTTGGAAAACATTATCACAACTTAGTCAAGAGGAGGAGATCAAGACGGGATCCTGGATTTGCTACAGATGAATGCCTGCACCAGAGTGGCATGTTAAGAAGGTTAATTGTTCTACCTCACTGGGGAACCAGAAGGTTATTGCTGCCTTTTAGCACTCAATAGGAACGTCATTATGATATTCACAGAATCACAGAATTGTAGGGGTTGTTTATGGGCTCAAGCCCACCAGGAGAGGAGAGATGAGAGGGATTGCTACCCCTGGTGGCCTCAACACAGGGTGTCAACACAACCTGATCTGAAAACACCTGTGGAATTGCACAAACATTATAAATTGTACCACTGGTGGGGACCTAGAAAACAGTTGGTTGTGGTTAATTCCTTCATTACGGCATTTAGTCAGTGCTGCCTGCTTCTGTCAAACTTACACAATGAGATGTAATAGTAGCACAAGCTACAAAGATTTAGAATATACTAAGAAGTCTTACTGTCAGATCCCTTGATCTGTGTGCAGTTATGATGACTTAACTCTTTATGTTCTACATCAGTTAACTTGGATATGCTCAGATGGGACTATTACTGATATGTTACTTTGGGAATGAAAGAACTAGGAAGATTACTTAACAATTGGTCTGCCCAGACGTGTGAATTATATGCTTTAAATCAAGCATTACAATTGTTAAATGGGACAGAAGGGGCAATTTACACTGATTCAAGGTGTGCTTTTAAGTAGTTCAAACATTTGGGAAAATACGGGATGAAAGAGGGTTAATTAACAGTAAAGGAAAGGAGTTGGTACATGGGGAACTGGTGAAAACAGGTTTTGAAGAATTTACTCCTACCCAGAGAAATTGCAATAGTCCATGTAAATGGGCATCAGAAAGGGAACTCTTTGGAAGTTAGAGGGAAAAGATAGGCAGATCTAAAAAAGCTGCCTTAGGGTCTGAATTTGTTAAGATGTATAATCTTACTCCTTGTGTATATGAACCAAAGGAGGTTCCAACTTTCACTGAAGGAGAGAAAAAGGAATTGAAGGAATTAGGAGCTATTGAAACAGAAGAAGGGAAGTGGATTCCCTCAGATGGATGAGAAATGCTAAATAAACAAATCATGAGGGAAAAAATGGCCCTTTTACACCAAGGGAGTCACTGGGGGGGGGGGGGAACAAGCAGTGTGTGATTTAATCCTAAGAAAGTATGGATGCATAGGAATTTATACTATAGCTAAACAAAAACAAATCTGCGAAAGATGCATTGTTTGCAAAAAGATAAATAAAAAGGTGCTCAAGAAACAAACTCAAGGAGGAAGAGAACCTGGTTTAAGACCTTTTCAAAGTATCCAAGTAGATTTCACGGAATTGCCACCCATAGGAAGGTTGAAATATCTCCTGGTATTGGTTGACCATCTTAACAGGATGGGTAGAAGCAAATCCAATGGCTTCAGCCACAGCTGCAGGGGTAATTAAAATCATTCTAGAACAGATCATTCCCAGGTATGGAATAATTGAAAATGTGGATTCAGACCAAGGGAGTCACTTTACATCCAGGGTGCTTCAAGGGACTATAGAAGGATTAGAGGTCACAGAATCACAGGGGTTGGAAGGGACCTCGAGAGATCATCGGGTTCAACCCCCCTGATGTATGACACACAAAAATACACTGACCTATCGTTGACCCTTCTGTTCTCATCAAGATGGTGTGGGGCCCAGTCTTACTGAACTACACAGGCGATTGCTTGGACACCTGCTCCATAGGCTCATGGCCTTGCTTCTCAAGCCATTCTGCAACAATTCCCCCTTTTTCTTTTAGTACAAGCAGCGCCTGGTCAGTTGCCTTTTCAGTTCCTCTTATAATACATCTATATGCTATGTGTACTATTATAATTACAATTATAATGTTAAAAGCCAAAGATAATATACAGCTTAAGCAACAAAGCCTTACTACAATAGCAATAACTAACAGTATGAATCTCTTTGCGGATGGACTGGGGATGGTCATTCATGCCCTCAAAATCTTCATAACCGTGGCTGTGTGTGACCAACAAAAAATCAACAGCAGCTCTGTTTTGCAAAGTAGCATGTCTCTCACTATCCACATCAGAAAGCAGGCCAGTAAGAGCAAGAGATGGAGCATTGGTTTGTTAGCTCAGCCAACAGCCTAAGTTTGTTAGTTTCCTTAAGGCAGCAGCAGCTGCTCCCCCAGGGGCTTGTGCTGATTTGCTGGAGTCGAAGTTTTGTGGACTCAACTCGGATCAATATGGTCAAGTGAGCCCCTTCATTGAAACACAGACAGAGCTTATATAGGTTTCTGTATCAGTGTACGAGTCACATTACATTGCTATTGGTTATATGCTCTGTTAATGTGTCCCACTATTGCTAACAACTGGTTGAGGCTGCACAGTCACTTTGTTCCTCTTTAAGGCAGTTGCTAACGTTCTGTTCTTGCAGTTTGTTACCTCATGGAGTTTCTGACAAGCTCCTGTTCTCAGACATCTGCTCTCCTGTTGACTTGTCTCTGTTAGCTTCCCAAGGGCTGATATGTGGGGGTGAGAAATAAATCTGGATGGGCCAAAACCACCATTCCTCTCAACTGCATTAGTACAATTCCTCCTTCTTTATGGACTAGCCAGATTTTTGCAAAGAGCATTATCCATCCTGCCAGGGAAATACTGTGACGTACATGGCAAAAATAACACTAAGGCAAAAATAACTGACAAAAACATAAGCCCTTATTTAACTGAATCTGAAAACCATCCCATCAACAGAAAGCCATACTGTAAAGCATGGAAAGCTAAAAACTGCTAATTGGCTACACATACTGCTCACACCAAAGTGATTAATTAGTACTTATAACGAGTTTTGAGAAGCATATCTTATAGCTAATCGTAATTAGTTTATCTTTGATGTCTAAAAGTTATCTGCACACCTGCTGTGTTTTGGCCATCTTATTATGGCTGGTTAACGACATGTTCACTTACTTCCAAATACTTTCCTACAACTCCTTCTTGGGTTGAGGCAGTCTGTACCTCTGTCTTCAAGGTCAGTATGTTTGAGAATGTAATTACCAAATACCTCTCAGCATGAGTAATTTTCCTGTCTTGTGGGAATTCAAGGATATTGTCTTCTGTGAGGAGAGCCAGGCCGCCCACTGTCCTCCTTGCCAATGTTTTCCTTTTAGTATCTGTGTTACAAAAACTGCTTTTTGAGGTCTCTGCAAGGGCCCTTTGCAGAAAGCTCAATAAACATGACAGTAAATGTAAGACAAGTACCATAATTACCAAATCCAATAATCCAAATTTGACCATCGACAATATCCATCCTGAAATTCCCCAGTCATTCCCCTTGATACCTTTGCTGCTGCATTTGTTTGTTTTGCCAGTCAGGAGTGTCAGAAGTGCAGATAACATCAGCCCCAGGTTTTCCTGCAGGTACTGATCGCAGTCTGACCTTAGGCTGTGCAGAAATCACCATTTCCCTAATTTTCATTTAGCACAAACACATGCATTTTTCAAAGACTTTCAGATCATTCAAAATATCCCCCTGCAAAGTTCATAGTCCACTGTGGCTGCAGTTGGAACACTTGACTTCAGTTACTGGGATCAGGATCTCGTCCTGGTTCATGCAAGCTGGAGTTCTTCTGGATCCACAGCTTTATCCGCTTGGCTCCCGTATCTGTAATGACACAGGCAGATCCCCTTCCCAAGTTAGTACCTGTAACTTCGTCCTTAGTAACACTTGACATCGACTTTTCTCTCTCTTTTTCCTCTGCTTTTTTTTTTTCTCAAACCTTCTTTCAGACCTACTGCATGGGTCACCATTGGAGGTACCAAACTGTTCTGTGAGAGATATAAAGAGCTTTGTGAGAGTTTGATTCATACATTTTACACTGGCTTTGCCTGTAGGCAAATGTGGTGTCCCTGTAACACAGGCAATGTTCATGCTCTATATTCTGAGCTGTTGTCCAGTTTGATTTCACGGGGTAGTGAAGTGCTGCTAAAGCAGAGCACATTTACTGGATTCCCCTGTTTGTGCAGTAGCTCACACTGCCAGAAAACACAGTAATCTCTAATCCTTTGCACTGGTAACTCATGAATCAAACTTTCAATGTCCAAGTTTTTCCTGTAATCAAATTCTCATCCATGTAATGATGAAAGATTAGATCAGGATGCTTTTTTCATACTGGAGCAAGTGTCTAGGCTACATAAGTCTGGCACATAGTTGGTGAATTTTTATGCCTTGTGGAAGCAAGCCCCAATAACACCTTTTGAAAAAAACCCAATCTCTTAAAATTTTTGCATGGTCCACAAACTTGCGGAAGGATTAATACACCCCGTAGTCAGTTGCTCCTGCACCAAATCTTGCAAATGAGCAGCTCCCCAGCTCATACTGCACAGATAGGCGTCCAGACCGGTCTTGAATATCTCCAGAGACTCCACCACCTCCCTGGGCAGCCTGTCCCAGGGCTCTGTCACCCTCACTGTGTAAAAGTTCTGCATGTTGGTGCGGAACTTCCTGTGCTCCAACTTGCAGCCATTGCCCCTTGTCCTGTCCCCACAGACCACTGAAAAGGGGCTGGCTGATTCTCCCTGCATCCCCTGCTTAAGATATTTATAAACATTAATAAGGTCCCCCCTTAGTCTTCTTTTTTCCAGGCTGAACAGTCCCAGTTCACTCAGCCTTTCCTCATAGGAGAGATGTTCCAGGCACTTAATCATCTTCATAGCCCTTCTCTGGACTCTCCCAGAGATATCCCTGGGACTTTCATACTCCCTGGCATCCACCCTCCTTGGGTAGGGTTGAATGGATTAATGAAACCCTAAAAAAACCCCAGTTATCAAAGTGAATTTTAGAAACCAAATTACCTTGGATCAAATGCTTGCCTATTGCCTTACTGAGAATTTGAACTGCACCTAGGAAAGACTTGGGTATATCTCCCTATGAAATGTTGTTTGGCTTGCCTTATATGGGTGAAATAGGAAAAATCCCAAGGTTTGAAACCAAAGACATTTTTCTTAAGAACTGTATACTGGGGATATCCTCTTCTTTATCCTTTCTCAGGAGTAAAGGACTCCTTGCACAAACTCCACCATTGGAATTTGCAGTCCATACTGTCCAACCTGGAGAATGGGTTCTGATTAAGTCATGGAAGGAATCCAAGCTGCAGCCTGAATGGGTAGGCCCTTTCCAGGTTCTACTGGCAACTGAAACTGCTGTGGGAACTGCTGAGAAGGGTAGGACTCATTACACCTGCCTCAGAGGACAGGTGGAACACCCCTCTGAGGACAAACGTTGGTATATACAGCCCGCTAAGGATCCTCTGCTCATCAAACTGAAGAAAGAGTAATTTAAAGACTGTTCAAAGTACTGTTTTTGTAGTAGAGATTTTGTTTAGTTTTCATTATACTAGTATTTACCTATTGTGTTTGGGGAGGGGTAAAAGGGTTGAAAATGTTCAAAATAATGTTAATATGGTGCTTATACTTCACTATAATGAAAATAGAAGTGTTGGGTTGTGCTAAAAAACCCCTTAACAAATGAATTTACAATTCAGCATTCCAGAGGGGACCGGGCTCCAGAGCATCATGTTTGATGCTTGCCAGATTTTGAATTATGGGGGTCTAAAAATCCAAAGGGCACTGGGCAATGCAGAAAAGTACATGTGTCCTGCACCAGTACAAGGTTGGACACTTTATGGGATAGGTCCTTACCCCTCTTGGAGCAATGTTTGGTGAACTACTAAGGTTAATTGATGTTTTGTATTGGGAACCCCTAAAAGAGATAATTACAATCTGTAAAGGACACACTGCCCACAATTGCCAAGGAAAGGCGTGTAATCCTATAACAATTACTATCAGTAATGCTAATGGTATTATCACTTGACCCTGTGGACTAGGGATAGAGGTCACAGGGAAAGATCCATTAGGGCGATTCAGAATAGTGGTAGAAAAACTTGAAAATAGGAGTTCAAAAAAAGATGAAGAGTTTAGAAGTACACAGAAACCTAAGACAGAGGTAGGAGCACTTGTCAATGATCCCACAACAGTAAAAGTAGTTAGAATTGAGGATTTGAGACAGACATTTGGAGTAGAAACAGAATATGGAGACACGAATGCCTGGGTGGAATGGATAAAATACACCATGAATAGTTTAAACAAGAGTGATTGCTGTGCATGTGCCTCAGGTCGACCTAAACCACAAGTTGTACCTTTTCCCCTGGGATGGCAGTGATCGCACAGGAATGGAGTGCATTATTGCACTGTACCAGGAAAGAACAGCCTGGGGGAATGATACCTGTAAAACACTCTCACTTCTGTTCCCAGCCTTGCTGGATAAGGACATTCAAACACCCCCTGTTCTCACAGGTGTTGTTGGAAACCACACGGCCTGTCTCTCACGACAGGGTGGAGTGGCTACACAATTTGTAGGGGAGTTCTCAGGATGTAAGAGAACGTTGAATGTGACAAATGCTAAAGGTGGGAACTATTCATCATTACAGGTTCCAAGAGCCGACTTGTGGTGGTTTTGTGGAGGAAGAGTTCTGAGGAATATTCTCCTGTCCAACTGGGAAGGCACTTGTGCTATAGTACAATTGGCTATCCCATTCACCCTGGCATTCAAAAAGGATAAGGCTTCTAGAGAAAAAGAGATCAGAGCCAAAAGAGGCATACTGGGGACTTCCTCTGATGATGGAATATATATAGACTCAATTGGAGTTCCTCAAGGGGTTCCTGATGAATTTAAGCCCAGGAATCAGATTGCTGCAGGTTTTGAATAATTTTTTTTTTTTTGGTGGGTCACAGTAAATAAAAATATAGATTGGATCAATTATATCTATTATAATCACAAAGATTCATAAATTATACAAGGGATGCTGTTAAACGAATACCAGAACAATTGGATGCCAGTAGCAGACATGGGAAAGTCAGATGGTCATAGATATGATGTTAGCAGAGAAAGGAGGAGTATGTGTTGTGTTAGGGGGATGGTGTTGCACATTTGAGAGTTAAAGAGAATGTGAAGAAATGCTGGCCAGGTTAGAAGCTTCGTATGAAATAGGACTTTGAAAAAATGCAAAAGACAACAGTGAGTGTAAAGAAAAGAAGGGGGAAATTGTGGAAAATGCTGGGAAATGTTGCTTTTGCAAATTGCAAGGGTTATTGTATTGATGACTTGAAAGGTGAAGGACTCAGGCTGCCTCATCATAAATCCTTTGTAGAGGAATTCAGGAAGATAAGGAAGTTGTGCTGTTAATTGTGTTAAAAGAATTATGGCACAACTTATCTCCCAATTAGAATACACAGCCCTGTTAACGGACACAGATGAAACATATCCTGACATCGGACAATTATGTAAGTGGTTGAACTGTGACTCAGGTAATGAGGTGGAATGTAAGTTATCTGGCTCCACAAACAGCTTTCTGCCATGTTCAGGTTATCAGGTGATTTATGGGGGGGTATGGGAGGTGGGGGTGTGGGGGTGGTGGTTGGACTCAATTTTGAATTGCTTTGGGGCCCCATTCCAGCAGAGATAGCTCACGGGAAAGGGAAAGGGGCTGCTGCATAATTAAAACTGGAGCCTGGATGGGGGCTCTGGATTCCTTCAACAAACTTTATGCCCTAATTAAGCCCCACTATTCAGATAACAAACACTTGTCCTGGACAAAAGGAATATTTATAACTTGGTACCCTGTCAGACATGAAAACGCCTAAATTGAGCTCGTAAATTTTGAAAAACTTAATCCGTAGGGAAACAGGAGAGGGAAACTTTTGCTTCACATGTTCTTGTGATACGTATGATGTTTAATTCATGTTCATCAAATGTTAACAGTTATTACTGATTATTGGAAATGTCAATTGTTTGAATGTTTTGATTGTAGCTATTGGACTATTGTGCACACACTTTTCTTTTCCTTCCTCCTTGCTTTACCCCTGTCCTCTATCCGTCACGGAGCACCATCTATAAGATGGCAATATTGAGCCATGGGTGGTGTGAAGAACTGTGTCCCTCAACAAATGCCTGGACTAGTGGACTTATGTCTCAGCATTGCTGAAATATTGCACCTCTTGCTACTACTGCTATTTGTGATAAAGAGGACTTGCTAACAAGATGCTTGTAAAGGGTTAAGGAGGACTTGCTAACAGGATGGTTTGAAGTGCGGTATCAGAGGTGACCTCACATAAACAATATCTCATTTGAACAACTCTAGTGTTTCTAGTGTAGTTAGTCCTGAGTGATTAGTGTTCTTGGAATAATTTAAAGCGGACCAAGGACTGATAAGAAGAAAACATCCCAATTATAGTTGCCCACCTGGAACAATCACAACTACGCATGTGCCAGGGGAAGGAGGTGAAAAGTTCAACCTGAGGAAGACTTCAAGCCTTCATCGCTGAGACCCCCGATGACCACTACCATGAGACAGGAGCAGTTGAGAGGAGTTTATGGAAACCACCTCTTGGAACTCGTTTTAACACGAAGCGGGACAGGTGATGAATATGTATACATGTGTGAAGTAACCTAATGATTTTGGACAGGGATGTGGTATAAAAATGCTACAAAATCTGACTAAAGGTGTGCCTGCTTTGTTAGGTTACCCGCTCTTGCAAGAATGTATAATAAATTACTGCTTCACTCACGTGTCTCCCACGAGTCCTTTCTTAGGACCTTTGGCATTTCTAACACTATCAGTTTGTTGAAAGGTGTGCTGGAGGAGTGTGTCCTGGACAGACATTGATCAGGGCTGGTAAGCGCAGTTACGCAGTAGCATGTGCAGGTCAAAGCCTGAATCTGCTGCTTCATGTTTTATGCACCTCTGTAAAGCATGGAGAGAGGCAGAAGAAGGGGTTCTTAGCCCCCCAGGTCATGCTGCAAACCTGCATTTAACCACAGGCAAGGATACCCATCCTAGTTCTGCCTGTACGGGTATGATTTTTGCTGACAGCACAGCAGGTCTGCTGTCAGATTACAAAGCAGCAGCTCCTTAACTGGGAGAGCTGTCTCAGAAGGAGAGGACCTCCCTCCAGTGGCTGTATGTTTAGCCAGCCCTATGCAGATGCCGAGTATGCCGTGGAGGAGGAAAAGGAGGGTAAGGATGAGCTGGAGTGCAGTGTCTGAGGCCAAGGGCGTTGACTTGTCCATCTCTCCCTGGGCAGTTTGGGTCAGCGGGAGGGACTGAGGAGAGAGCTCACTGCCTCGCTTTTGTGGGGAGCTCCTGCTGCTCAGCAATTGCTCGGTCCTGTGTCTTGGTGCTCGTCTTTTGAGCCTTGATTGTCCTGCCTCGCTTGTGAGAAAAGCTCCATTGTGGAGCTGCTGAGGGTGAAATTTCAGAGGTGCTGGCTGGGCCCCCAAGCTCCTCCTGTAGTAAATTGGGAGCCCTGTTCTTGTTGGGGGCTGCGGTTATGAAGGTAGCAGTGCTGTGCACAGGGGCTCCTTTTTCAGCCTGTACCACCACTGTATAGGCAGAACAGGGCCAGCACCCGTGGAGAGCCGCTGAGACCGCCCACTCTGGTCTTTCATTAGGGGGTTTTTCGGGTGGCTGCCTGTGTCCTTGAGTAGCCCTGCAGGAGTCATCCTCCAGCCACCTCTGCAGGCAGTTAGCAGTTGAACGGCCGAATGCTTGGGGGCTTGCAGAAGCAGGGTCCCTGACTCTCTTCAAGGGGTGGCCTGTGGCAGCACTGCTGAGCCATGGCAAGGGGTGGTCAAGGCAAGAGGCTGTCAAGGAAGCCAGGGAGGTGGCTATGGTCCCAGACCGGGCTGCTGTTGGGGGTCTGCTGGTTGCAGTGGCAATGTGGCAATGAGCCTGCTCCTGGCTTGAGCTCCAGCTTGGCCCTTGCTGAGTGGCAGGGACGCACAGTGCTCTTGCGGTGAGACGGAGGCCTTGTAACACGGCCTGTGGCTGCCGCCGCCGTGAGCGCCCTCGTGCCATGACAGTGCTGATGTCCAGCCAGGCCTGGCTTTTGGAGCTCTGGGCCTTTTGCGTAAGTCGGTGCCACGTTGTTTGTCAGGGCAGCCTGACCGTGGGTTCCAGTGGCAAGGTGACCTGTTGTGGCACCTCCGAGGCGCGTGGCTTTTCTGAGCGTATGAGGGGAGATGGGTCCCCTGTGTCTCTTTACCCACTGGAGCGCAGCGGTGGAGAGTGTGATTTGTGAGATGTTGCGTGTGAAGCATAGCATAGCAGACACCCATGACTGGTGGGAGGCATCCTCTGTGACTTCTCTGTTTTGGAGAAGTATGGGCTCCCTGACAGGAGTTGTTTGCTGTGCTTAAAGGCTGTTTGGGTTGGGTGGAAGAGGGTGCGACTTACAGCTGCATGTGCAAACTCTTTAGGGAAGCCGAAAGGAACTTTGCGACAGCCCAGGTCTTTGAGCGGTGCAGAAGGCGGCAGCAAGAGGCCTGTTCCTCGCCCACCACAAGGCAGAGGAACATGTGGAGGGGTGAGACCCACTGTGGAGAGTGCGCGGTCTGCCTTGCCTCCAGCTGCTGGGAGTGGAACCTCTCCAGAAACGCCCATGCAGAGGCACGTCACTGTGGTCAACAGGTCAGTGCCTGCCTGTGCCTGTGTGAGTGAGGCGAGGTGACAGGTGGTGGACCCTCGGAGGCTGCAGGAGTGCCAGTTTGTTATGAGATGTGGGAATCGAGGCTCGCGCTGCTGCAGCGGGTGAAGTTGCAACGTGGGTCAGTACTCGGGAGGGAGACGGTGACCCTTTGCCCCTTTGGATGCTGCCGTGGCTACCCCGTGCTCTTGGCCTGCTCCTGTGTCTTCTGGGGAGAAATGCATCCGATTCCAGTGTCACACCCAGGGTGTGTGGGGATGTGGCCGTTTCCCAGGCGCAGGAGGGAGCCGCTGTGCCCGGCACAAAAGCAAGTGGAAAGAGGTGTGTGTAGGTGACAGGCAAGTGCTGTGTGATCCGCGTCACAGCTGTCTGCAGGTGGCTGCTCTTCACCTCGTGCCTGAGTTGTCGGTGGCAGCGTTGGTGTCCGTGGCCCTTCTGGGCGTGCTGGGCCGCAGCAGCTGCCTGCCTGTGTTTGGGTGAGCTGAACTGCGGGCTGGAGCTGCGGTTTTGCTGGGCTAGCGGTACGTGCTGGGTTTGAGCCCGCTTTGAGCCTCTGTAATCCAGGTGGCTTACCCAACTGCTGCCCCATCAGGTCTCTTTCTGGGCTGTTGTGGGCCGCCCTGGGCCACCAGCTGACGGTGGCGAGAAGGGTTTGCTGTGCCGCATTGTGGCTGCAGTAATTCCGCTGGAGCTGTGATTGTGGTGGTAATCCCCTGCGGGTCCTGGGACGGGTTAGCAGTCGGCCCCGCATTGAATGGGAACGGCAGCGGTGTGTGAAGGGGCACGGAGCCGAGCGCCAGCTTAATCCTTCCTGCCACGGGGTCTGCTCTTTCTGGAAGAGCTGGGAAAGGGGAGATGCATCCCGTCCCTGGCGCCTGCCCCGGTGAGTCCCGTGTTTGTCAGGGGTCTGGGTGCCCGAGGACACACGAGGATGCGCCCAGAGCAGTCGTGGGAGCAGCAGCCGCTTCAGCTGGGAGCTGAGGTGCCTGAGGACGTGGTGTTTTTCTGGTGTGTGACAGCACTGCCTCCTGACCGTGGGGCTGCCTTGCAAAGGGCCCTTGGCTGTGGCCGTGCTGTGCTGGTCGTGCCTTTCAGGAAATTCCCCAGCGTGCTGGTGCTGCGGGAGTGGGCAGGTGCCCTGTGGAGGACGAGGCGGCTTTGGGGCTGCTGGGTGGCTCAGCTGGGGCTTTGCTCTGGGGCAGGGCACCTCGTGAGGGCCAGAGACTCTCCATGTGTCTGTGGGCTGTGGCCATAGCAGGAGTGGGGCCTATCCATGCTGCCCTCCCTCTGAATAACATAAGGGAGGACTGAGCTAACCCCTGTTTCTGCCACTGAGTGAGCTGCAGTGGAGAAAGATGTCACCAGGTCTGTGTTCTGTTTTGCCAGCAAGATTGCTGCAGCAGGGAATTTCCAGGCCATCCACCTGTACAGGAGAGATTTGTTCTACAGATCCTTCTACCTCAGGTCCCCCTTGAGCCAAGCACTTTGGGACCAAGTCCTCAGACTATGCAGCCCCTTGCCCTACCGATTTCCCCGTGCCTGTGCACCCAGGCTCCTAATTGAACGGAGAAGCTATGAATCCCATTCCCAGAGGGTGGCAGACTTTTGCCATTGAGGCTGCCTCACTCCCAGCACAGTGGCACCTGGCTCTAGAGCAGTGCTGGACTTTGTTCCTCAGTGCTGAGTGCTGCGGCTTGGCCCTCATGCTGTGAAACATCATCACTTCCCTGTGCTGAGCATTGTGGGGTCTGGCTCCCACTTGCCTGCACAAGATACCGTTCCCCCTGCTCAACCCAAGCCCAGCACCATGGGTCCTGGCTGCCAGACCATACCTTGGACTGCATTCCTCTGCAGGTAGGTTTGAGAGACCCAAACTCCTGTGCCAGATTTTCCCCCACAGGGGGATGCCTCTTCCAGCGGGGAGTGGCACCTGCAAGCAGCAACCCCCACACCTGCCCTGTGCTCCTCCTGGCAGTGCTGCATGCTGCTCCAGGGGTTGGACAACTTGCTGTTCAACAAGACCCTCAGGTGATGTACACCTCAGCAGCAACAGTCCTTGGCCGGGGCAGGATAGAGCAGGACAAGGCTCAGCTTTCTGTCTCTGCCAAGGTGTAGCCTTAGCACTCCTTTTTTGGGTATTTTTTTGGTTAGGTTTGTTAGTCAGAAGAGGCTGGCAAGACCACAGTCTCCATGCTGTGGCATGGCCTGGCACCACTGCTGCTCCTAGCACAGGCAGTGGCTGTCTGATTTCAGCCACATGAACTGGTGAGGGAAGTGGGGATGGAGACAGGCACCATGGACATGACAGCATGAATGACTGTCAAAGCAAGCTTTAGAGAGCAGCCTCAGAAGCCAGTGCCCTCAACACCCCACCATGCTGCCTTTCTTTTCCTCTCCAAATGGGTAATTTTGGAGGAGGATGATTGAAAAAAAAGTGACTTTTTTTTTTTTTAATCCATGAACTAAACAGTGACAGCATGAGCATCTTTGCCTAACTACAGCATCCTGTTCCTCTTACAGTAGCTTTTTAACCCACAGCAGTGCACATTCTGTGGCTGGCCAAGGGCTGCCTGAAAGCCTTTCCTCGTTCAGTGGAGGAATTTGCTATCCCCAGTCAGAACGCGAGAGGGCAGCAGCCTCCAGCTTAACACTACGTACAGTTACCTAGACAGCAAAATCCTACAGCTGTTCCCAGCAGTAAATGCACTTGTTTGTATATAAAAATAATTGCCAGAAGTAAGGTCCCTGCTTTAGTAGCGTGACACTTCATGCTACTTTTTGTGCCAACAGACAGCGTAAAACTTGGCAGACACACGAGAGGATATTTACAATTAACAGAAACTAAAGCAGGTCCCTCTAACAGTCAGATGGAACTAAGACTTTGGACATATTTTAGCAGGCTGCAGTTTAAAGTTTATGACCAGAAGCTACTGACACACCACAGTGACAAACTGAGAGACTGAAAAAAAATCCACAGAGTGTTCACTTATAACCTAGAGAAGCCTGAAAAGTCCTGTAAAATGTTCCCAGAGAAGAGCAAGTGCAGCAAGACACTGCACAGAGCAGTGACATAGGAGCGATGTAGAGTCCTGGGAGGGGAATGGCCAGTGAGTTAGGAGGAGGGTGGAGATAGCCCCAGGAGCCAAAGCTGGGGAACCTGTGGTGGAAAAGCACCACAGAGTCGAAAGAAGTAGACTGAAGCAGTGTCCTCCCCTCTAACAGGTGTGATCAAGGCTTCTCAGTTCTGGCATCTCCCAGGTGAGGTCTGTTTCTTTGCCTTTGTTGTGGATGTGCTGACAGCCTGTCAGACAGCCTGCTCAGTGTCCAGAAGCTTTTGTTTGGACAGGAGATGTCGGGGTACAGATGCAGGGACTGTGGCGTGAGTAGTGGCAGCTGTGGTAGTGAGTAGGAGACTCTGCTCTATGTTCTGCCAAGGATGCTTCTGCAGCAGAGCAGAGGACACCGAGCCATTGTCCTGTGTCAGAGGGCAGGTTCTTCAGTGCAAGGATGTGTCATGACTGGATTAACTGGGTTTGACTTGGCTAGTTAGACGCAGGATTGGCAAGGTCCATGGCTGACCCTTGCTGCTGGGAATGTTTTGTGCCCCCAGAGCTGCTACTGTAGTTCCTTGTGCTTTGGGAACTGCAGGAGGGAAAGCTGCTTCAGGCTAGGAGGTCCTGACCTCAAAACAGTGTCAGCATCCCCAGAAATCCTGGGCTTACACCAGCCTTGTAGGCAGCTGACACAGACTGAGGGCCCTGCTGCAGCAGCCGTGCCAGCTGCTGTCTGTGAGAGAGGCTGCATGTGGTAAATGATCGATTTGGTTCACAGCACAGGGTGGCTGAGGGAAGCTGTGAAAGCAGCAGAGCTTGTCTCTGCCCCATTTCCTGATCAGGGGTGAGGTGCTGTGCTGTTTCTCTGGGTGTGTTTTCTGATGCCTGCCCTGGCCCCTCTCTTAATTCCAGAGCTCCCATGTTGTTTGTCCTCTCTTGTGTGATCCCCTAGCAGACTTTTAACCTGGATTCCTTGGCTCAGTGGTGCAAGAGCCAGGTTCTGGATAGAGTATGGTGCCGGCTACAAGGGAGGCCTGGGAAAATTGAGAGGCAGAGATTCATTATTCATTCACTAGCTAACTTTGAGTCCAATTAGTAGGTGAAAAGGTGCAGTGTTGGTCCATTTATATTATTCCTGTTGGTGCTGCTTGCCTTTATGTGGGTAGCTGCAAAGGCATTGATCGATGTTTGAGTAGATCTGCTGGCACCAGGCTGGTCCTGGGAATGAGAAAACGCAGTTGCTGACACTGTGTGTCAGCATTTGGCTGCTCAGCTGAAGGGGGACGAGTCCACCAGTTGTCCACTGCGAGAAAGCATCAGTTCTAGGGGGTGATGCCCAAAATGGTGCCCTTCATTTCACAGAATCACAGAATCGTAGGGGTTGGAAGGGACCTCAAGAGATCATCGGGTCCAACCCCCCTGCCAAAGCAGCTCCCCAGCTCATATTGCACAGATAGGTGTCCAGACGGGTCTGGAATATCTCCAGAGAAGGAGACTCCACCACCTCCCTGGGCAGCCTGTCCCAGGGCTCTGTCACCCTCACTGGGAAAAAGTTCTTCCACATGTTGGTGTGGAACTTCCTGTGCTCCAACTTGCAGCCATTGCCCCTTGTCCTGTCTCCACAGACCACTGAAAAGGGGCTGGCCAATTCCCCCTGCATCCCGTCTAAGATATTTATAAACACTAATTAGGTCCCCCCTAAGTCTTCTTTTCTTGAGACTAAACAGTCCCAGTTCACTCAGCCTTTGCTCAGAGGGGAGATGCTCCAGGCCCCTAATCATCTTCATAGCCCTTCTCTGGACTCTCTCCAGGAGATCCCTGTCTTTTTTACACCAGGGAGCCCAGAACTGGACACAATACTCCAGGTGGGGCCTGACCAGGGCAGAGCAGAGGGGGAGGATCACCTCCTTCGACCTGCTGGCCACAGTCCTCCTGATGCACCCCAGGATCCCATTGGCTCTCTCAGCCACCAGGGCACACTGCTGGCTCATGGCCAACCTGTCATCAACCAGGACCCCCAGGTCCTTCTCCACAGAGCTCTTCTCCAGCAGGTCATCTCCCAGCCTGTACTGATACAGTGGGTTATTCCTCCCCAGGTGCAAGACTTTACACTTGCTCTTTTTGAATTTCATTAGGTTTCTCCTTGCCCAGCTCTCCAGCCTGTTACTCTACTTTATTGTGAGTCAGTTATTTGTCTGAGGTAGTTTTATAGCTTAGTGGTACTTCAGAGTGTATTTGTCCAACTGGCAACTAAATCCACTTGGAAGTCAAACCAGGGAGTTTCATCGTGACTAAACCGACCGCCTTTGCTGTTCTCAGACACCCGTTCCCCATGGTGGAGCCAGGGCACAGCCAGACTGCAGGGCACAGCCCTGCACGGGCAGGAAGGGAGGGACTGCCAGAAATCATCCACCCTGCCTGCGAAAAAGGTCCTGGCTGCTCTCCCAGCTCAGAGGACGGCATGGGTAAAGCTGGCTGGCAGATCACCATCGCAACAGGCAGAGCATCCCGGCATCTTGGCAGCACTGGAGTTCCTGTCTGTACATTGAACTGTGTGTTAACCCTGCAGGGAAGCCTGTGGAACTCTGAAATGGCAGGTAATTCCCCCGGTACCTTTTCTGCTCGAAGTCCACTTCAGGTGCACTCCATGCACTTACACATGGGGTGAAATGGATACACAAACACCCTCTTGTCCCCCAGATTCCTCCAACTGCGAATTTCTGGGTCATCTGGAGCCCCAGCTAGGAAGCTCACATTGCTTCCAGGCTTGGGTAAGGGTTTTGAGGCACGCAGACAGGGCTGAGGCTGTGTCTTTACCCGAAGCAGCTTTACAAGAAGCATGTGCCTGCTGGCTGCCTCCAGTGGGCACACTGGGGTGTCACATCCAGAGCTTCGAGATGCTGGATGTGATGCAAGTGTCTCTAGCAGTGCTCTGCTGAGGAGGATCACAGTTTAATCACTGGCTGCTTCTTCACATTTACTGAGGAATTACATCATGCCCTCTTTCTTTTTCAGGACTATGTAAGAGGATGAAATCTTTTGGTCATGTCTCCTGAACAATGACATTCTTCTAGCCCTCTGCATGCTGCTGGCCCACAAAAGTGTATCACACGGACCCCCCTGCAGCATTTGGAAGGGCTTCACCACATTTAGCACCCAGAGATTTCCCACATCCTCCAGGTAGATGTGTTTTACCCACTGGACAGCCAGGCTGGCTCCTGTGATTGCATATTTGAAATAGGTGGTGGGTTGGAATGTGTGAAAGTGGAAAAGAAGGAGCGTGTTTTAGTGTGCCACACCTCTAGGACCTGAAGATGTGTGAATAGAAATTCTACTTCGGTTTTTTGCAGTTAACAGAGAAAGGGCAACTTTTTTTCATCTTTAAGGCAAACTAGAGACTTGAAGCTTGGTTAAATCATGAACACTTCAGGTTTGGGGTTGTGTTGGGTTTTCTTTGGGGTTTTTTTGTTTGCTAATTTTGTTTTGGGTTGGTTTCTTTTTTTCCTCTCCATGAAGGTATTTCCTTTTGTTCCCTCTCCTTTCTCAGAACAGTAGTCCTGAATGAGATTTTCTATATATGTTTTTTAAAATGTGGTTGCTGCTTCAGAACTTGCTGACTTGCAGCACAGCAAGGTATGATAGGTCTATCCTGAGATGGTAGGGCAAAAATAATCTCTCCCCTGTTGAGCAGAGTTGAGAGAAACAGTTGCTCCACGGCAGAAGCAAGGTTACTGCAGTAGGGACACGCTACATGGAGGTCTCAAGCTGGTAAGACCCCATCAGCCATAAAAAGCAGGCCAGGAGCTGATGGCTCTTGAGCTCCAAGGAAGCGAGGGCTGTCCACCCACAGAGGGACAGAGTTTCCACGTGGGCTCTGCTCCCTGGACGGCCTTTCCTTTCACAACTGACCCCCTCCAAGCCAAGGTCTGGGGGGTCTGGTCCTTGCCCTGGCCAAGGGCAATGGGGCTACACATGGCTGTTCCTCACAGCCTGAAGGCGCAGGGTCATGAGTTTCTAGATGCATGTGAGCAGGGCAAACAACTGTACGAAACTGCCTTGGAAAATCTGGACCACTGATAAAGTAACTCACAAACCAAAATGTGTAACACACTATGGTGTTATCACAGAAGGATTTCCCTAGTTACAGTAAGTGCTACCCACAGAAATAAGGGTTCTCAAAGCGCTTACATGTTGCAGGGGTCAAACTTGGTGGGTAGGTGTCATCTCAGAAACGAAAGCCTACAAACTAACCCTGCTACCACAGTGCCACCCTCCCTCCTCGGAGCACAACTCCATCTCACACAGCAAGGCTACAGAACACCTGTAAAAGTAGTGCCCAGCTGAAACAAAAACTATGTCTCTCTCTGCATAAGTGTATTTCACTATTTTTAAAGCATAGCTACTCAACAAACATTCAGGGTAGAAGAGATGTTGTATTTTTCACAGACAGTTTCTAGTTGCAGATCTCTAGATACTTAGAATACAGAATTTCAAATCAGTGCAAAAAGTACAATCAAACACAAAACACATATTGCAAAATATATACAGAATTGTTCTAAGAACATAACCCAAGGACAAACAGCTGTTTAAATAGGAAAGTCCATCTTTTATAAATTACTTTTCTTTTTAAAACCAATTAGTACACTAGGCTTGTTACTTGTAGACCAGTTACCACAGCATGGTGATTCGCAAGGCAGACATTGAGAATGAAGTTATGTCATTATAAGCCTGTTTCTGAGACCAATCTACAAGTAAACGTGTGGTAATGCATTACTGGCTTGAGGCACGTGATGGGGAAAGACCTTTCAACCACTCCAGTGCTTAGGTGGTTTGGTTTTTTCTGAGACTTATTAGGCAGATGCACAAAGAATAAGCACGAGACAATAACTGTTCAGTGGTCAGCTTACATTAGCTTGTTGGGCCAAGATGATTTATTACCATGGTATTTGAACATTCACAAGAAATGCAGTAAAGACATCTTAAGAGTATCTTGATACTGAAACAGCATTCATAAAACCACTTCAAGTTGGATGATCTAAATAACCAGAGGTGAAAAACAGTTATTCAAGCAATAGTTAAGCAGTAGTTCGAGAAGAGTTAAGACGTCATGGGTGGTTCATAAGTAGGACGGACACTGATACCTGTGGCAAATTACAAACTCTGTGAAGCTTTGCATTCAAAGCAGAGATGCTCCCTTCCAACAATCAGAACTCGCAGCTTCAAGGTATCAATTGCTACTATCTACATCATTGCTAATTAAACTATCCTAAGAGTAACTTGCTTTTGGCATGTTCAAAAAGCTCAAGTTATACAACTATTGCTATGCTACAGATCCCCAGAATCTTGCTTTAGAATAGCAGTGAAGGCTTTATAAGCACCTAAAATGACACAATAAATACTCAGTAATTCATCAAGCACCTCTTGCTACTCTGTTTGGCAAGATCAGCAGCACAAAGAAAGGGGCCACGGTGGGACACGCTGTTACCGGTGACACAGGCACCTGTCGATTTGCACCCTCCTTCCTTCTGAAAGCAAAAGGACTAACGTGTGGCACGGCCTGTGGAGGGTAAAAGAGGACTCTGTGCCAGAGTCACCAGACCTGTAACATTCCTGCAGTCAAGCACAAGGACAAGCTCTGTGTGCCTTAACCTGTGGTGATTTGTATGGGGAAAAAGTTCTGTCTTCTACACCTGTTGTGTACATTAGGAGCTGCTGCCAGAGGTGTAACACGGGATGCATACAATATAAATGATGCCACATCTGAAATCAAGTCATCTCCTAAGTAACAGGCTTGAGCTGTGCACGGTGACGTGCTGAATGGGCCTGTTGCTATGACAGCTCAGAGATAACTACACCAGTAACAGTGCCCTGATAAACATACTTTGCCTCGGGATACATCTTGAATATCTACACACATTTATTTCAAGACTTTAGACCAACTTTTTTTCCTACACAACACTGATCTGTTTATAAAACTTTCTCATAAAATATCTTCACAAAAAATAAAGTCAATCTTTCGGAAAACATGTTCAGTACAACACCTGTATCAGCAGAAATCCTCTTCTACGAGTCCATGGCAGGAGAGCTGTAACCCACACTCCCATCTCTCCAAAGGGATGTAACCAGGCATCCAAACCAGAAGGCAACTGCTTCATTAACTGTCATGGGGAGTGGAAGCTATGCTCCCAAAACATGGGAAGAGTGCACTACTTAAACTGACGTGTGGGTTTACAATCAATAGTCACTGTCCTGTAAACATTGAAACTGGTGGTCTAACTGCAGGTTACGATTAGTATTATGCGTTAGTTTAACTGCACTCCACACATACTATGGCTATGCTGTTAAAAATACCAAACATTAAATAGCAAAAGGAATGAAGGCTTTGAGCTGGATCTCTTCTACAAGACAAGTGTCAGATCAGTAAATACTGACAGTATAAATAAAACTCTAACATTACTCCTATGCATTACAAAACGAGTCTAATAAACCTACATCTTAGAATAGCAGCCAATTTGTAGTTGTTCAAAAATATATATGAAAATTCAGTAAGTCAGCTATAAATACATACTGCAATGGGACGAAGATACCATCCCTCGTTCCCAAGCAGGCTTTCAAGGAGAACACAGTATTGCAGATGGGTGGGGATCAAGGAATGCTGCAGTCAGAGAAGCTCCTAAACAGTTGCATTCTACAAACTTGTTTTCATCGTTACCTGAAAGTGCATCTTTGTAGAAATCATCCCCATATTTAGAAAAAAAAAACAACAAACATTGCAATTTTGCCACACTCTAAGCCTATCTAACCTGCGTTTTCTGTTAAGTGCAAAAAGTATATGAAGTGATACATGCACTGGTGCATATACAATCAAAGCCTGAAAAATGAAGCAGCACTGTCACCATGAATCCAAGGTAGTTCAGTAGTTGTTGAGTCTTTTGACTGAGTTTAAAAAAGCATCCGAAACGTTATGCACTCAGTCCCATGCCTGGACTTGGCTGGCCCTGTGTGGAGCCAGGAGTTGGACTCGATGAGCCTTATGGGTCCCTCCCAACTCACGATGCTCCACGATTCCAGCCTGGTAGCCAGAGCGCTGCTTTACAGCGGGGCCGCCCCTCCCCAGCTCTCCACACACATTCACTGCTGCATACCCGTGCCTTTGTTACCAGTTTCAGTGTCAAGGCTGGCCCCAAAGGGCAGGAAGGCTGGGCAGCAAGGAGAAGAATGCAGAGTTACTGTGAAGGCTGTTGGGAAGAGAAGCAGAGGCACAGACTAACAGGACACCTGCTGCCCGGTCTCTCACACCCCAGTTCAGCGCTGGAGCATGGACCGGTGGCTGTGCCACACAGGGCACCCCTGGTCACACAGTATGTCATAAAAATACCTATGCAGCTAAGTCTGTGGTGTTTTCACACACAGTCTTACATGCAGTAAGTCCTTTTTAAGTGTCACAACAGCTCCTCTTACCTTCTCCTCCCACAAAATGAGACTTTACTTGATAATGACACATTTTAATGCCAACAGAGTGCTGCAGAGTAATGTGCACATCAGTGCTTAGCAATTCCAAACAGATGATGCTATTTGGTCTCAGAAGAAATGCAACCTGCACAATACTTATAAGAGGATAACTGTGAGGATTAACAAACAGTTGTCTGTAATAGTTCATTTCGTTCCTTATTTAAGTCTTGCAGTGGACTACACTATAGCTTCTTCTAGTTTTTAAAATGCTACGATAGCCATTGATTTTAGACATATACACACATAAATAGTATCTAGAAAGAGGTCAAACTGTTCACACCCAGAGACTGTACTCTGAACACAGTTGTGCTTTCACTATATTGCCATCATGTCTTGTTGGAAAGCACAGGTCCATTAGAAATACATGTCGGGAACCTCAGTGGGACCAGCAAGAAAATGAGCTCTGCCTCCTGTCCAGAACTGGTGAGGGAAAGATCCAGAAGCAAGTGCTGTCAGAACTGCAACACAGCAAAAGCTGTACAAGTAGGCACTGTGAAAGGAAGTACAGTAAGGCCTGCTTTTAAAGGCTGTGTGCCTATGGATGTACACACGTGGATGTACATACACATATACACACATATAAACAAGCAAAAGGTTTTTGGCAAAATAACACAGTTCTATTTGAAGAGCTATGCAAGGAAAATACCAGCAATTTAAACTAAAGGTGTAGAAGCTGTGGGGAGAAACCAGCAAATTTTCTGAAGTAGCACCTGTATTTCAGGGATGAGCTTTGGAATTTTGGTTCTCCCAATCCAAGACAGAGGTAATGTGTTTACCTGTCAGAACAGGTTTTAACCAGCTCCCCACCTTCTCTTGTCTGCAACAGTGGGAGGTTTGAAATGCACCATGATTTTCAGGACCCTTCTCTCCCCATGGTGGCAAAGCCTAGGAGGACACCAGCGAAGGGCAGGAGAGATGCTAGCTGTGCTGTAGGTGCTGGACACGGTTAGTAGCAGGGCAGTAGAGAGGAGGAGTGTGCTCAGGATAGCAACCAGCTTGTATCTCCTCCCTGCCTATAGATTATGGATCCTGGTCCAGTGTCCCTGTTACTGACTAACACCTGTCTTGACAGAACTGAGCCTCTTCCCAGCACTTTTGTTACTGCATTATTTAATGCAGATTTGGCTGTGTGACCAGTAGGTTTCCTCACACAATCTTACTCAGACTCGGTGCCAAGAATCATTTATCAGCCCACTATTATGTAAATTGTACTGCACTGCACTGTTTTATACCATAGAAAGGCTAAGTCAAAATGTTTTGTAGTAATTACAAGGAGTTATCTTCTCTCTTCAAGGAAGTCTTACATACTATGAAGAAAATACTAGACATTCTTAGATACTATGTGTAACAAAACATTTAAAAAAAAAAGGTTCTCGATATACTGGCCTTCACAGTACCTGCAACTGAAACAACAGAGCAGCTAAATAGAGAGTTTCTCCTTTGAAAAGCTTTACAGGACCAAGGCATCTGTCTTCAAAGCATACTAAATCATTTAATAATACAGAGACACCTTAAATGCAAAGTGTGTTTTTCTTAAGACATATTTTCAGATATTTCATATGAGTGTGGAAGTCATCTGTTCAAACAACATGTGGGAGTCAGTTTCTAGAAAAAACAAAGAGAGAAGGAAAAGAAAAAAGAAAGGCCTGTCCTCTACCAGGATCCCCTCTAGCAGTTGTGAGGAGAACAGTCACACTTGCACGTCCCCTAGCTACTACAGCTGAGGCAGGCTCATACCACATTCCAGGGCTGGAAAATCCCCATGGAAGGATATGCCACAGAGTGGGGCCCTCTGATTAAAATACTGTGGCTCAAGAGTTTCATGTTCTTTCAGATAATGGACACTGAGCAACAGGGAGAGACATCCAGGCCCTTAGTGAGCCAAGAACATGGAACACTGTCAGTTGCATTCTGTGTGATGATGTAGGTCTGGAAAAAAAGCAAGACAGGTTTATTTACTTGGGCCATAGAAGACTGACAGTACCAGCAAACCTAAAGCTCACGTTTTCTGTAACAAAAGTCGTTTTCTCCTCCATTAATGAGTCAGCAGTTGGAGAGAAGACCATGCATTCTTTCTGCTGCCCTGGGGACACACAAGCAGTTTCTCTGGCTTTCTGGACAATCATAAGCAGCAATCAATTGGTGTCTATTTGTGAGCTTCATTCTGAGAGGGCATACCCTGAAATACACCCCACCACCCTTCCTGCTGGTAATGCTGGTACCAGGATGCCAGAGGAGCTCCAGCTGCTCCTTCATGCCCGGGTTCTGAAGCAGAGACAACCAACAAAGTGTTTAATGATCAGGAGATGGGGATTTAAGCTCTGTACTATCCACACTATCTCCTTCATAGCGTGAGTCAAGTTTGTGTGCTGAATAATAAGGTGAGTGGTAGCCTACGTGATAGTGCCTGAAGAACATCCTTAAAATTAAATAACAAGGTAAATAATTAATACCAGGCTTCACTGCAGACCATGTCAGTCACTTCTCCAAATGTGTCACTACCAGAACAGTAGGAACAGAAGGAATCATGGGGCAGGAAGGAGAGGCTGCAGGCAGCTGCCTTTTTCACATGGCTGTTTTGTCCTGGTTTGTAACTTTAGCTCTATTGCTCTTTCGCTGTATATGACTGTGTTGCAGCACCCACCTGCACACCCCCACCCACACTGTGACTGGGAAGTAGAAAGCAAGCTGATCATGTGTTGCTGAAGCTGGCACAGTGCTCAGGGTACAGACTGATCGACAGCTGTCTCGGCACATCACCAGCTCCAACAAAGAACACCTTTTCCATATTTCAGAGTTACACTGAAATCCCCTGAGGCAGCTGCAGGGGTTTTTCTAGACACTCTGACAAGAGGAATGCTGGAAAAGCTGTCACTTGAGTGGTCAGTTCATGCCATCAACAGCTGCACTTGTTAAGACTGCAGTGGTAAGTGGGCTCTGGCCAACACAGCTTACGCAGCAGATACCTACAAGTGGCAAAGCAAGGCAGTTCCCCTGCACCCCAACTGGCTCAAAGGGCCCCACATGTGTGATGTTCATTAGAAGTGAAAGGTTCAGGTCACCAGAGAACCAGAGTGAGCTGAGAGCAGTAGAGATGTGAGTGAAGACCACAACTATGGCCACTGGCAGCTGGTGTGTGTAGACTCACGCTGTGAAGGAGATGCTGTGGAGCTTCATGCCTGCTCTCGCGTCAGCCTCTAGCTGGAAGCTGTAGCAGTAGGGGATCCCCACATTTTCAGCAGCTGGGTAAGCAGAGAGGTGATCTCTGTCTCACAGGAGCTGCGGAGAATCTGCTTTGGAAGAGCATGTGCTCATCCAGTTGAGCAGACACACACCATGGGCCCACACCTGGAAACAACACTCACCAAGCACTTGAAAAGCTGACCAGGTGAGTGAGTTTCCACAACTATCATGTTCCCAGTTATCCCAAGCCCACAGCATTGTTACATGTGCACTACAGACTTGGATACCCTGTAAGGCTGTCAGTGAAGCTACGCTGTACTTCAGCTCTAACACACGCATGTGCTAACTTACTTCAGTGAATAGTAAATGATGGTGCTTTCACTGGGATTAGTGATGATTCTTTTAGTCTTCGAGCTTGCCAGTAAATAGCAGCCCAACTGTGACAAACTAATGGAAATGAAACAGCACAAGTAAAGAAGAGTCTGGTGTCAAAGGCAATGGTTTCAGTGACAGTGAAAAAAATCAGTATAATGTAATACTGCCTTGAATAATTTTGTTCCTTTCGTCCACTAGCTGCTGAAATTCATATGCCTGTTACAATGGGCTTTGGCTAAATAATACAGGAGAAACTGAGCTGCAGTTGAAAACTCACCCTACAAGCTGTTTCCCCTTCATTCATACTGTCTCAATACTGTTGTAGTAAACCCTTTGAAATATTCTGACTCAACTGTTCTAGTACATTCTCTCTTCACAGTGCACAGGGCTCCTTTTATAGAAGTCATCTCTCCTGTGTTTTGTATTTTTCTCTTTACGGTAGTACTGTTTCAGCTGTGCTATTTGGACTGATCCAAAGAGTTCATATCTTTGCCTTTTTTTGCTTGGGAGGCTACTGCGAGCATTAAAGGAACACATTTTCATTTATGGAACAATGCACCAAAATTTATCGATGGAATGCTTTTCTTTAGGAAAAATCTGGGAGGAGGGGAAGAGTCTTTGTGAACGCAGATGCACAAATCCCAGCACCTTGGAATCTCTGGCCTCAGTTTCTATATACATGAAAGGCTGGGAAATGGCTTATGGAAAAGCAACCCAAAGTAAACATTCTAGATGAGCCAAGTAGTACAGAACAGTTATTTGTAACAATGAGGCACTATCTCTGAAAGACGAAGTAGAACCCAGTACCAATGCAATGAAAGGCACACTGATAAGCAACCCTCTTCACCAGTTGTCTGCAGTCGGTTTGCTGACCCATTGTGGTATCTACAGCAGGCTGTGCTGCAGCACTTCTGAGCACAGGACTCCACTTAGCGTCCTCCTTCAGAAACCGGCATGCTATCCACTCTCATCTCTTTCAGGCTTCCAGTTTTTTTCTGTTTCTGCTTGGATTTTTTCAACATATGGACCTGAAATGGAAAGTTTTAAAAGAAACTGAGTATTAAAATATCTGTAGACACCCATAAGCAAATCTAAGGGAAGTTGTGTATATAAATGTTCTTCTGTTGCATTTCCAACAATCTGAAGCAGGTATCCTTACAGAGCTATGGGATTAACTGTTTTTAAAAAATATATATGCATGTGCATGTGTATTGATGTATAAGGATATGTAAGTGCGTGCATATATGTATTCATGTACACGTATATTTATACCTCCATATATACAGATAACACTACTAGCCAGTAACCTGATAGACAGAAAAATTCCTCACTGGAAGGACAAGTTAGGTTCATTCTCCTTGTGGTTTTTTTACCCTTTTTCTCAGGAAAAGAAAAAAGTTTAGCATACTACAAAGCATCTAAGGTACGACTCTCTTTTTCATCCATTTTTCCACTTGTCGTGGTTTCACCCCGGCTGAGAGCCGAGATCCACACAGCTGCCTGCTCCTTAAAGGAAAAGAGCAGGGGAAGGTGGAGGGGGTGGGGGGCAGAATGGGGGGCAGGTGTGAGGCAAGGGAAGAGAAAAAGAAGGGGCAAATAACAACCTCAAGCCTAGAAACCAAAAGGCCCATGGGTTGGGATAAGGGTAGTTTACTAAAATAGCAGAAAGATAAAATATAACAATACTGACAGGACTTTAGAGCAAAAAATATATGAAGCTGTTGATACACAATGCAGTTCCTGACTGAACCACACAGCTCAGGCCGTGCCACCCAGAGCCGTCCCGAAACCCAACTGGAACCCCCCGAAAACCGTGCCTCCCGGAGCCGCCCCTGCTCCTCCTCCCATCAGCCCCCCTTTATCCTGGGCAGGACGTAATTGGCATGGAATACTCTCTTTGGCCAGTTTGGGTCACCTGTCCTGGCTTTGCCCCTCCTTTCTCACGAATAGAGAAATACGAAGAGCTGAGAAAGTCCTTGACCCTCTGACAGCAACTAAAACCATCAGGGTGTTATCAGCACTGCTTTCATTTTAACTCCCAAACACAGTATTCCAGCCGCTTCCATCCAGAAGTTAACTCCATCCTGACCAAAACCAGGACACCACTGCAAGGGCCATTGTTCTGGCAGCCCTCTTGGTAAGGCTACATACTCTCCAAGACTGCCCTTAGGAACAAATTTCTGATAATTAAAAAGGCATCCTTAAGGGTAGTGGAAAACATGTAGATTGGTGTACACCTGTGACAACTGCTTCAAAATGTTTATTTCTTAGTTCCAATGCCAGTAGAGAAGTTACATTCTTCAGTGGCTGATGCTCTTTTCCTTCTACATATACATTGAGAGAGAGCAAGGAAACCCAGCACTGATACTCTAAAGTTGGGGGTTTTTTTATTTATTTCAGACTCTCCTCCCTCCATTATTCAGCTTTGTTCTTTTGCTGCTCTCTGACAGACCTTCCCTCTGCCACCATTGGCAGAAGAATGCTTCCTACCTTACACACTGTGGGACTGCTGTGGCTCTGATAACTGTGATCCAATTCAGGACAAGTAACATTGCCCGGAGATCACAATACAGGGAAAAAAAAGTAAGTCACTAGGCTGAGGCTTGGGGACCTTTTTTTTAAACACAAGCCTCATCTGAACCAGTGGAGAAGGCCCTCTAACAGCCTCTGTAGAAACTACGTTCCTAACCAGCAGTCACCACACTGTGCGAGTTCACGCTTTCGAAGTTACTCATCAGACCACAACTGATGAGCAAGATAACACAATAATACACACTGAAGAAACACAGTAATCTTGCTAAGGTGAATCCACAGCCAGTACCTTCGGTCCTGCAGCAGAAATAATAATCTGGCCAGGGGCCTGAATCCAGGGTTCTCCATCAACCTGAACTGGAATTGGCTTTAGCAGTGTTACACGAAAATAGGAGCCTTGGGCTATGCGGATTCCTGATCGAAAACCACCTTGGACTTGACCCTGTTAGGGAACAGAAGCCAGGATATCAATCACCCCAGTAACCAAGTAGCAGAAATACTACCTGCACTTAAACTAGGTGGTCAGAATTTTATTCTCAGCTGACACTTTGAGTTTTGAGTAAAAGAACTGATTAGGCAAAACCTGCACAGGATGCTCTTACTGACACAGCATTAATTATGTAAGTTAGCTCATGAAGAACAACTCAGAGCCCTGCAGGTGCCAGAGGCAGAGTAATTTACACTGTGAAGGCATATGCACACTGATGTTGGCCAAGAAACATGTAGACAGGGGTCTCCCTTGCTTTTACTTCCCCATTCCATAACCTAGTAAACACATTTTCAGAACACCTGACTACACGCACAGACTTTGGCAACATGTGAAACTCAAAAGTCTAAAAATACATTATCAAACGTAGAGAGAACTTAGCCAAACAAGTCCTTACACACTCAACTACATATACATATACTCAACTACAAGTATGCAGCTGATTGTAAAAAGTGAAGCAAAGTGAACTGTGCTGCTACTCATTCTCTCTGGAAATGTGAGAGCTACCAAATACGGGAGTAAAAACCTTAAAGACAACAAAACCAGAGCATGGGCCTGTTAACATTCATTTTCTAGAGCAACAGGTGCACTTCTTGTTGCTTGAAACTTCACAAAGATTTAAAAGATCTCTACCATACCACTTCTTCTAATGGCTTGTTTTGCCTTGGTCTTCCTTAAAAGATCTAAATTACAAATGTTGGCCAACACAGAAGACCGAGCTGCACAAAGAACTTTTCAGCACCCACATTTCCATTTTTGGTGGTTGTATGGCTTAGTTGTCTGGTTACCTGACCACATATGCTTTTTTGGCATCACATTTTTTAAGACAGTGAAAGAAAGATGAAGACAAAAATAACTTGCTGTCCCACAGGCCTGTGCTGCCAACACAAGGCCACGGCAAAAAGATGCCATACATGAAAAAATGGAAGTTGCACAAACTGAGTCATAATACCCTCTGCAGAACTGGCAGACCATCTGCTTCATGTAGCGTTCTGATGAAGAGCAGCCAGCATCAGAGTCTCAGAGACAGGTGCTGGAAAGCCTGTGGCAGGTAATTATAAAGCCACCTGTACAGGAGGAATCTCTGCCCCGATTGTGATAAGGTATGACAAGATTTTTCACAAATACACTATATAAGAGTAGGTGTTTTTGTAATATTAAAATAGAATCTTGTATTCATCCCATTAACTGTTTGGTTTTGACATCGTGATGCCTGTTAGGAGGTATGCACTGCCCCATGCTTGTTTAACAAGTTCTTCACACCCCTATTACTTCTTCTTATCCAACCACAGGTTTCTTCAGTTTCCATTCCATCTGTAGGTTCTGCCAGACTATGGCACAGGGATGTCTGGGCAGGCCAACACAGGCCAGTGTCCATAAGTGGGCACGTCAGCTGCAGCCGAACTCCCGACACCTGAACACTTTGTTCACAGGCAGCCTGCACTGCTCAGGGGTGATGCTTATGGCTAAAACCCTTTCTGTGGGACACAACAAGTACCTGAACAAATGATGGTATAACCTCAACACAGAGGCATACTTAATTGGACTATGCACTTGCAGTGCACTGTTTGTTACAAAAAGATGCCACCCCCCCAAACAATCAACACCTCCCAAAAAACCCCACTGGTCTGAGAAAATGTGAGTTTCCCCTGTTCTTACGGAGATGTCAACTTACCATGTGAACAACGCCAGTCACACCAACAACTTCCAGCAGGCCATCATCGATGCGTGGCTTCTCAAAGCGATTATCACTCTCAGACCCCCACAGATCAGCTCCAGACCCCCAGCTACATAGAGAGAACACCACAGTGACTGTCCATGGACCTGCTGTCTGCCACAGAGCACCCTGCTAGGGGTGTTGGGTTCCTCAGACTTCAGACACTGCTCCCCACCAGCTTGAGGAGACAACACAGCTTTCCTGCAGTGTTAAAGCAGGGAGTCTTTCCTAAATTTGAAAGACCTCTGACCAGATCTTCAGGAGTGAAAGAAGGGGGTAAGGTAAGTGGATTTGAAAGAAGGTAAGAAGAGTAGGTAAGAAGAAAGCAACTCCACAGAGTTCGAGTTTCGTACACTAACCCTTAACTTCCAAGACTTGGGAACTTAACAGATACCTTACTGGTCTTGACAGGCTGCTGAGGAGAAACTAAAGCTAAAACAAGTATTCAGTATTTATTTGCATACTTGGCCAAACTCACTGTAGTTCCAGAGATATTCCTTGACTTCAATCCTCTGAAATGCTTCTGAAGATTTAACTGTGCTGCTTTTTGTGTAGTGCTGACCTTCCTTACTCAAGTCATGTGCCTATTGTTTTAGTGCATTGACTGCTCAGTACTAATTGTGATCTTTTCTCCTCCACAGTTCTCATGTGCAACACACACTTGTGTGCAAGTGCACGTGTCTACATCTAAGAATATTTATTTGCATTAAAAACTGAAACCTTTTCAGATCAAACTGGGAAGATACAGGTGTATTTTGAGGTAAAAGTGTATGTGGAAAAGAAGTCGTATGGCAGCACTGATTTCCTGCTGGTTTTGTGCAAACAGAAAACCTCCACCAGCAGCACAGCTACGGAAGGCCAGATTTCCTGCAGATTTGCCTGCCTTCCTTCCACAGCAGTAACTCCAGCTCCCTGCAGGCATCAGGGCAGCTCCTGCAGCCCCACAAAAGGTACCTGAACTGTGGGTTTTCCACAGCTGTCAGGACAGCATCAGTGACTCCAGACTGACCAGCTGGCTATAGGACCCGGGGAGTGTTGGGTAACTGAATCCTTGCTGGCCTTCACTGCAGGAACTGCTGAGGCACTTGGTCTCTAGGCCAGACAGGCCAGGCAGCATTTGCAAGTTGATCATCTCTCATCCTTTAACAAGTTACGGTGAAATCTGGTGCACCATTCAGTTTGGGGGAAAGGGGACGGGGAGTAGCAGTGGTGGACAGAAGCCACAAGCCTACAATTGCGCTGAAACAGTCACCTTTTACTAGAAAACTGCTCCCAATGAAATCTGAAGGCCTTTGGGTGAGGAAGTAATTCCAAATTACTGTTAGGTCACAGAAGAAATAGCAAATGTACGGGGGGTTGCACAGGGAAAACAAGGCAGTAGCACATTTATGTGGAGTCAGAAAAAAATGTCAGAATATTAAGAGTGAGCTCCTGAGGCACAGCTGCAAGGCCAGTGAGTTGGTCAATAATCAAAAATACCCAGTAGCAGCCATCTGTTAATGTAGACCATTTAACATTTTATCTAACCATCTGACTTAATGCTCAAACACCAAACAGCATTTCCACATGTGCAGCCAGATATGCATCCACACAGGACCCTTCCTCTCCTTTTTACCTGGGTATGTTAATAAAAATGAGTCCTTCTATACTTGGCAACTCCACCTCATGCTGGTCCACTTGAAGCTTTATGTCTTTGTGAAGATTTCTGGTATGACTTATCTTCTGCAGCCCAACTTTCACGTAAACTCCTTTGTTGTGAAACCTAGGAGCAGACAAGCAGCAGGTAAGGCCCACAGCACTCTTCCTTGTACATGCACCACTGCTGTCCTCTAGCAGGTATGGTTAAAGAGTGTTTCAATCAAAACCATCTCCCAATTCTTACAGCTTTACTGCAGCATCAGCCACGAGCTGCTACTTAATATATTTTTTACGTAAGGGATGGTTTCTGCTGTGGAGGCATGTGGAGATCTGTGAAATTTTATTAGAGAAGACTCATCCCTTCTAGAAGTGTTGCCTGAATACAATGCCTCTTTGAAATGTAATCTTCTGGGCTGCAAAAACTGTATTTTTAATTAAGACCTAAAGGTCTTCATGAAACATTTTAAAATGCTTTCACATGCAATGCTGGAATAATTAAGGCACAAAATGCTTTTTGAGTCTTTGCTTTACATACTGCTCAGCTACAGAAGCTGTAAACATGCTTAGTAACACTAACCTGTGACAGAGCTCTAACATCTCTAAATGCAAAGTAAAAAAACAAGATGAGGAAGATTTTATGGCATCCCTAGAAATGTCCAAATATTTTAAGAATAGCATAAACAAATGTTAAACACACACAGTATTTTCTTTATAATGGAAACGTTTGGATACACAGCCTTTGGGGGCAAACTTAAAATAAAAAGCATAAATTTCCATCATTTCACCCTACTAGCACATGGGTGTCATTGGAATCCAACTCTGCAAAATCTCTCTAACATTATGTCTAAATGCTGTAGACATTCCAGTGGGGAAGACAGCCAGTTCAGCATGTGGGTTACAGTCAGCTCTTCAGACAGAGACTGTTCAGTTCCTTTAAATTATTACCCTGGGAATGATTGGTCCTACATGCTGAGAGTTTTAAACAAAACTGAATTAAAGGCACCTGATGTAACACCACTTAACATGTGCTTCTACTCCATACAAGATAAGAAGATCAATAGGAAATACAATACTTTAAACGTCCCCAAGAGTATTAACTTTCATTGCATAAAGAAGGAAGCCTGCAGAAACGGAAAGGAGAAGACACAGTGCCCTAACTGCAGGCACAGTTCTGAATTACACAACTTCTGAGAAACATTTATAGACCACTGAGGTCCACAAGATCCAAAAACATTGGATACAGCACCCTGTTATGCACAACAAAGGCTAAATCTGTCAGAGATTAAATCCCATCGCTCCATTCTTGCATACATGTTCTATTTATATATTGTATGAGGACACTACGACCAAATAAGAACGAACAAACTGATCTCAGCAATGTTACCAGGCCAGTTCCTACCCAATGGAAGT
Source organism: Gallinula chloropus (assembly GCF_964237585.1). Classification (NCBI taxonomy): domain Eukaryota; kingdom Metazoa; phylum Chordata; class Aves; order Gruiformes; family Rallidae; genus Gallinula; species Gallinula chloropus. The sequence continues at coordinate 18,942,679 of NC_140089.1, forward strand.
GGCTAAAAGATTTTATGATTAAGATGTCCAGCCAAGCTTGGAAGGGTGAACTTTACATATCCACCACTAGAGAGAATCACCACCCTTCACTGCACATGGTTTGGAGAGAAAGTGCCTGTGGAAGTTGCTACCGCTAACAGTAGCCAATAACACACTGGCCAATAATATCCCACTTGGTGGAAAGAAAACCTCTGGTTAGATACATTTTGCAGACAGCAGCTTAATGATAGTTAGCAAGGCAGGAAGGGGGAGGTTGTCCATGGACAAGTCTCCAGCATCTTATTTGTGTTGAAGGAAATAAAGGTTTGTATTAGGTTGACACATTGGAGTCACTGCTGTAAGTGACACTGGTGGGTATGAGGGAGCAGGGCAGGGCGTTATGCACAGTTCATCCACCCCCAAGCAGCCAGTGAGTCCCTGCATCAGCTCGTCTGCAACACTTGCATCATCATGTCATCCCAGAACTACCTGGCAGGCTCTGCAGAGTGCAGACATGGAAGTAACATCCTACCACTCAAGTAAGTTTGGAGATTTGAGCTACACAGCTCAGGGATCGCCCTTTGGTGTGTTTTTCTACACAAGACGCACTACAACTACATCCAGCTTCAACGTACTACCTGATGCCCTGCTGGCTACACCCATAGAGCTACATACACCTTTCCTGGGGGACAGGCAGAAGGTGGGACTGATTCTTTGTTTAGCTAATTGACTATCACCTACTGAAGTTAAAGGGTGATCCTACATAGGTCCAGTTTAATGGATTATGAAATTTAGCAAATGTTTTTAAGTATTGCAATCCTGTATTTATCCTTAATAGAGCAAATTAGAAACACACTTTACTCTTTAAACTCCTATGAACAAGTCTCCATAGACTCAGGAGGCCATACTGTTAGTTTAATCACCCCTGTGATTGCTGCCCAAGCAGCAAACGTGTCTGGTGGACAAGAAGCAAGACCATCAGTAACTGCTTTCCAAGCTTTCATAAACCAAAACAGAGAAGCAAGTCATGATGAAGTGAAATGAGCTGATGCAGAAAGCCAGACTTCTCAGAGCTCTTGTGAACCACTGTGCACCCAGAAGGGTATGTCTGGGAAACAGTCTTTAAAGGTGATGGATAAGGAATCTGTGTGCTAAGCCTTTTCAAATGAAGTGCAATTTCCCATGAGCACTAACAAACAACTACACTACATCTCAGAGAAGCAGACCTCTCAGAAGGGCTGCACACAGCACAGAAAGCTACCAAGCAAAACAAAATGACTGCCTTTTATCTTGTCCTGCAATTCAACAAGCCCACCACTGGGTGGAAAACCACCACGGCAGAAGCTGAGAGCTGTAACCATTAATAAGCATCCATGTGGGTGATCTTACTGGCTGGCAGGTTCACATACAGAGGACCCAAGATGGAAAACACAGTAGCCACTGCTGCATTTTGAAACCTGCAACTGACAAATCAACCAACCAACACGCCCTCACCCAAGAGAGAAAACAGTTCCATATCTTTGTTAAACAATTCTAAACTTGCATTAAATTGTGCAGGCTCTCTCTGCCTAACCTTACATCCAGGAGACTGCCTGCCACAGCAGTCTCCTGCTAGTTCTGGATGGAACAATGTGGTCCCTTCTGTCATAAGCAGACCTGAAGACTGCTCCAGCATCCCACAGGAATCAGGGGAATGAAGGCAGATGATCTGATCCTTAAGTTTTGCACTGTGGAAAACACTCACATAGCTTGGCACTCAAGAACACAGAAACAGTGTATGTTGTGGCAGTGATGTTTTTTGTCTGCCCTGCAATGCAAGCTCAGCACTAAATTCCCTGCAAGGAAGTCTACAGGTACATGAACCAGAAAAGGAAGGTTGAAGAAAGTGTACCCCCTCCCAGATGAGTGACAGTGGTGAACTGGTGACAACAGATGAGGAAAAGGCTGAGGTTCTCAATGGCTTTTCTGCCTCAGTCTACACTGGTGACCTCTGTCCTCACTGCTCTTGAGTTGAGGGCCCACACGATGGGGACCAGGGAGACAGAGTCCCTCCCACTGTCAGTGAAGATAAGGTTTGTGACCATCTGAGGATCCTGAACATACACAAGTCCACGGGACCTGAGGAGATGCATCCCAGAGTACTGAAGGAACTGGCTGATGTACTTGCCAAGCCACTCTCATGATATTTGAAGAGTCATGGCAAGCAAGTGCAGTCCCTAGTGTCTGGAAGAGGGGAAACACCACAGCCATGTTTAAAAAGGGTGGGAAGGAGGATCCTGGGAACTACTGCCCTGTCAGCCTCACCTCTGTGGTTGGGAACATCATGGAACAGCTCCTCCTAGAAGCTGTGCTGAGGCACATGGAGGACAGGGAGGTGATCTGAGCCAGCCAGCATGGCTTCAGCTGGGGCAAGTCCTGCCTGACCAATCCAGTGGCTTTGCACAATGCAGTGACTGCATCAGTGGACAAGGGCAGAGCTACAGATGTCATCTATCTGGATTTCTGCAAGGCCTTTGACATGATCCCCCACAACATCCTTCTCTCTAAGTTGGAGACAGATGGATTTGACAGGTGGGCTGTTCAGTGCATAAGGAATTGGCTGGATGGTCACATCCAGAGGGTGGTGGTCAGTGGCTCCAAGTCCCACTGGAAGACAAGACAGTGACAAGCAGAGTTCCTCAGGGTCTGTGCTGGGACTGGTGCTGTTAAGTTATCTTTAATACTGATCCTGACAGGGGAATTGAGTGCACCCTCAGCAAATTTGCTGATGACACCAAGTTGAGTGGTGAAAAGTTAATGTGCCAGAGGGATGAGAGGCCATCCAGAGGGACCTGGACAGGCAGGAGAAGTGGGCCCAGGTGAACCTCATGAGGTTCAACAAAGCCAAGTGCAGGGTTCAGCACCTGGGCCTGGACAATCCCTGTTATCCATACAGGTTAGGAGATGATGTGCTTGCAAGGAGCCCTGAGGAAAAGGACTTGGGAGTACTCATGGATGAGAAGCTGGACGTGAGCCACCATAGTGCATCTGCAGCCCAGAAGGCCAACCACATCCCAGGCTGCATCACAAGAAGAGTGGCCAGCAGAGAGAGAGGTGATTCTGGCCCTCTACTCTGCCCTGGTGAGACCTCACCTGGAGTATTGTGTTCAGCTTTGGAGCCCTCAACATGAGAAGGACATAGGCCTGTTGGGGCATGTCCAGAGGAGGGCCACAAAAATGATCAGAGGGCTGGAGCACCTCTCCTGTGAAGACAAGCTGAGAGAGTTGGGCTTGTTCAGCTTGGAGAAGAGAAGGCTCTATGGGGACCTTATAGTGGCCTTCCAGTACCCCAAAGGTGCCTATAAAAAAAGCTGAGGAAGAACTGTTCACAAAGGCATGTAGTAGTAGGATGAGGGGTGATGGTTTTAAACTAAAAAAGGGGAGATTTAGGTTGGATATTAGGAAAAAGTTCTTTGATATTAGGGTGGTGGATCACTGGAACAGGCTGCCCAGAGAGCTAGTGGAAGCCCCATCCCTGGAGACACCCAAGGCCAGGCTTGATGGGGCTCTGAATGACCTGATCTAGTGAAGATGTCTCTGCTTACTGAAGGGTGGGTTGGACTAGATAGCCTTTAAAGGTCCCTTCCAACCTTACACATTCTAGGATTCTAAGTCATCATTGCACTGTGAGTTGCTAATCAAAGGTAAGAAGTCCTGAGTGTAAGAAGAGGCTCTAAAGTATGTGGACAGAGAGCACATGGTTTTCAGGACAAGCTTAAGTTCCTGATTCAGAACAGCACTCAAGTATTTTTCTTCCAAGGATCACCTGCAATTTTGGTTTCCACAGCTTGGAACTTCCTGTTCTGCACAGGAGAGCAGCCAGTTCACTGCCAGCAGCTGTTGCATGTGCTATTCAATAGTTGCCCTTCTCAGTTCATTAACTGAAAATTATTTTTTTAAGGGTAATCTTGCTGGTAAGAGCATGCACTTGCATATCCTGGGAAAGGGTAAAGCCAGCAATTTTAACAATCAAAATCACAGGCAGCAAACAGCAACAAGCGTGTGACAGCACTTTAACCTGCACAAGCTGTTTGTCTCAGGCAAAACCACACCTCACTGTCAATTCATCATGTCACGTTGATCTTCCGGTACTTGAGTCACAGAAACACATAGCCCCTTGCATGTAAAAAAGAAGATAAAATCACCCCTTCCCACACAACCTGCAAGGCACCTTGCTTGCACAGTGTCCAAATCAGCAGGTAACAGGTCTGGAAGAACAACACCAAGTCATGGCCCTCTGAACTGCAGGTGCCACACACTGCGGACTGGCTGAGATAAAGGTGCAGAGGATGAAAAGCACACAGGACAGTAACAGTCCAAGTAACCATCAAATAAAGTGGCAATAAGAAAAGGACGTGTCTTTTAAAGTGCAAAGTCATAATAGCATATTTTAAAGGAAGAATTAAAGTTATCCTTACCTTAATTGCATAAGTAAATAGAACAGTTTTATACATGAGAACAGACACTGCTATATGGAAGCCTATTGCCCAGTGTTACTACCTATGATGCTTTTAATCCAGTGGATTGAAAATGCAAACCAGTGCCTGACACCAACTTATGTAGCATACACAATACCCTGTATTACGGCATTTTAATGGAAAAACCCACAATGCCTGTAATGGCAGACAGAACGCATTACACATCATAACAGTCATAACCAGCCACAAATTATTTTTAATACTTAGGATTTGAATGCTGCATAGTTGCATTGGCTGTAACTCCATCTGGCAGCTGAGACAATTTAGAGGACATTTATCCCCAAACATAGGGGAAAGCAGACAAAACCAATTTCTGCAAGGAATTACTGAGTAATTACACAAGTGTGATTTCTTTTTCTCATTAATTTCAGTGATTATGGGAAGAAGAAAATGTATTAATATTAATTGATATGCCTGCCAGAAAGAAGGTCTCTCCACAACTCTTTAATCACACAGTCTCACTTGATACACAGAGATCATATGAAACTACTGGAGTGTGTCCAGAGGAGGGCAATGAGAATGGGGAAGGGTCTGGAGGGGGAGGCATACAAGGAGAGGCTGAAGTCCCTGGGTTTGTGCAGCCTGGACAAGAGGAGACTGAGGGGAGACCTCGTTGCAGTCTCTGGTTTCCTGATGAAGAAGAACAATGGGGAAGGTGCCAATCTCCTCTCTTTGGTGACCAGCGATAGAACCTGAGGGAATGGCATGAAGCTGTGACAAGGGGAGGTTTAGGTTGGATGCTAGGAATAAGGTTCTTTACTGAGGGGGAGGTCAGGCACTGGAACAGGCTCCCCAGGGAAGGGGTCACAGCAACCAACTTGGCTGAGTTCAAGAAGCATCTGGACCACACACTCAGTCCCACGCTCTGACTTAACTCCCTGTGTGGAGCCAAGAGTTGGACTCGATCAGCCTTACGGGTCCCTCCCAACCCAGGAGATTCTATGGTTCTATGTTCTTTTTAAAAAATCCTTATTACCAGCACACAGGTGCTACCACAGTACTAAGGATGGGTGGGAAAGATACAACTAGGTTCAAACAGCATGTTTATTGCTCACTTAGCACCACTGCCCCAACATCCTACTAAAGGCTTTGAGTAAGAAGTATTTCCACTTCCTCAATTTCACTGAACTCAGAATTGGGAGTTATTGGCAACTAAGTGTACTGAGTACTAATGACAGGGATTCCAAGATTCGCTTTGGTGTGCTCTCAGGAAAGGAAAAAAATCCATCAAAACAACGGGGTGGGGGGGAAAAATCAATCAAAACCCCAATTCTAAGCCTATTAGTTCCTGGCTAACTTAATTGCTCCCTGTGCCTCAAGCAATGTTGTTTGTGGATACCTGCAGGATTTCAAGATTTTAGTGTAAATTAAAAGTTATGCAATACTACAGAGTTTGCTCTTAACCCCTGTTTTCTCCAGGATTACCTGCTATTAAATTTCCCTGGTTCTTCTTCTCTAGCATGATGAAAGTCCAAGCTCAACTCTGCGTCAATGCCAAGACCACAGTAATTGTTCATCTGTACAATCTGTCAAAAAGAAAAAGCAAAGCATTATTTCCTCCTTATGTTTATAAATGAAGAGGGTCCCAAGTTTTTCCACAAAAGTAAGCTTTGCAGATGATCCTTCCAAGACATTTGCATTTTGACAGATTTTGGAAAACATTTTCCAGAAACACCACACTAAAAATAGATCTGTACAGACAACTGTTGACATGTGTAGTTCTTCCCAAGGTATAAGGAACTTAAAAATTCAACCTGAATTGTAAGTAACAAGTATAACAAGGTAGAGATAAAAATAAATGCAGAAATAAAATAAACCCAACTCCCCAAAGTAATTCTATGCAGTAACTGCACATGTTGAACACTGACACCACTATTATTTTTTGCATCAGCCATTGATTTATCATGATGTCATGGGAAGACACACTTTACTCTGGAAGGTGATAATTTTACACGAGACAAGTAAAGACTTGAACTTTACCTACTCGGCTGCATTTTAAATAGCTCCCAGTATTTCAAATCTCAAGTCCCTACAGATTTAAACCATTTCTGCAATTAAGTCTTCCTCTGCATGCCAGTTCACAGCTTTTCTATCATAGTCCTCGACCCTCCCACTCTTCACCTTTAAAAAACAGAGCAGGCACTTGTCAAAATAACTCCTATCTCCACCAAGTGAAAAACAGCTGGAACCTGAGCAACCAAAATCCTCCAGCTGACACAAAACACCTAGAATTTTCCAGGAAGGACTACAATCTTAGACAACTGCTACCAGTATTACAATTTCCTTCTTTCTTTTTGCCACCCCTTTATCCCCTTTCTTTGGTTTGTCTGAAGATAAACAGAAACACCATTCATACAAAGCTCTGAAGTCACCATCCACAACCAACATTTTTATTTTCCTAAAGAGAAACAAGCAATAGGAACCAAAGAACAGGGACTTCCAATCCAAAAAAATAAAACTGATGCCAAAATTAAGCAGACACCACATACACAGTCATGCAATGGCAGTAAGATGACTGAAGGAGTTACTTCCTGTATATGCTAGCAACTCCTAGTAATTTTTTAAACTGTTAAAAGGAAGGTAAGAGTACTTTTTTGGTGGGGGTGTTTTTTTGTTGACAATCCAATTTTACTAGTATTATGGTTGCTGTTCCTCCAAAAAGGAACTGAAGCCCTAGAGCCAGACTGCAATAGCTCATGAAGGCCTAAGCTCAAAGACAGGTAAGCAACAAGATATTAAACTACGTTAATATCTGTAATCTTTGTGATTTTTGCTAGAACAACAGTTCCTAAGAATCAAAACCAAATGATGCCCAGCTCACCTTTGGAGGCTCAGGTTCTGCAATGCCGTTCTCTGCACCTTCAGGTGGCTCTTCTGCATCCAAAAGGATAGTCCAGCGATCCATAAGAACATCATCTGCCTCATCCACGGAAACCAAAACCGAGTAGGGGTCCTCCCCACTGTAGCCAGCTCCCCAGCGCAAGACCCTCCCTAAGTCATTGCCTGGGCAACAATGAAGAATGCCAAGATATGACTGCATTTAGTATGTTAGCTCAAAGCATCAAAAAGTGCATCAGTCCTGTTTTACAAATCAAATCACATTAAGGTGCTCCAAAAAGGTCACCAAAAAGTTAACAAGTAGAAAAAACCCCACAAGCATTGTTGTGGTTGTACATGCACTTATATCACATACAGATATGCTGCCTCATCTGAAAACTCTCCACAATAAGTGATGGAAAAACCTATTATGGAGTTGAGAAGTCAAGGAGCATCCAAGCTCACCGGTTTACAGCAATGGCTGATACACCTGTAGTTGACGGGGGAAGAGTATTTTGCCCTCTCCAACTCCTGCCCACTCCCACACACCAAAACCAACTCTCCTGATGCTCATTTTCTCTTCAGGTTTCCTTGAAAAGTTGATAGTGTGTTTGCTCTCCAGCATCATCCAGATCTGAGTCCTGGTACCTCTACTGCAACACTGAGTTGTTTATTAGATGGATAAACAAAGATAAACCTTCTGGAGAACTTCTGCCCTCAGAGGAACAGCACTCATTGTGATTCCCACCTGTTCCTAAAGGCAAAATGGCAACTGAGGGCTCCGAGCACACCAGCTTGTGCCGGATCTCCTCCAGCGCACCAAGGACCCAGCCGACGGTGCCATCGCCTCCACACACCAGCACTCGGAAGGAGGGGACTTTAGAGAACGTGTGAAACCTCCAGTGAGAAACAAAGCAAAGGGGAAAAGAAATGTTACAATGCAGCACAGGAAAAGCCTCTTAATATGCAATGTCATTTAAGATAACACATTATTATTGGATTCCATTATTATTGGATGCCATCAGTTCCCAGAATCAACTTCAACAAAGCAAATGGAAATACAAGAACTGTTAAAGCTGTTTAAAGCATAAAACCTGCATTCTTCTAAGATTCTTCACAGCTAAATTGTTCATCACTTTCTTTGACTCCAAAGACACAGACATCTACTCATATGAATATTCACATATTCAATGTGAACATTTAAAATGCTAAATCCTAGTGGAGATGTTGATTAGTAGTGTGTTTTGGTTTGCTGGTCTGTGATTTTTTTTCTCTTGTACTGTGTGTCACTGGACTCACAGTACATTTTCTTCTTCATAGTACTATTTTCTAGGTCACTCTTACCCTTTTGTGGCTTTTCATCCCACATGCCAACATATCCTACAAAGAAATATTTTTCCCATTGCACAAGCAGCAATGAACCAGTGGAAGCATTTTGCCAGACAGCTACAGGAGGGTGACATGGGCACAACAAAATGAACCCATTACTGAAGCTGCAGCATTGGAAAGACATCACAATTACGTAGTTCTGACAAAAACTCTGAAGAGTTTGTTCAGGTTATTTTTCTTGCTTCCTGCCTAAGCTGCACTTCTCCAGCGTAAGCCTTTGTTCTGAAGACCTTCTCATGACAGCTCCTTGTTAAAGTAGTGCTGAAGGAATGAGGCTATCCCAAGCAGACTACAGCCATCACTTTCGTTTTATGCAGCTGGTAAAGTGGTGTTGACTAAATCAAGTAATCGGTTCCTGCCTCCCTGCAAGCACATGATGTTCTGTTCCTTGTATTTAGAAATGTTGCAGCTGTGATCAGGCTGGCCCTGGTAATTCTGCAATTGTGGCCAAGTTTCAAGAGTCAGGATAGAAAATTTTATTATACTTTCCTGTTAGTTCCCATGAAACATTGGAGGAAATCAAAGCAAAAACAAGCCCTCATCAGGCACTGTGACATTTCTCTTTCCATCCCCATTCGATTATAAAGTATTTTTATTTTTAGTAATTATGTGTTATTGTAAAGTGCCTATGATTTTCCCAGGACTGGACTCTATTAGACTTGACACAGTCACATACTTCTCTTTTCTTTAGAGAACATCAAAGTTTTCACTGTGAGAATGAGTCAGAAGGAGCAAACCACTGCTCTGGTCTTCACACACAGAACAGAAGCAGTGTAACACATTAATCAGATCCACTCTTTGAACAAATAAAGCAACATAAATTAAAAAAAAAAAAAAGAAGTATATCACTACTTACCCAGGCAGTGGGCCACCATTGGTAAGCTCAAAGACCTGATGTGGGTTTAGCAGCTTTCTAAAACTGTACAGCAGATCCCGACCTTTTAGACCACCACTTTTTGGATTCACAAAGACAAGAAGTGGGCAGCAGTTCTGTGGTATCTTGGAAGCCTGAAAGTAGACAACATAAAGGATTAGCCAAAACCATGACTAGGCAAGGAAAACTACTACCACATCTCTGAAGGATCTCCTGATGCTTCCTTGATGCTTAGTAAAAAACAAAACAAAACCCCCAGATTTGATAAACAAGAAGATTCAATGTCCAGACAGTGGACAGATCAGCTGCTGATCTTGTTTTTTGGGTAGCTGAAGTTTCCTTAACCCACTTCAACTGCACAGTTGAGCCTAGTGTTAAAGGTAAAGGTGCAGTGAGCATCCTTACCACACATTCTCAGTGAAGAGTCTATGCCAAGAATGGCGTGAGACATAAGGTACCTTCCAGAGGCACGTTCAATTCAAACACATTCCATGCAAAGTGAGGATTTCTCCCCAAAACAAATGAAACATTACATTTAAGTTTTGTGCTAGTCTTAGAACACGTTAACTTACAACGGCAAAGCATTTCAAACTGAGGGTTTGCATGCCCCTCCCCATGAAATAAGACACATAAAGCTTGTTTTAAAAGTATGCATTTAAATATTTTTCATCAGTGGGATGAAACCCAGAACCACTCCAAAGGAAGCCACTGCACATGGCAGAGGAGGCATATCCCAGGATACTCTACTGACCATGTGGGAACAGTACCTGCAGCCCCATTGCAGGCCAGAACTTCCAGCCACCAGAGGCAGCCCCTCAGGACTTGGTTATCATCCCGTAAATCTTTCTTTAAAACAATTTGTAAATGGTTCTGGAAAGATCAGGAAATGCCAGCACACCTTTCCTCTGTCCTGCCACAGGGCTGTGGGCAAGTACATGCCAGAAAGATCCAGTGGGCATTTAAACGAGTGCGCTCTGCAAAACGAAGACGTTTGCCACAGTCCCTGAGTCGTGGTAATTTGCATTTACAAACTGGACAGCATTCAGGGAACAGCAATTTGTCACGCAGCTGACAAGATGGATTCAGGGAACAGAACAACATTGCTAAATATAAGCCAATTTAGACAAGAATGATTCAGGGGGCGGTAAGGCAGCAGCATGACCGAAGCCTGCAAACATGTGGAGAGACACCAATAGCTCTGTGAGTGTTCACCAGAGGGCTAGAAAGGAGGCAAAGAATGGACATACTAGGACACATTAATGAGTTACTTTGTGGGAAGGCAAATTAGAGTCTCATGTTAAGATACCCCAGACCATTATCTACCTGTGAGCTGGTCTGGATGCTTAAAAACAATCAGTCATTTGGGGCTTCCCTGTATTTGAGAGATTTCATCAAAGGAGCTGAGTGCAAATCCTCTAAGTCACACCATCTTGATGTCTCAAGATGCCCACATCTGTGTCACTGCCTGGATGAGGAATGCCCTCTACCGTCCAGTGTGACTTGCAGGCACAGACAGAAAACACACTGGGCAAAGAAGCACTAAGGTAAGGACACTGGTGGAGCATGCATTTCTTGTGCCCCTTCTTTCCTTGTCCTCTGGGTTTTACCAGAAACGTTGTTTGAAAATAGGTATGTTTTCTGAAAACAAATAAACCAAAAAAACCTGCCAAACAAGGGCTATTTTGGCCGACAAGTAGCCAGAAGAGCCTTAAAATTTTGATTTATTGGAAAGGTTTCACTGCTGGCTAAAGAGCTGGGTTGGTAAGACAGAGACTGCAAAGCTGTCCACACAGCTTTCTCCAGAGGAATCACCTTTGCTCTATTCAGTGTCAACAGCTAAGTCAAAATCATCTCCATGTTCAGGCTTTATTGGAAAAACAGAAGTACGTATTCAGAGTGTGCTCAACACACAAGGGTAATACATTTATTTCTATCAAGCACATGGAAAGGATATTGGTAAGCCAGCAAAGGAAGTCCAAGGAAACCAATGCATGCCACTGTCAGAAAAGGTAAGGACTTCTTGAGCTGTAAGCTCAACAGCTCAAGGATCCACTTCTCTCACTGGGATGTGTGGATTTCCTCCTTTTGAGCCATCACAGGCATTAATAAACACAGTAAGCAGAGCTCTGGCTTTTCCCAAAGTAAAGCCCTTATACTCCATCAGTTCCTGTGCCACCATCTGCCACATTCTATTATGAATGGTCCTTGAAACTCCCACAGGCAACCAAAGGCAGAGCTGCTCTGAAAGGAAACACCACATCCCATGGGGTAACAGGGCAAACTCTTCCCTTCCCACACCCCTTGTTCCAGATTCTACCCCGCCTTAATTTCCCACCTCAACGTTTCCCATTTCTTCCTCTACAAAGCTTTTTTTACTACCTAAGTTTCATCATACCAACTTTCTGCACTATACATGCTATCTGGAACCTCAGGCTTGGTCCAACACCCAGAAACTTGTGAGGCTAAAAAACAAATAATGGGTTAATAGAAAGAAAAAAAAATATTAAGTTCTTCAGCTTAAAGTAAACAAAATCTTTTTCAAAAAAGAATGAGAGAAAAGAAACCAGAACAACATTCAAGTCAAACCACTAGCTTAACTTGAACGTGGACAAGAACATTTGATTACCTTTTTCTTCTTCAGGAAATCAGTTTCTAAAAATAACTAGGTTTGGACATTTAGAAGTGACATGCTGAACACATGTTTTATATTACTTACTTTTACAGGCAAGTCCTAGTGTACTGGGTTTAAAACCACGTAACTAAAATAATTCAAAAGCAACTTCAGGGAATCACAGTGATTTCTGAGACACAGTAAGCTCCAAGGCATTCAAAAGCACAGCTGTGTTGTGGAAAGTTGTCCAAGATCCTCACCCAAGTAAATATATATTGTTGTAAATATGTATTTACAGCTTGCACAAAACCGCCATCTAAATTTCCTAATTGTCCAGTGGCAATATTCTACCAAAAAAAGTGACACATTTACTTTGAACACTACTAAGGTTCACAAGCACCTGCAGAGAATGCCTGGAGCTAACAACATACCTTTGAGTGGTTCTACCACTCGAAACCATCTTTGTTCAAGTTACCTTCTAATGAAAATCCCTAACTATACCTATGTAGGACTAAATGCACTCATACAGAATAAAGAGAAGTCTTTTAGAAAAGTGCTTAGCCTTACAGTTAACTTGCTTCCCATCATCGCTCTTCACTAAACTTAAAGGACTAAGAAACAGTGCTAAGTCCCTAGATAGAGGCCAGCTTGTAAGAAAACTATTCTCCTTCTGTAGGGTTTAAAACCCCTATGACAGTTTGTACAACAGAGCAGGGTACTGAAAAGTACACTCTGTCACGATTACAGCCTCAAGGATAGCACTCTTGTGCTGCAGGATTTCTTTTATCCCGTAATAAAGCCCCAGTGGGGATGTACGAATGACTTTGTTACTGGGCAGAAGGGTATGTGTGACTCACAGCCTGAGGACTCCCTTCCCCCTTTAGTCCTGGCTTCAGAGCTCTGCCTGAGGAGTGAAACCTGCAGAGGGGTTGTGCGTTGGCTGGCGTTCAGGAGGGAATTTATTGCTGGTTTGTAAGACACAGCTGAAGGAGGCCATGCGATTTAGGCACTGACAGTCACAGTGAATCGTTTAATTCGTCAGGATTAGCGCAACGTGGGGGCAAGATATTTATTACCCACACTAATCCCCTTTCTGTGGAGTGCACTGTGTGTAATCACATCTCCTGACAAAGCAGAACAAGGTGTTCTGTGCCACAGTCCTGCCAGCACAGCCACGGCACATCTTCCAGGGTGGTGGGCTGTCTCCAGGAAGTGCAGATGTACCTCCAAGTGATAAAATTCCACACTGGCAAGCGGGCTGTCTGCAGCATCTTCCACATGCAAGGACTCACAAGACCCCAAGTGCGTACATCATCCACTTTGGCCAGAAAGGAGTCATTGCATCAGATGAGGAACGATGGGCAAGATGTCTCAACGCAATGAGAGCAGCTGCTGGGTAAACATAGTGTGAGCTCAGGCCTTTTTGGTAATTGTAGCAGTGTAAGAAGAGTGGAAAGTAACCTTTTGTGGTGTTTCTGTTAAAAGGATCACTAAACTGTCATGCTTTTAGACTGGACACATGAGCGGAAGCCATTAGTGGGAAGCATGAAATGAAATGTTTCACCCATTTGGAAGACTCCCACATCTTTTTCTACTATTCATAAGGTACCCAAATACAGTATGTGGGAGGATACTCCACTAATAAGTGGCATTAGTGATAAAGCCACAAAAACTTGTCACCTTTGTGCTGGTACTGGCCTCATGCCACTCTCTGCTGACCTCCTTGTTTGCCAGTACAGAAAAAGGCATTCTGGTAAATTAGCTTGCAATTCTGAGGTTCAGTCCTACAACATCTTTCAGCTTGACATGCTACCAAAGAGTGATACCAAATAATCCCTGGCAGGTCCTTACACAGGGCAGCTAAACAGCTTTGTAAAAGACTATTTTTTTCACGCTTCAACAAAAGGAGCATTTTAATTTATGTAGGTATTGCAAAACAAGATAGTGTTCAATTAAATTCTTAAAGGCCTATGATGATGAAACAGCTCAACACGTCTGATCACACTAATGGCTTGACTTTCTAACAAGTGGTTAGTGCAAACTGATTCTACATTCAAACTTTTCAGTAATGGTATCAAGAGGATGAACTGCTTCTGGCAGAGCTGACCATGTCAGTCTAGAACTGGGTGTCTTCCTCAAAAGGTGTATCAGGCACAGAGTAAGCAAACCTCACCTTGGGAGAATGTAAGACTAGAATCCTACTAATCATAATCTACTTCTGTGGTTTTATTGACTTTTAAGAAGGGATGTTATGTTTTGTTTGTTCCTTAAGTTGTAATTTGGAACTATCATTCATTAACCAAAACACCATGCCCTTTATCACACGTTCTTCTCCTAAAACTGCATATTAGCCCTTCATTCCCAATTACTTTTTATCTCACCCACAAGAGGGATGTCAAATACAGCATAAATTTCATATTGTGCTCAGTTCCTGTGTAAGTGTTTACTGGTGCTGTATTTAAGTGGTCCCATATATAAAGCATAAGCAAAGGCTAATAGTGTCATAAGATTAAAGGAAATTCCAGGTTGGAAAGTACCTCAGGAGGAAGAGTCCAATCGCTAACCAAAGTAGGGTCAATAACCACTTATTAATTTACCCTGCATAATTAGTGAACTGCGTAAGCTGGGTGGCCAGAGCACACATGAACAACACTTGAAATATTATTTAGATTAAGTCTTGGCTTATTTCAGTGAGATGACCAAATATAAACAATACACACTAAAATGGAAACAAAATGTATGCATACATGAGCAGCCCCTCTCTCCTTACATACTAGAAAGTAATCCCTAGCAGTCCCCTAAACTGGAGTATCTAAGAAATACTTTGCATCAGATAACAGCCAGCATTACACATATTTTCCTGGTGTCAAGGCATTAACCTCACACATATCTAGCCTGAGAAACCCAGACACACGTATCAGCAGAGTGGAGCACGTCCAGCTCTGCACACAGTGCAGGAAAACACAGCTCACAATGGGTTTGAAAATGGGCATCCGAAGGCAGTCACATCTTCCTGCTGCCTTTCTGCTTCTGGTAACACAGACTCTGAAACCTACTTTGGATGGGGAGGAACCTCAGTTTCTAAGGATCTCACAACACATAATGCCTATGCAAGGCACTCAGTTTTTTGGAGGGGGTATAGTTTCCAATCTTGCCACTTCCATGTGAGCTCTGCCATTAGTATCCGCTCAGATAAAAAAATAACTTTGCCTCCAGAAACCTCTGGCTAGCACAGGACTCTTCAAATGGGAAAAGCAAGCTTTAAGTTTGCAGCTATAGGTACTGAACCTGCGATGCTTCCATCTAAACCTGTTTCATAATTTACACTAATTATGTACTTTTTTTAAGGTTTCAACTGTGAAGTTCTAAGAAGTCAAACCACAACCCTCACTTCACTTGCAATAATGCAAAGAAGACAGTATCTGCAAGATACACAGCAGCTCAGCAGACAGTAACTATGGCTAAACTCTTTTTTGGACAGAACCTACATCATCCTGGTCAAAACCCACTATTTTCTGATTTAACTTTCTGATTGCTGAAAGAAAAAGGAAGAAAATATTTTTCTCCCCTTTACAGTTGTGCTGTTATTCCTGACAACTCAACAGTAGCAGGACAAATTACTTAACTCACAGAATTACACCACATGTATACGTATGAAGTACAGGGCTCTCAAGAGTTTTTTTCCATCACACAACTTACAGAAACTTACTGCATGGCTCCCTTGAAAACAATGCATTTTCCTTTACTTTCATCAGAAAAAGTCTTAAGGTAGTTGTTTTTCTTTTAAGACACACTTTAAATTAAAACCCATCTCTTACCATAACTTCAGGAATCACCACAGCATTCAGAGGCTTGTCATTGACAGTTGTATCTTTAACTAGCATATATATTCTTTCAGCTTCAGAAAAGCATGAAATTTCGAGTACAACAGCACCTGTAAAGAGATATCAGAACTATTTTTTGTATTTTATTTTATTATTAGGAAATTAGCATTGTATCACAGCAGATATTTACCCGTTTTACTCAGGACATTATTCAGTAAAAGCTGCTCTGCAGCACTTGCTGCTGGCTATCACTGAATTTTGTTTTGCAAGCCTTCTTTCATGCCACCCAACACAGGCCAGCCTTTTGTTAGAGCAGAGCAGTTTGAGGACAAGTAGAACTGCAGCTCAGGACTGATGCATATTTAAAGACTTTCTCTGGGCTTCAGAAGTATGGCCTATTTACATACTCTTTATCATAACTAACAGGCTGCTCTTATGAGAAAGTGATGAAGGTATCAGGTTTCATCTTGTAGCTCACTGATAGAAAACTAGTGGTTCCATTCACTGACAACAGCTCAGTAAGAATTACTGCAAGCAAAGATTTGGTTTGAGAAGCAACAGAAGATCTTTCTGTTGGCTTAGGTCAATGTGGGGAAGTTGGGGAAGAAGGAAAGACAAAAGGAAAAAAATAAAAGGAAAATCAAATAGTGACAAGTTAATTTAAAGCTAAGGTACTTAGCCAGGAGGAAAACAGAGCAGGACAAGATCAAAGTGCGTAATGGGCAGCACGTGAGGTTTAAGTTGGTAGTACAACTGGGCAGCAACCCTAAGTGCAAGTCAGGAAGTTATCCAAAACAGAAATACTCAGGAAGTGAAAAGAACAACAAAGAACAATAACACTCATGTACAAGCAGAAGCATCTAAAACACACATGGCAGGTAAACTTGGTTAAATGAAGCTCTTAAGTGAGAAGACTGAAAAGAACTATTCTCCAATGACAACTACAAAAAGGAGACAGCACATCTGAAAGCTTTATGGTTTTCCTTATGAAAAGTCTGTAAAAACTGATGGTCTTGATGTGGAGACAAAAGGAAGCACACATCCATCCTCAAAACCGTGTTACAGAAAGATTTAACAGCCACGTTAAAAGGTAAGCCTGGCAAAGGATGTGAAACATCTCCAATATGGACAGTTAAGCATAAAAAAATTCCACACTTTCATGTTCTACCAACTGCAGAACTCCACCTGATCACAGAGCCACTGCTGCACCAGCTCTTGGAAGCCTCAAGGCTTCTCTGACCTTGCTGAAATAAAATTTGTACAGCCAAAGCAAAGAAATAGCTGCAAGGATGAATCCAGAGATGAGTGCACTGATTTTTTTCAGGCTTCCAGACACTGAACCCCCACTTAAGACTGTGCTAGGGAACAAACACCGTGAAACCATCTCATCAAGTTCAAAAGCAGTCCCAAATTTTAGTATTTTGAAGTCAAAATAAATAGTGAATTCTTGGAGAGTTTTTAACATTCAGTGATGTTAAGACTATTGAACTGAAGTGCAACTTTAAAACTTGGTTTTATGATGAAATATTATCACTTCCTGGTACATGAGGCATGAAGCCAACCTTTTTTTTTCTTTTAATAAGGTAACACTAATCCACTGCTCTTCATAAATGCATGTTACATTTTGTCTGAAGGGCTTTTTGCTTATGCAATAGCACTAACATACTCTGTGCTTACAGGCTCCAGTATTAGGCTGCAGCTTTGAAAATAAGACATTGTTTGCAAGGCAAAAATCTTAATGCTTACCTTGTGCTTGATAAACATGACTCACAGATACTACATTTGCTGCAAAGGATAAAAACATAAACACATAAAACCTTGGGTACATTTAGAGTAAATATTTAAAATATTTTTGAAGTTACATAAATATAATATAAATAAATATTAAAAGTTATACAAATATAGGGAGAACTTCCAGCTAACACTTTCCCTCTCCTAAGTTTACTTTGCAAGTTAGAAAAGCTAAACTGATTTTCATAAAAGGTGACTATGAATTCTTTCTGGCATTTAAAGTTTAATTCCTCTTGAAGTTACATAAAAGACTGGGGGAAATGCTTCGTTTCCTGAAACAAAAAGCATGACACATTCCTGATACTGTTTACAGAACATGTTGGTCGAAAGTGTATTATGAAAAAATCAATTACACTTCTTCAAAAAAGAAAAGTAAGTTATTTTCACTGAGTGCTTGTCCATATGTGTGTGCACACTGTTCACACTTCTCCATGATCAGCCATAGAGCTCATGAACACCACAAAGGAGAGTCCATGCAAAAGATGTCACATGTTAATAAAGGTGATTCTCCACAGAGAATTAAACTGGCTACCATAGTCTGAATGGTCGATGGTAAGTACTGGTTCACTTCTGAAAAGTGATGCTTCTTCCCTAAAAAAGATGATGCGGTCACATAAAACTCCAGTACTGTAGTAATGACTGTGTGAATAATGAGCTGTCACATCTCTCATGCAACAACGAGCATGCTGAAAAGAATAAAAGTGCAGGGTACAGGGCAGACTGATTTTTCAAATATGTCCAGAAAATATTAAGCAAAAATAATAAAAAGGAACAATAGATGCTACTACATTTTATTCTGTACAAGTCTATATATCTCAAAATGTACCTGTTTACTTACTTTTGATAGCTAGTTCATCCTTCAGAATATTTGTGTATTCTTCAGGGGAAAGCTGAGGTGGAAGGCCACCAACAAACAAATTTACTCGCACAATGGATTGACTGTTTTCCACAATGTAGAATCTTGTTTGATTCATCTGACGTACTGAAGTCTACCAAAACAAGGAAAAATAAATGACGTGACGTTTGGCAAAAAAACCACCATGAAACAAAATTCCAAATAGTTCTGAGCTTAGCAATCAAGTCTTCCACGCCTAGACAGCACCAGGAACAGAAACAAACTTCAGTCCAAGCACTTAGCTTCTTAACAGATGAGCCAGCTGGGGCAATAACCAATTACCTACTTTTTGTGTAAGAAAGGGGACTCCCTACTTGCTATAAAAAAGGATCATGGCCTTTTTCAGATTTACCTTTCTTATGTCCTTGAGTCTGTTAAGAATCAGTTCCTGATTGTCCAAGATCATGCGCTGAACTAGAGACAACAAAAACAATAAATCGTATTTGAAAGTACTGTAAATTATTACTGGGCTCAATTAAAAAAGGGCAAATACACAACTCTGCATACAACTGACCTTAACATAAAGGATTACACAGACCCAAACTACTCATTACTCAAGATAAAACCCACGTAGGTGCTTTGAACAGCCTGATTTTGTTCAAAGTTCTTTAACAACACCCTCCTTTAAAAAAAACCAGAAACAGCTTGAAGCCACTCAAAAGACAAGCAGTACTTTAGCAACAAGCTGTTTGACAAACTTTAAAACCACACTCCCTGAAAACTACAGTAATAACCAACTTCTGTATTGTATTAAAACATTAAAGTAATTGTAGCACCTTCCGGAAGTGAGATTGTAAATGATGCTTTAAAACAGCACCCGTAATCAAACAAGGTAACACATTCACAAGGCTACAATAACCTTACAAAACAACCTACTGATAATGTTCACAAAGAAAGCAAAGTACCAGGTCATTATTTGAACTATAAAGATATTTACTAGGGTGTGGCCAGGGAGGGCATCATCAGACTACTTCAGTGGTTTTATGCATCTCTCCATGCAGCTTTACAAATAATGAAGCACAAAGGGATGTGAACTTGGAGAACATCAGCTCAGCTCCTGCAGGATCACAAACCTCTTGTACAATGCTAGGACTGAGTATTTATGTACTTCATTACACATTCCGTGGACTACCTCGAGCCCTGAGTTTCCTCTTGCTGAGGTGCAGTGTCAGGGGGAAAGAGGAGAGAAGGAGAGCCAAATGAACTTTAAAATTAATCTTTACTGAGTAACTGCAGTTTAAAAAGTTACATCACTTAAAGGCAGCTCCTTAAAACAGGGCTCTTTGCCAATGTGTCAATACCTACCAGAAACCACTAACAGAGACAGGAACCCTATTCCCATAGGACACACAAGACCAAAAAGAACCAACATCTCTTCTGATTAAGTATTTCAACATGATTGTGAAGTTTCATTTGTGAAGGCATTTATTGTAAAAACCTTAACTGTGGCTGTGTTAAAAGGGAAAAAAAAAAACCAAAGGAAAGGTTAGAAGATCAGTTACAGATGTGCCTTTGGCCAGTGCTCCTTACTTACCTTGCTTACTGCCCATAAGCACTTCCACCAGTTTGAAATTCTGGGGGCACTCCGTCTGCCAAGAAGATGCAACATGTAAAAGTAGTTTCTGAATGAAATATTTTGCTAGATGTGTACTTTAAAGTTACACACTGCACACACAGAGCATGGAAAACTAAACTTTTTAAAATCAACCACAATGTTCTTCACCTAATGCAGGTCCCAAGCCAGGAATAATCTTCATTTCACACATTCAGCCTCCTACATAGGGCATCAGCCTCCCCATGCCGTTAACTACACTGGCATCCCCACAGCCCCATGGTGAAGGGGTACTGGTTAACCCATTGTTAACTCTACCCACTGCAGAACTCTGCAAGACTGGGAATGAACATGCTCTTTGAGAAGATGGCCTAGGAACCAGGCTTGGCAAAAGCAGGCTTATCAGCCCCCATCTTCTAGGACACTTCACTGGCACTGACAGAACAAAACGAAAACCTTCCTCCATGTGCCACTGTGGCTTTTCCAAACTGTGCTGCCAGGGTTGCACCCTGATGAGAAAGGTTGGCACAGCCAAGAGCTGAACCATTTACTAGGATTATTGCAACCCTGGAAACAAGCAACACTCAGGATGAAGGAAATCCCTTAATTTTTGGCCTTGAAACTCAGAGGACAAATAATCTGGCTTTAAATGTCACGAACAGAGGTATTAGAAGCCTCAACCGCCTACATCTGTTTTTCCTAGAATTGGATGAGGGTGACGTGGAGAGGTTCTTCAGCACAGGTGATGCTGTGAAAAGCTGCAGTCCAACCCCAACAGCCCTGGTAACGAGTAAGCAGGTGTTCCTTACTGCCCCAGTGTGCAGCACGGGATCGATCGGTAGTTGCACAGCTTA
Source organism: Gallinula chloropus (assembly GCF_964237585.1). Taxonomy (NCBI): domain Eukaryota; kingdom Metazoa; phylum Chordata; class Aves; order Gruiformes; family Rallidae; genus Gallinula; species Gallinula chloropus. The sequence goes on from NC_140089.1 coordinate 18,963,782, forward strand.
TATGCAGGTTACACACATCCATGACCTTTCCAATAAATGATTAACATATTCATTACTTTCCTGAGAATTCATCAGCATAGGTTTGCACCCTTTCCCACATGTGTACTACAGTCTTTAGGTGGTCTTCAAGGACCCTGGTGGTCATTTACTTCATCCACTCATCTCAATCACTGCGTTTTGTCTGTGAACTACAGCCCTTATCTTCCTCCTCTTGTTTACCAGAGCTGCATGACTGGTCTTGATGCCCCTTGTAGCCTTGAGTTTTCTTGTTCTCAGAGACCATGCCACTAGAAAGCTTACAATGTGCTGGTACACACATTCCACAACACCATTGCTGCAGAACACGTTGCTGACACCCACAAAACTCCAGACAGAAAGTCCCTGCTACATTCAGCTCTTTTCACAGGCAAATTCTGGATCTACAGAAGAGATTCTCTGTATATGCATCTTCATACAGAAAAATGAGAAAACCCTTAATCCTGTGAGTATCAGAGAAACTACAACTGAGCCAAGGAATTAAGTCTCTTACAACTTAAAACTAGATTCCCAAATAGAGGGATGTGATCTTTCCCAGAGTACCCGACCATCCTGTTAGATTTTTCCCTCAGAAGATCCTGTTGCTTTTTTCAGATGAGACTGCACTTCAGACAAGATTTCCCATGTTTTGTTAAAAGATCCACACCACTTGAAGGACTGAAATCAAATCCTAGAGCCATCCCACGCCACCAAACAAGCTGTGTGCACTGCACAGCTGTGTACAGCTAGACAGAGATCTACAGTCACCACCTACTGCAGACAGCTAGCCACATGCATGCTCACCTGTACACTGAAAACAACCCCAAAGGGCACTGGCTGCCCTCTGTGAGCGGCGTTGTTCCCTGGAGCACTGGAAGCATGCTGACCTGGTGTGTTTACAAGCCCCAAGTGCTCAATGAAATGTGCACACTATAGTTTCATGCTTGAGACTGCCAATGCCTTGGCACACACTTGCAGAGTCTACTAACGTGGCGTTGGCAACAACTGTAAGACAGACAGTCAAACTGAAGAGAGATTTCCTTCCAAGTAAAGTTGTGCATCTACAAGATGCACATCTAATCACTCCCAATGATGTGGGAAGGAATGCAGATGGTAAAAAACATGCATGCCATTCAGCCTTGAGTCCTTCCTTGAAGTCCTTGATGACTACAGAGATACTGTTTGCTGCTGAAGGGAGACAGCTTGTGCAGCCAAAGCTTGATTAGAATTCAAGTTGGCCAGTACTGTGAAGGACAAGAAAAAAGGGTGTTTTTAAAGATGCTGATAGCAAAAGAATGATCAGAGATAACACTGGTCCATTGCTTGACAAGGTCTATCACCTCACAAATATGACATCAACTAAGTGGATACGTTCGATGCCTTCTTTGCCTTTATCTTCCAACATTGATGAGGGGCCCTGGGACCCCCTGAGCCCTGTGCTAGAAGGCTATGACTGAGGGGATAATAAACTCCCAGCTGACCCTGAACTTGTTTGAGGCTTGCTGCTCCAGCTGCATATGCATAAATCTATGGGGCCAAATGGGGTGCGTCCCAGGGCACTGAAAAAGCTGGCTGATGTCATTACAGGACCTCCATTATTTGTCAACAGTCTTGGGATTCTGTAGAGGTTCCAGTCAAATTGGAAGCTGGCAAATGTCCCAGTTTTCAAGAAGCGTAAGAAAGAAGGCTGTGGTATTGCAGGCCTGTCAATCTCACCTCAGTGCCTGGTAAAATTATGGAGTAAGTTATTTTTGGGAGTTATCAAAAAGAAACTGAGAGACAACAGCTGTTGGTCATAGCCAGCATGGGTTCATGAGGGGAAAGTCCTGATTAAGTAACTTCATTTCCTCTTCTGACAATTTCACCCATCTAGTTGACCAAGGAAAGCCAGCACATTAGGTGCTCTTGCATTTTAGGAATGCTTTTGGTACTTCTCTTACAGTACCCTTCTGAAAAAGCTCTCCAGCACACAGCTACATAAGTCAATAATGCGTTGGGTGGGCAACTGGCTGATGGGTCAGGCACAAAGGGCTGTAGTAAATGGGGTAACATCAGGCTTATGGCAGTCACCAGTGGAGTTCCCAGGGCTCCCATTTTAGGGCCACTGCTCATCAATGTTTTTATAAATGATCTGAATGCAAGAATCAAAAGTATATTAAGTTTCCCAGTGATTCTAAACTAGCAGGAGCTGTGGGCTCCCTGGAGGATAAAGAAGCCTTACAGAAAGAATGGGAAAGGTTAGAGAGTGAGCTGGGCAGTCACAAACTGTAAGTAATTTAACATGAGCAAGTGCCAGATTTTGCACTTGGGATGGGGACATCTTGACTATATGTACAAATTGGGGGATACAAGGCTGGAGAGCAGCCCCATATACAGGGATCTGGGGGGTTGGGTTGATGGTAAGATGAATACAAGTCAATAGTGTGCCCTGGCAGCCAGAAAAGCCAAGCACATCCTGGGGTGCATCCAGCACAGCATAGCTAGCTGGTCAAGAGAATTAACTGTCCCACCCTGCACTGATGCTGCACATCCTCAAGTCCTGTGTGCAGTTTCAGGTGCCTCAGTAGAAGGACAATGAACTGTTAAGGTGTGTGCAGAGAAGGGTGACCAAGATGATGAAAGATCTCAAGCATAAGATTTGTAAGGAGAAACTGAGGCCACTTGGCTTGTTCATCTTGAAGAGAAGTCTGAGGGTGACCTCACGGGGGTCTACACCTTCCTCAAGGAAGGCAGCAGAGAGGAAGGTGCCGAACAAAGGACATGAGGAAATGGAATGAAACTGCATCAGGGGAAATCCAGATTGGAAGGTTCACCACTGAGAGCATGGTTTGTCATTGGAACACGCTCCCCAGGGCAGTGGTCACAACACCAAGCCTGTCAGAGTTCAAGGAGTGTCTGGACACACTCTTAGTCACAGTGTCTAGTTTTAGGTAGTCCTGCAAGGAACAGGGAGTTGGACTTGATGATCCTTATGGGTCCTTTCCAATTTCAGATATTCTGTTTCTGTAATTTTCTTTGCAGAGCAGTTTAAAGAAGGTTTCAGCATCAAGAGAACATCTACCAAACATTGACAACATTCACATAAACCATGTACCGGTTATCGCTTTTCTAAAGAGAAAAACATACACACCCCACTCTAGGGTCACTAGGTGGTGCATGGACATGCTTATGATCGTTTGTTTACCTGTCTTCCTAGTAATGGAAGCACTTCTTTGATCACCGTCTGTGTAGTGGTATCTTTATTTACTCGGAGAGAAACATATGCCATTCCCACCCTAAAGAGAGAAGAAATATTCATTTTAGGAGAATCATTTGACCTATCCTATGTGTATCTTTTTTACTTAGGTGGTACATTTTCTATGGGGTTAGGCAGAAATTTGTAATAGTTAAAGGAATTTGTTCACTGAGGCTCACGGCAGATATGGTATTAACCCCACTGACAAAGACTTTCATCTTAAGGAGCTGGCCATTACAATTGCAGCACTGCAAATTAGTTTCTTCCAGTATAAAGAATTATCTGCAAGTCTCTCAAAAAATTTGGCAATGTAGTTGCATGAGTGAAATGAATAAATTTGTATAATTTTGCTGTTAAGTTTTATCCCACTGCTCTTAGTGAACAGGTCACCAGCCAATCTTCTTTCCACTGCTAAATATGCTTAAAATGTGTACTATCTCAGTGGTACATGGAACCGGTTTTTTCTTGGCTTTTTTCTTCCTCTCATCCGAAGTTAGACTTCATTAAACCTACATAATATTCCTTCAAAAAAGATAATCAAGTTTTCAAATGACATGTGTATGTGATCGTTTGTTTATGGATACGGTTAACGTACAGCTGCATCATCTGGGTCTGTAACAGTAACAGACCTGCACGAGTCGCATGGTATGTACCACGCTCATAAAGAAACCCATGAGCACAATTCCAGGCATAGAAAATAATATTAATAATATGTATATTACTCATTCAGAAAAATAAGATAGAAGAATCCTGAAATACAGAAAAAGAAACTACATTCTATGTTACAATTGTGCAACTTCAATAAACACACCAAGGACAAAAGTAGTCAAGCAGGATAACCTTGTGGCAAAGGAGGAAAACACTCACTTCAGCCAAGCAGGATAAATTCTGATCACTTCCGCATCCTTTGGTTTGGCTCTGATGATCCAAGCTTCAGGAACAGACTCTCGGAATACTGATCCCAAGTTGCTATCCTCTGCAGCATCATTCCTGTTGATGACATCATCAGACAGCAGCGCCTGCTGTGTAAAGGTCTGAAGCTCATACTCCTGCTGATCATCATTTATGTAGTATGCCCTCAAAGCAGCCTCCTACAACACAGCAAAATAAATTAGCATTTCCTTGAAAAGACACTGTTAATACCTGTATAGTTACAGACATTTATAAATTCCTTACTTATGGAACCAACCTTTAAATGCATGTTTTAAGCACAGAACAGTGGATAAACAGCAATGGCAAAAATCACAAGAGAGAAGTTTTGAAAACAATTTTTAGTAGAAGATACAAAAATGAGATATCTATTTGAACACACCCCACAGTATTTCTGTCAAGTGTTAGACATTTGAACTCCATAGATCAAATGTAAAAATTCAGGACCAATAAAGCTATACTCACTGCACATGTAAAATGGTAAATTGCAGTTGATCATGCCCAACTCTGCATATTCAATATTCTTGCACTAGAGGAATGCTGCAAATTAGTGACCTTCTCAGCCACAAGACTGCTCTGAACTTCCACACTTGTGAAGGGGAAAGGTAAGGGCTGCCCTTGGAAGGTGCAATCAAGAATTAGATACTGCAGTGTATACAGCCCAGTACGTCACTTATGAGAAGTGCTGTAATTCTGCACTGGTATTGTAAGCACCAGCCTGATAAAATGTGCTTAAAAGGCAGGTAGTACTCCTAAATTTTGTGTTTTCAGACTGTACACAATTTTTCTTGAATATCTTTGACATGTAGAACACTACAAACCAATTTCAAAACTCCTTTTGATTTTGATCACAATATCAAGATAACAATCTTAATGAGCTGTAGGTCTAAATTGGCAAAATCCTGATGCAATAAATTCCTCTGCCAAGTCCTTTATGACTGAGTCCTCACAATGCCCAATTCTACTGTGCACCACCCTATAGCCACTCTGGGTTTCATTTCTGTGCAGCATGGGGTCTCAGCCCAGTAATTTAAGATCTGTACAGAATGTTTGATTTAGTACTGAGTCATGTTCCCATGGAGCACTGGAAATGCTAGGAAGTGGCCACTATGTGATTGATAATTCATAAGTTTCAGTCAAGGGGTGAGGGTAACTACAGCATGCTTCAGCCTTCAAAGCTCAAGAAGCCAGTATTTCTCCCATCAGTAAAATCAAACTTTAGTGTCACATGGGAAAGGACTACTTAACATCTGATATGCTGTAGTCCCTATTATGCTATATATAAGTAGGCTACAGCTTCTTCATATGCTCTAAAGTAAGAGCAGAACATGAAGGAGTCAAATTACAATCACGTATTATAGGCCATTTACAGATTTTGTTGCTGTTAAGTTACATTTATAAAACTGTCAGCTATTGACTGCTGTAATATACAATGATATGTCCCTTTATCACACTGGGATATGGACCTTCACCGGGTATCTTACCACAACTTCTTCATTTTTTGCAATCCTTGGAACTGAAATCAGTCGAAATTGATTGCGTTTCACTGCATCATTCCCATCAAATATCTTTAATGTTTGTTTACCTGAATGGAAACAATTGTTGTATTTCAATAACACACCCCTCAAATCATAAAGCCAGCTGAACAGGAAGTGTACAATAGAACTATTAGAAACCCAACTGTTTCTTCATTAGAAGCGGTGAGGCTGAATCTTTTAATTTCTGTTTTGCTACTGTTCATTTAAAACAGGGGTACACTTGAGGAGGAAAGTAGGAAGAGTATTTCAAGTAATCATAGATTTGTCCTGTCTTTTAACATAACTGTTATATATAACTATACTGCTTATGTTACCACTTCTTCAGCCTCACCACTCAAGACTGCATTTACTATTGACCAGTTCAACCACGTGAAAAAAGACAGAGTGCCATCACCTACAGAACAGCTCCCAAAGCACTGCCAGTCCTGACAGCATCCTTCCAAACAAAGTCCTTAAAGCACCTGGTTTAACTGTACCAACAACAGGAGAGAACAGGGAAACAACAGAAAAGAGAAGAAAGGAAGAAAAAGAACTACAACCCTTTGCTGTGTTTCATTGCACTAAAGCCTTACCAAATCCACGCTCAAACCATGGAGAACAGGTAGTTGTTGCACAGACATCTGAAAGGGTGAAGAGTTAAGGATTTCAGGTTCTCTCTTCATAAAGATGAGTCAAGACTCAGTCTGGTAGAGTCCACTGTATGATCAAGTTTCACTCTAATTTCAAATGATTATTTTAAGGGCAATAGCAAAGTACAATCAACCTCCCACAGAATAGGCAGTGTTTATGAAGTTTTAAGAACAAATTGATGCTATCTGTCCAACAAGTGTGTCTTTGTCACCTACAGAAAGTAATCAGGTCCATCAATCCAGAACAAAAATGAGATTCCAGCAAGACAAACCTCATGTCCTGTCCTGATCACATCTTTATGGAGAGACCTGATGAGATGCTCAGTTTTGCAGGTTCTTTCATATACTTCCCAGAGATCTCATGCTTACAACAGACATGACTATTGCTCACGGACAGAATTTGCCCTTTTTATTGCAGTGTATGACCAAATTGTTAACAAAGTCACTCTATGTATAGCTCAATGTTACAGACTTTGATCTCATAACAAATCTGTACACCTGCATTCATCGTAAACTAATAAAATCACTAGAGGGTCTAATGTGCAATGTTGGAAATATAAACTGAAAGCCTCATATACCAGCTGTAATAGTCATACAACTGGTTAATCATGCAGTCTGTTAACAAACATTGTAAAAGAGAGGTACATTGCATCCTGGAGTCTACTTCTCTCTTCCTCTTACATCTTGGAAATATTCTGTAGTACAAACCAAAGTACTGAAAGACTTTTGGTCTCTTTGAAATGCTGACATTTCAAAGAACTACACCAGTAAACTAATATTTGTCATACAAGGATTAAAAGAGAGAGCTGGAACTGGAGAAGCAAAGAACCAAACCACCCTAACTGATGGCTGAAAAAAAGCAGACTAGAATCCCAGGCAGAAATGTCCGTCACTGGCTATTCAATGCTGCAGTGACAGATTATGAAGGAAGACTGCAGCAAGCAACTGCTCTGCAAGGACATTTTAAGTGATGCGCTCTGCTAGTTTTCTGTAGCCACCAGAAACTCAGGTACACCATGGACAATCTACCTATTCCCATTTCAGCATATATTGTCACTTCAGTCGAAGGCAAAAACTGTTTTAAAATGAAAAAAAGTAGATTTAGTTTGGACATAAAGATTTTTTTATAATGAGAATGGTGGGATACTTGCCCAGGGAAGCTGTGGGTGCCCCATGACTGGATGCTACAGCCCCTGGTAAAAAGTCCCTTTACATTTTTCTTATACAGCCCCTTTAAGTATTGAATGGCTGCAATTAGGTCTCCCTGGAGCCTTCTCTCCTTCAGGCTGAACAAATCCAACTCTCTTAGCCAATCTCCAGCCTTCTGATCACCTTCATTGCCCTCTTGTGAATCCATTATAACAGGTCCCCATACTGAGGGCCCCAGAGCTGGACGCAGTACTCTGAGCTGAGGTCTCATGAGAGTGGAGTCAAAGGGGATCACCTCCCTTGAAGCATGCATTGTTGGCTTATTTCCAATTTTTCATTCACCAAACCCCAAGATCCTTCTCCTGAGGGCTGCTTTCAATCCCTTTATTCCCCAACCTGTAGATTTTGGGGGTTGTCTTAAGCCAGGAGCAGAACCTTGCACTTGGCCATATTGAACCTCATATAGTTCACATGGGCCAACCTCTTGAGCCTGTCAAGGTCTCTGTGGATGTCATCCCTTCCCTCTAGTGAATCAAGTGTACCACTCAGTTTGGTGTCATCCACAAACTTATCAAGGGCTCACTCAATCCCACCATCTGTCATGGATGAAGACAATAAACAGCACAAGTCCCAGTGCAGACTCTTGAGGGACACTGTTGGTTACTGGTTTCCACTTGGACATTGATGTGAAAGTACAAAGGGTTTAAGCAGGAAGCAAAAGAACTAAAATATTGAATGAAAGCCAAATTGAAGAAGCAAAAATTACTGCCTTTCTAAATGACAGATCACTGGGCTTCCAGTTTTGCAGATTTACTTCTGGCTCCTGTCAAGAAGAATGAACTTTGGAAGCAGAGTTACCAATTTCTTCTTTCCTTCCTGACTATTTCTGAAGTAGTCTTTGAGAGTAGTTAAATGAAACCTCTCACAAGATCTGATTAAGGAAAATAATAGTACAGTTTCTACAAGCAATGCACACTTTTTACAGCAACGTAGAATAAACTATTGTACTGAAGAAGCAAACTCATATGATACATTGGCACTTTTAAAGTTGTGGTTTGCTGGGGTGGGTTTTTTTGGGGGGTGGGGATGTTAGGGTTTTTTTACACCATAAAAAGTAGCATTACCAGGTAGATTTGGCTTTTCAGTTTTCCAATTGTCAACTTAATGGTTGTGTCTTGTCATTTTTTTTTTAGTCTAACATAAGAAATATTTAAATATCATCAACTCTCACTTCTAAAGTATCCTTGAAACTCTACTGCCATCGTCTCCTACAAACCCTGCTGGAATAATGTAAAAAAAAATTCTTTCAGAAACAGGTTTTCTTCAAGAGTGATCTTCATGGTGACTTTAGTATAGACAAATTTGAAGCAAAAGACACACTGTGTCCTGGGTGACCTTCTTTAAGGCTAACACAACTTGAGAAAACACAGCAAATGCTGGTTACTGACAGCACAGCCCATGTTCTGAGTATGAACTTTCATACCATTATCAAAATTTCTACTGTTTTCTCTAGCAATCCAGAGGGAAGGCAACCATCTGAGAATAAAAACATGAATCCACGTTTTAGTACTTGTTTTCATTTGAACTGCCTTTGTAGTCTGCTCTTCTTAAATGCTAGCTGGCCTGAGAGAATCCCTAGCAATTTTAACTGAGGACTTTTTAAGACCAGCCAAATGTTGCAAAAAGTTGGCTTGACTCTTAAAATAAACTGGTTTGCAAGGAGGAGTTTAGATCTACAGACTAGTAGTAATGTCCTAAGTTCAAGTACGTCCCTTAGCTAAATATACAGTATGCTCAGTCCTCCTTTCTTTAAGGTAAACTGGTTATCTATCATACAAAACAAGCTCAATTTATCAGCGAAAAGCCATGTTCAACTTTGTCACTGACCTCCTCATAAGGGGTCACATTTACTGCAACCTGATCAAAGATGGCTTTCTTCGACATGAGTTTCTTGGGGCACACCTACTTATTCCACCACAATTAGTGATCCAGAAAAACACTTCCCAGCTAATTCAAATATATATCCACAACAAGAAAGTTAAAGGCTGTCTTATGTCAGTCTGATTTGTCTAACTAGCATTGGAAAAAAGCTGAGCTATAATAACTTTTGAAATTAGATAAAGCTCTATCTCCCTGCAGTTCCAGTTTTTAAATATTAGAAAATGATCCAATTGCAGAAGTGAAGTCTATATACGACTACTTAGTATAAAAAAAGTCTTGCTAATATGCAACAGATGCACATAAATTTTGGTATTTAAAGGAGTTAGTGCCTGTTTTATAATATTGACATTTAACTGCCAAACCTCTTTTATCTCTTCCTGTTAGATAAGACTACACACCATCAGGACCTTCTGAGAAAAACCTTTTTTTCTCCTTATCATGGGATATGGAGTTGAAAGAAACCCCTGTTCTTCATGCTTATGCTTTTCAAGGGGAAAGCAACTACAAAAAGGTCAACTCCAGGCATAATTTACCAATCTGTGGAATTTGATTTTGGAGGCCAAGATATGAAGCTTTCCTGGGAAAAGCACAAACAGCATCTTCCCAACAAAACTTGTGCTATCCACATGTTTTCTGCTCTCCTCTGGTGTCTGCTACTTTTATTTCAGTATTATCATTCACCATCTACAAGGCAGCAACAAAGCAGATAAAGAATTGAGTATTTTTTCTTCTTTAGTTTTTGAAGAGAGTCTTTCAGAATCCTGAATTCATCCTTTCTCCAGATGTTTCTTTTCCAGGAGAGCCATTTGCAGGTGTGTCACTTCTCTGAACTTGTTTTCATGAGCAACTCAAAACCCCTTAGTTCCAAGACAGTTTTGAAGAAAAGAGCAGTGTTAATAGGCACCCTTCCATACTGTTAGTCTATCCTTCACCCTTCTCCTCCAGGCTGGTTTTCAGAGTTCCTCCAAGCACAGGCCTATGTATTACCACCAACTGATCCGTTTTACCCTGCTCCTCTCTTTAAGGTTCCAAATCCATTTAAATAAAGTTCTAGGAGAACATGTGACATGCTTAGCTATGTGTAAGCTGTTTTATCAGAGTACAATGACTTTTTATGAAGGGTGAACATTTTCCTAAGTATCTTTAGAGGAAAAATCCCTCAAATCCACCCATGCTGTCTTTGCTTCTTCCTGAGAAGAGTTTGTTCCTGCTTGTACTATTACAATGAAGGTCTCCTATATATGCTGTCAGCAAGTTTGGGACAAGACATAAGTGAGCACTATGCCAGTGAGTTAGGTCTATCTAATCCAAGAACATGTTGTTTACCTTACTCAGCAGGTGAAGAGCTACCTGAGCAGAGCACTGCCTGGCAAAAGAGAGACAGTGAAATCACAGAATTCTAAGGGTTGGACAGGACCTCTGGAGATCTAGTCCAAGCCCCATGCCAGAGCAGGATCACATAGAGCAGGCCACTCAGGACAGCATCCAGGCAGGTTCTGGAATCTCTCCAGAGATGGAGACACCATGACCTCTCTGGGCAGCCTGTCCCAGTGCCCTGCCACCCTCACAGTAAAGTTGTTCTGCTTCACGTTTAGGAGGAACTTCCAAGTTTATGCCCACAGCCTCTTGTCCTGAAGACAGCACCACAGCTTTCATTTCTCTCCTCGGTCAGATTCCTCTAAAACCTCATTCAGAGAAGGTTTCCTCTTGACAGCTGCATTTTGTCCTGCAGAAGATGTGCACACACTGAAGTAGACAGTTCACATGTAGCGGATGAGTGCTGAGATACTCACAGAGCAGAGGCTCCCAGGTCAGGGCCACGCCCTTCATGTGCTCCTGTATGACAAATGGGTTGTGTGTGCACACACACTCAGAACCAGAAAGTCTGTTGAGCCCTCAACAACTCCTGAAATGAGTCTGTAGACAATTACAGTGGGCTGCCATGGAGAAACTGTACCCAAGCACCAAGACTAGCAGCATGTTAAAGCAAAGAGAATGCATAATCACGCTACAAACCCAAAAAAGCACAGATCTCTGCATCATTCTTAACTATCTACAGTTACATTTTTAATCTGATAAGCCTTGTCGTAAGGACCCCTAAGGCAGGGAATAAACTAACACTAGCTAATAGCATTTGAAAATATCTCTCCATAGCATTTAAGAATATCTCTCCATAGCCTCCTGGCAATGATGCTACAAAACTACAAGAATAATTTTTTTAAGTGTTTCTTCTTGAAGAGATTTTCCATAAAACCTCTTTACATTTTCAGGAAGTAGCTAGGAAGACATGTTTGCTTTCCCAGAGACCTACAGCAGCTGAAGTTTTGACCACCAACTGGCACAAGGTGTCAAGGATGAGGGGGGAAGGGATTCAGGGATCAAGCGAGGGACTGTCAGAGTGAAGGGGCACCAAGACAAAGGAGCAGCAACCTTGGGGAGTAAATATTATGCTTGGTAAGAGAGGGGAACTGGGAGGGACAAGCTGGGGAAAAGCATAAAACACAGCTTGGTGAGAAGTGAGAACAGTGGGCAGTACCGAGTATCAGAAAAGGCAGATAAAAAGGGGTTGAGGGAAGAAAGGAAAAGTAAGATATGCACAACAGTGAAAGTGAATTTTTTCAGAACACTCATTTTTCTTTCAATTCAGCCAAGAAAAGGAAATATACAAACTCTTCCAGTACGTAAGTCACTAGTTCTTTCAGTACAGTTGAGCATAATCCTCTTTTGCAAAGTATCCTCAAATGCAGGTGAAGCACACTCTCTTGGGGGAAAGAAAGTTTTCACAAGGTACAGCAACTCAACTTGCAAATAATTATCTCTTGAAGTACCAATGAATGCAGGCTTTTGTGAGGAAAGAAGTTGAGGACATGGAGAAACAACAATCCTCAACCACTATGATGGATCTACTTTAAAATAAATAAAAGCTGCCTAAGCCTCACTACAGTAGTCAAGTACTCTCAGCTTTTACTGATTCCTGGCAAGCAATTAGGGCAGAATCTAATGTCTTTTCAAGTTCCCAGATCCCTGCAGACTGACACACAAGTAAAAATCCATTTTTTATTTCAGAAATTACTGAGGTAGCTCCTTTGGGACTGATCTGTTGCATAGATATACAACAAACCACTTTCTTAAAAATTTACTTTTTATTCTTCTCCCTCCACTAGGTCTTCATACTACCACAAAATAATAGAAATGGTTTTCAAAAGTTTGCCTTATCAGGCTTGACGTTACACCTGTGGTTGCATGAGCTGAGACCAATTAATTCTGTCTCCAGAACAACAAAAACAACCTGTGCTGGTTGAAACCTAGTTCAACATTGCGCCTCAGAAAGGACAGACAACATGCGCCCTTGAGAGGAACCCCTAACGACCACTTTAATCCCTTTCTTTACCTCTACTCCCAGCTATCTGAGGTTTGTTGATAAAGAGCAGTTTTATCAGCTATATAATCCCAAAATGACCGAGAATTATTTTAGTATGAAAATAGGGCTTCGGGGCACAACCTCTTCCCCAGGCAATACAACTAACTACACTAAGAGCAGCATCCTCACAATGTTTATCTTACTATCCCTGTAACATTCAGTTCTCCTCAAGTTAATTGTTCACTGTGTAGACAAGTCCTTAGAAGCTGGCTCATGTTCTCAGGCACAAGGATTTATTGTCCTTTTCCAAAGCTGCTCTCTAAGTCTGTTAAATCTATCATCTCAGAACGTGTAGGGTTGTTTTTATGGCCATTTTATGCTTTTGGCTTCAGTATGTTGGTAGACACAGTTTCACAGCTGACAACATTTTTAAGCTCCCAAAATTAAGACTTGAGTCTGTTAACTTGACAGGTTACTTAAAAACCTACTACCATAGCAAAGAAACAAAAAGGGATGCAGACCACTAATTCAAATTTTCTTCCAGTATTAATCTACTGACTTTGCATCCTTTCCTATTGGCTACTTTGCTACAGAAAAGCTTGTCTTTTTAAGTCAGTACTATTCAATTGACTCTGACTTTTTCTCTCTGGTTTTAAACATAGGCATCTGTAAAACATGGAGAGCTGTATTGAAGAAAAGCTACAATATTCTAGAATATAGTTCAGTTCAGACACTCCTGAAGGACAGCATGGTAGCATCCCAAAACATGAGGCAGATTTACTGTCAACATGCAGAAGCTAATGAGTAGCTCATTCTTGACCTATATTAAACAATTAGTATTATCTAGAGACAGGTGGGAGAGGTCCAGCATGCTGTAACCATGCCTGTCATGTTTAATTTGATAAGTTATGATTTCCCCCCCACACAGAGTAATAGAAGCACAATGGCTGGCAGGTGAATCCCAGTATCTTTGTCCGAGAAATTATCATAGAAGCCATGCCCAGCCCTATCGCAAGGACATTAGACCCCTGAGTGGCACCCAGCCGACTAGTCTGCAGGAGAAGCTTTGTAGGTTCCTCTCTGAGGAGGTCATTCAAGGTATGGGGCTCTGAGATGCAAGGAAAGAGCATTCTGGTGTTGTATGAGTTGTTAGGGGATGCTTAGGGGAGGAATGAAAGGCAGAAGTGAGTGATCAAGGTGCTTGGTGGAGGATCAAGTGTGGGAAAATAGAGGGATAAGGTGATAAAAGAAGCCAACCAAGCCTGCAACCAATGTGACAGCTGTTGTGTGAGCAGCTGCAAAGATCAGGCTGGATTCACTGGCACACAAGGTAACTGCCCTAAGAGCCACATGTATGCATGTCTGAGTAGAGGCAACTGGTGGCGATGACTACCAGAGGGACAAGGAGGTTCAGGATGACTGCTGGCAGAAGACCTAGCAGGCGAGGGAGGGTGTATGCATACATGCACACAGCCATACACACCACGCTCTCTTTCTTTTATTAACAAGTTGAAAGAATTGATCTATTTGTCAGGGCAATGAACAGATTGCCACTTACACCAGTCTACCAATGGAAAATAGTACTGAGAAATTTGTAAAGTCCTGGATAAAGGTGTTGGACCAAAACTTTGCACCTCAGTTTGATACCTAGCATTAGAAAAGTAACTATTTAGTATTTTTTCATAAGGTAAAACAAGTTAAGATTATATAGAGGGAATTGAATGGGTGACTAGTCAGCACTTACTACAACTCTGCTTACTTGAATCTGTTGAAATTTGGACATCTTTCGCTGATCCCTGTGTTGACCCATCAACATCATCGTCTTCATCTGTGAAAACAGAAATATTTTAAGAAGGATTCTTGTTAATTTGAACTATGAAAAAAGTCATTTAAGGATGGTTTCCATCAAAGAATCTAACACAAATGAATCCAGTTAGAAAAGCATACTTCTATTTTATGATAATAATTCATATGATAAAAATGGCATTAAAAAACCCAAACCCACACTGTCATGGTAGCCACAGTGAAGCCCTTCTACTATTAGCTTTAATACTGCAACCACCGCCTTTCATCCCCTTTCAGGCTGTGACGTTTGCCTACGACTGAAATCACCAAATCAGTCCAGGAATTGCAGTAACAGCTTTTCAGTAAAAGTGTGAGTATTATATAAATAATTTCTGTAACTGTAAAGTAGATTTGCTGACACATAAAGAGAAAGAAATTACTGCACTCCAGAAGACTTTGTCAGCAGTTTATTTCTCTCACTAAAAGCTAGGAGCTAACATGTCAGACAATAACAGAGTCTGTAAAATCACACATAAAATACTTAGAAAAGATTAAAATAAAAGCCAGGAACATTTACATTTGCTTCTATGAAGAAAACATCCCTGACCGCATTCTCATTCCTGACACTCAAGTCCACAAAGGAAGATGGTGGAAATGCAAACATGGTAAATTTTTCTGATCTAAGGATAGCAGTAGCAAGCTGCACAAGCCAAACCAGTGTGCTGGTCGTACAACAGCATTCACACTCCCACCCACTAAACTCCCAGTCAGTCTTGACTGGGATGAAGACAAAGCTGCCAGAAGATATGAGCCGGGCAACACCTTTATAAAAACTGTGCCTTGCAATTGAGGGAAAAAGGAGAAAAATCAAGGCACAAAACAATAGAGACAAAAATAAAATCAGTAAAGACAGCTCTTCAGAGCAAAGAAGGTACTAGAGAAGTGAGAATCCTAATGCAGGAAAACCTTCCAAGAAACAGAATCACAGCATGTCAAGAACGGTACTAGACAAGAGTCCTAAACTGGAGAACGGGTAACTTACTGAATATTTGGGTAATGCTTCAACTGACTACAAGACAGACCAAAAACAATGTTTTGGATTATGTTTTTTTAAATACTTTCCCTGTCAAGAGTTGACACGCAGACTAAGTTTCAAATTGGGAGAAATTTTGACAATGTAGTCTTGAAACACCTTGAAATAAATGGAAGCCAAACACCTCCTCAAATTTCACTTCAGAGAAATGAAATTATTAAAAAATTATTTAAAAACAAAAGTAAATACACCAGTAAGAAATTAAAGTATTCCTGATTGTTCCCAGCTCTCCCCTTTTTCTAGGTCTAGTTGTGAGGAAGCTGACATCTTCATTACTCTCTCCCTCAGGCTGGATAGTAGGGAAATCTACGCTAAGAGCATCTTGAAACTATTCCAAGGAAGCTGAATGACTTCTTTTGAAATACGCTAGGACAGGAGCCACTTGGAGAAAGGGGAGGTGACTGCTCTACTGCTGTGCTACCAGGGAAGGTAAGAGCTTTGAAAAGCCACTTTCAGCACTGAAGTCTTCACTGAATGTTGGCCATGAAGTTCAGCATTTACTCAGTGGCAAAAGCTAACCTGGACAAATGCTCCCCAGTAGTTCAATGTCAATGTGTTTATTCTCCACCTACGACAAGTCACCAGGCATTACCCAACCATCAGCAGAGCTCCCTTGATGCAGGATGATGTGAGAACTAGTCTAAGGCAACCAGCTCAACGTTTATGAAGAACCTGGGCAGCAGGAAGAGATCTGTGTAGCAACAGTATTCAGTGCCTTTGGCAGGCACCTGCTGAGAGCTGATCTTCAGAAGATGACCAAGAGCACTAAAACTCCATTAACAGGTTTCAAAGCAAGCCTCAATACAATGTGAATGATGTAACAAGCCATACATGAAGGCACAAGACTTGTACCTGAACATCAGTGACCTAGATGCTAAAACAAGTGTTTACCATCATGAGCTAAGGAGAAACAGAACAAAGCACCTTACGCACAGATGCCTGCAAGGCAGGCACCACATCTGCAAAAATTACTCTCCATGCCTTGTGCTGAGGCACAACTGTGGCTCATTGACCATGAAAAGTGCTGGGGGAAGCCAACAAGTTCAGAGGTACACCTGGGATCTGCAGCAGGAGGGAAGAGGAGCATCCTCACAGCTCAGCCTCTGCTCCCCTGGGTGTCAGCAGACCCAAGAGGCTCCTGCCCACCAAGTCACAGGGAGCTAAGCCCAGACCAGCAGAAAAGAGATTTGAAGTTGGAAGAGAGACTTTTCAGGGTGTTGCTGTATTTTATCTGGGTATATACAGGCTAGGCACTATAAAGAAACTACTATGGCTTTCCAAATACGGTGAGTTTTCAGATTTTTTATATCACATTAAGCACTGGAAATGATCCAAATATGTTACTGAGTACTTCCCCTTCCCCATGTGCCTGCTCCTGACCACCAGCTAATGACTAGTTTGCACTGCATTCTCTCAAACTACAATATATAAGTTTTAATTGAAGAAGTGAAAAAAAATTATCACTTCAAAAAACTTTAATAAGCATAACATGAACTCGCACAATTAGCATGTAGTCTAAGTCCTGAAATGGAACATCTTCTCTTCCATAATGTAAAATAATAAGAGACTAGAAGGTGCAGCTACAACCTTGGATTCTTTCACTCAAGGTGCTCCACGTTCAAGTTTTACTTAGAGGTTATGTAAAAATTAGAAAAAGACAAAAGGTTAAGTCTGACATATTAAAAGAACACACCACTGTTTAAAAGACAAACTTGGTTAACATTAGAAATGTCACACCTGAAGAGGCCATTTAAGAGGTTTGTCATTAACTTCTGTTAATAATAATACAACTTCATCTTCACTTAAGCCTTTGAGACACTTGCAGAACACCTAACATTAGACCTGAATCAAGGTTCTTCCAGAGAAAACAAGTTAATCCAGATTGTTTATTTCTGATATTTCTCATGTTGGAGTCATTAAATTAAAAAGTCCATGACTTTCAAGTCTGTGTTGTACTTCACCTTCCACCACCAACAAGCAAATTCACAAAAAACTACTCACTAAAAAAAGCATGCCAACCAACAAAAGCACCACAGAACCACATGGTTGGAAAAGACCTTTGAAAGATCAAGTCCAATCATACCTGTCCTCTACTAAACTAGCACCTCCTCTTTCCCGTCACACTTCTACAGGTCCCTTCAGTGTATCTAGGCTGTGTAGGCTTAGGGTCATGCAGTTTATGCAGTAGCAGAATTCCTGCTATAGCTTCTGCACATTAGAACATATAGGGTCCTGCTAGTGACCATTTGCCTTCACCAAAACCAAAACTACACGTTCAAAGCAGAAAGTTCAGGCACAACCCTTCGGGTTGTGAAAAAGTGTAGTGCAAATATTGAATTCCCATGACTTACATTTTATCCTACTTTTTGTTTTCATTCCTATTGTTTTCAAACACTAAATAAAAGGCTTTACAAGAACATAATAATCAAAGAAAATACTTCAGTGGCTTAAAAATCTTCTCTTGCTCCTAAAGATCTGCTAAACAAACATACACTCTAGGTGGCAGCAGAACATCACCCTACTAAATGACTTCCAGCACAGAAACCTTACAAGGGCAGCTGCTTAATCAAAGAGGCAAATAAAAATATTTGCATACATGATATGCCACGTAAACCCCAACGTGTATATCAGCAAGTGTCTGTAGCAATGATAATACTAATCTGCTAAGCAAATTTTTGGTTTTTATGTTTTCACTTTCTGCATGCTTACTACCTGAATAACAGTTTTCAAATTGCCCTGCTCAGTAAGCAGAGGTTTCCGCCTTTTGTACACAGTCTGCATTTAAAAATCTCTACCCTGTCCCAGAAATAGCAAGAAGTTACAGTACTGTCACAATGCTTCAGTGAATTATAACAGCAGGTTAAACGTGCTCATCCATTGATTGAATTAACTTTGAAAGTATTTTACCTGCTTCTGTTTGCAAATTTTCCGATATTCGAAAGCAATGCAGTTTGCTGAAGTTGCGAGAGAACAACTGGACGCAGCTTGGGGGAAGAATCATGTTCCTTAACCTTCCAAAAGTACATTCCGGTGTGACAATTATGTAGCAAGCAGCATGAGCCTATAAATAGAAACATCAATTAAGATCTTAGAGACACAGCGAGGGAAATATTTTTTTTGTAACAAAATACACACTGGAATTGCAAAATTCAGGATAGGACACATTGCTAGGGCACTTTGTAAATCACTTTCATTAAATGAGCAACCCATTTCTCACCCTGCATTCCAATTTGCTCCATTCAGGTTTTATATAAAAAACAGTGGGAAGCCTTAACATGTGAAGAAACTATGTACTACAGAACTACTCTGTTGAAAACCAAAGGTTTCTACACAGCTGTGTTAAGGAGATTGAAGTTTCAGTCTCCAACCCTGGATCTTCCATTCTATATAGGTATTTACCGATGTAGGCAAGAAAGGTAGGCTGTACTGAATAGCTTGAAAATAGCAATATCCTCTTACACAGCTGTACCGCCTTGCAGATGCAGAGATAACGCTCTCCAAAGCTTTATTCTAAAACATGACTGGCTAGTTTCTGCCCTTATACTTGTGCATGATCTGCCATTATTAAGTACACATACCTCTGTATGTCTGGCCACATGGCACATTGCATTTGTGAGGCTGTTCTCAAAGAGATCCCCTCCCACCTCAGAATCATGACTCAGAATGAAAATACAGAATTTGTAATACAATATTTATTCTAAAATACTAAGCACCTCAGAGTTTCATTTAATATTATTAAAGTACCTCATCTTGCATTAAGTGGAAAATTAATAATTTACTACACACACTTTTCAGTTCCTGCCCCACGTGATCCTACTTTGCACTCTCATTGTATCTCAGTGAGAGGCAGCATTCAGTGGGTGTACCAAGTGTTATCTACACAGCAGGCTGAGTATCAATACATAAAAAGCTGCGGCTTTCATGAGTATTGTTAAAGGATACCATCGTGTTGCACAGGAATTAAACGTGTTGTGTGAATGGAAAAACACAGAAACCAAAATTGACAGCTCAAGAAAACCCAACAACCACCCACCCACATGTGTCAAGAAGTATTTTACACTGAAAAAGGAATAAGCATATTAGAATGTTAAGGCTTTGAACTTGCAGAATTCATGAGATGTGAAATAAATTCTGATTTCACACAGGAATGGTAACTGTAGGCTTCTAAACAGAAGTCTATAATGACCAGTCACTGTTAAAATTCAATTCTGTTGGACTTACATAAAGTTTAACAGTGACTTTGAGAATTGCTTATTTTAATGAGTAACAAGAGGGTTTAAAAACCCCCCAGGTTTTCCTTTTAGCTCACAAGTATATCTGTATTTATATATGTAAGCGTACAAAGGAAATGCATTCATAAAGTGTACAGTTACAGTATGCTTAAAGTGTTTAAAAAAGCATAGAGTTCCCGCAAATATCTGCAACAGCAAAACATACCAGGATGCCACACCATTCACATCTCATGCCAGACAGCACCTCAGAAGAGCCACAGGTCTTTTTGCAGACTTCGCAACGAGCACTCGAAGAGAGGTTTCCCTCCCTCCAGTGGTGGTGGTAAGTATCCTGGGGGAACACATCATGATTTAACCTTACATGGAACAGATACAGAGGCATCTTCGACCTAACTTTACAGCAATTCAAACAGCTCTGGGGAAACAGCAACACAGACTAGGGAGTTATTTTCTCACTGTAACTATGAACGTGAGCAATCTTACATCTCACTGAAAGGTGTTTATCAAACTTCTAAAAATTTTATCACATGGTACTTTTTATCCACAGTCCACCCAACATATTATTTATTTTAAAAAAAATAATTCCTGAAAGGTCAGTGTTGTGCGTGTATTTTACAGTGAGAAGCTGGGCAGTTTTGCCTCAGGCAGGCTGCAGGAAGCCTGAGGAACATGCTAATGTTTGCCAGAGTTCCATGGCAGCTTCTGGAACAAAAATTTTTAGGTAAAATACTTGATTTTTCTTTTTAATTGCTACATTGTATAAGTCACACAGAATTTTCAGTACCACTTCAATAAGCCTTGTGAATATGTCAGAATTTAAGTTCATCTCGTTCTCTGCTATACCCTCAGAAGTCATACATTTCCTTTTCCGGCCAATCAGCAACAAAAGTGCTTTGATAATTGGCAGCATGTTAAAGAAAAGACCAAGGCTCCTCCCCCTCCTCCAGCCCGTGTTTTCACACCAAAAATGCCTGACCACTTTCTGCTGGGGAGACATCCGCACTTACATGATCCTGGTGCCCATCCTGGTGACACTGACGGCAGTCACTGCAGGCAAACAGGATACAGTCTGTGTGCACGTGTAGCTCACAAACTAAAAGCATAAAAACAAGAAAACTTCTTTAAGCTGGGAACCATGGGAGATGTTGTTGCTCCTCCCTCCTGAACTCCTGTACAACCTTTAACCACCGTATTTTCTTTTCCTTCACGCATTTTTCTGTTCAAAGATAGGCAATAAGTTTATTAGCATTGCACTGTGTGTTGCTCTATGTACTGTGTTAAAACTATGCAGCTAATATAATGAAAGGCCAAGCTAATTTTGCTCCTAAGCACTTGCCATATTTACTCCATGCTGTGTTTTAACCCCAGCCAGTAATTAAGCATCACACAGCTGCTCACTCACTGGCCCCACTCAGCGGGATGGGGAGGAGAATGGAGATAAAGCGATAAAGAATTTAATAGGCTAACAAAGGAAGACAGTAACAATAACAGTAACAGCAACAACCTCTAGATAGACATTTAATTTTATATGTTTGTATATGCACACAAAACCCCTGAGTGATCGACAAATGCAATTGCTCATAACCTGTGGGGGGAAAAACACAACCATGCCCAGTCTGTTTCCAAGCAGTGATTCTGCTTCATGGCTAGCTTGCTCAGTTATATATGGAGTATGACATCATACAGTATGGAATCTCCCTTAATCTGTTGGGATGTGTCCCCTTTCAAGTCCTTGTGCACCCCCAGCCCCCTCACTGGTGGAGTGGTGTGAGAAGCAGAAAAGGCCTTGGCTCTGTGTAAGCACTGCTCAGCAGGAACGAAAACATCCCTGTGTTATCAACACTGCTTCTAGTACAAATCAAAACCATAGCCCCATACCCCATACCACAGAAAATTAACTCTATCCCAGCCAAAACCAGCACACTCCAATACAGCAGGTTAGATTTGTAACAACCATCTGGCTTATTCAGCTTTGCCTCAGTTTCACAGGAACCTCTATCTCTACCAATATAACTGTACCTGAAGCCTTCTTTGATTTAATCAAATAAAAGAAGAGTTAAATGTTAGAAGCATTAACAGAACAAAAGTTCTCCTGCAATGAAATACCACAAAGTCTGGAGCATAAAGTAACAGTCTTCCTCTGTTCCTTTTCCAAACCCTACTGCAGCACATGTGGGCACTCCACAAGTGGGTCTGAAACAGCAG
Organism: Gallinula chloropus; assembly: GCF_964237585.1. Classification (NCBI taxonomy): domain Eukaryota; kingdom Metazoa; phylum Chordata; class Aves; order Gruiformes; family Rallidae; genus Gallinula; species Gallinula chloropus. Next base: position 18,985,895 of record NC_140089.1, read on the forward strand.
ATGCTTTTCTGCTGCACAGCCCTTCTCTCTATCCCCGTAGCTGTCACAAGCATAAGAAAACAGGAGAGGAGGTGTGTTTGAGCCCCCAGAGCCAGCAAAGCAGGATGCATTGATGCTGAACCATCAGCAAGGCAGTAGCACAGCCCTCCTGCTTGCAGGCAGGAGCCCCGTCTCACTCAGGGTTCTGCGGGAGACGTGGCAGAAGTCAGATCAGCCACCAGCATGCCTGCACCAGCACGGGCTCGCTTCTGTTTGCAAAGCGATATGACACACGCTGACATCAGAACATGCAAAATGACTGGAGGATACAGTTCTCAGGGAGATTGCAACAGTCAGAAAGCATGTTTTACTCAGGAAATAAATCCTTTTTATTGCCAGATAACACTCCATGGGTTCCATTTTAAACCTGACCAGAATAAACTGGTATGTTAATCTCAGAGAGGATTGTTCAAGCTATGTCTGCATGTGATAAATCACCACTTCACTATCAGGAAAGGGAAAACAACCATTTCTTTTCAGTGCAGTCTCCTAAAGTATGTTTAATATTGTCTTCCAAAATACCTGTCAGATACTGTAGCTGGAAGAAATTTTAGTGAAGCCTGTAAAGTTTTAGACAGGTGTAGTTTTGGACAAAGTACCTTCTTTATTTAAACACTGACTTGAAGTATTAGATGCGAAATAAAATAGAAACTACAAAGGTAAAAAAAAAAACCCAAAACCAAAACCCCAGCAGCTGAAATGCTATGCTGCAAAGGATGTACCATTAAAAAAAACCCAACCCTACAAAAAACCTAAAAGAGCTCAATACCTAGCTTTATTATTCTAAGAGTTAGGAAAGTTCTCTGTGGACCTCACAGACAAGACATATAAAAAATCCTAGCTGCTTTTTAAAGACTTGTGTATACGAAGTACTCTGGTAAAGGCATCTTATTTTCTGTCAAGTAAACGAAAGTAAGAGGCAAGCATCAAATTCTTCAAACATTTGTTTCTGTTCTGCTCAAAAAGGTTAGTGCTCCAGGCCCACCACAAAAATCTGAAGCCCATAACCTGAGGATTGGAAGATGGCAACTGCATTGTAGCCCCATTATCTGAAACCATCTTGAAAACAGTATCCAGTTTCTCAGAGAAGGTTACCTTTGAAAGCACTCGCTGAGCTCCAGAATAGGCAATCAGCAACAATCTTACACTAACCCTACAGAAGGCCGTGATCTACCACCACACCAAAGCAAAGCCTCTTTTAACAGGCCTTACTAAGACAACCACAAGCTTTCACATACAGTTCCCCCTGTCATGTGTCTTCACCGAGCTCCAGAACTTTCGTATGAGATGTGACACAATCCTTCCTCCACTCACTTTTCTCCACATTCACATATATAACACAAATATTTTACTGCTTTGCCAATTAGCTACCAGGCAAACCAGACACTTTGGGTCATACCCTCATCCATGGTAAAAGTTTCCACAGACCAAATTACAACTTCAAGGAATTAACAAAAGCATTGGTTTTTTTAATCATTAATTCTTCTCATACAGGTACACACTGCCCTTCCCAAAACTTTGTAAAAAACACGGAAAGGTTTTTTCCCTTTATTTAATTCATATCTGTTGCTTCTAACACCAACCCCAACTCAGAGATAGTATGAATTAACATGAAATTGTGTGCATGTAATGGGCAGGAGCGTCACAGGATTTAAGTTTTTCTGATTAAGGTTCAACTAGTTGAAGTGCTGTGAATTCCTTTATAATTGCCAAAACCCCCAAGTTGGTTAATTTCAGATACAAAAACTTGTTTGAATAACCTTTAAAACATTAACTGCCTCCACCTTTAGTAAATTTGGTGCTCCTCATTGATGCTTAAAAAGAAACTTTTGTAAAGGATCCAAAGCTAAAAGAGTTTCCATTTACTCTCTCTTTTTTTTTTTTTTTTAAATTTCCATCCCTTCTTCTTGGAAAAAAAGGGACAGCAACTCTCATCATCGTGAGGTATCCAGGTTCAACTGCTGCCAGTGAATTCTAGAGCAAAAACAGCTATCCAAAGCAATTAGTTGTTGTCAGCAGAATTTGGAGTCTAAATATTGTAATTGTTTTGCCATTGATGTGTATCTACTTATCCCACCAGGGGTTAATATACATCCATGCTCATTTCTGAGAGCAGATGCCTCACTGTGCACCCACAATGTTTAGTACGTGTCTGAAAAAGAAAAAATATTTTACTGTAAGATATTAAGAGACCAAAACATTATTTAAATTATTTTAAAGTACATCTAGTGATGGCAATCAATTTCTTAGAAAAGGTAACTTCATCTTAGCTCTCTACTCTATCTTAATTACGGCAGTTATTTCCTTAGTTAAGGAGAAGTTCTAAAATTCCAGTGTCAGAACATTATTACTAACAGCAGACTTGTACCATTAAGCTAAGTCGTTAGAACTAAGCAAATAAAGTTCAACATCTCTATCTGGATTGAAAAGCTCTAGAGCTTCCAACAGCTGACTTCTAAAGCAGATCCTGACAGATTTCTGAAGAGTAAAAGAAGAATCTTCTGCATTTTATTAACCTTGAATGCTGTTTGAAATCAAAATTTTGGAAAAGTATCAGGGAAACAAGTTGTTGACTTATTGGTATTCAAAACACAGGATAGCAAACAAGCCAACAAGTCACACCACACAAAACAAGATGACTGTTGAATCCACGTGAGGAACACAATTCAGAACCTTCACTGAACCAGAAAAAAAAAAAGTGTCTGGGAGTTTTTAATGCCTAAATGTAACATGCAATTTCACATTTCTTAAGATCATTTAAATGGAAACATCAGAAAACATAAATATTCCTTTCCAATGGGAGCCATGCTAATGACCTACAATAATAAGGAAGAATATGAAAACAAAATTTAGAAATCTTTAACTAAAATAGATGACTCAACTAAAGCTATTTTCAAAAGTTAAGAGGTCATAGCCTCTCACCTGTTTTCTTAAAAAGTTCACAGGTAGTATACCTTTAAAATACTAAATGTATTTAACCTCACAACAGCAACTGAACAACCACTAGATGCTTAAGATGAGATAGATGGGAGAATTTAGGAGTTGCCCCACGTCATAATCAGTCAAGTACTCATGCCAACATGTATTTCAAATAAAAATTCCAGTGTTTGGGTGATTTCTTTAATTATTGTTTTTTCAGAGAATCCATGTCAGAACACTCAGAGCAGTACTATTTTGACAAACAATATTTTCAAATATCTTTCCATTGAAGGCACTTCATCCCCCCTCACAAGCAACAGACATCTGAGACCAGTAGCACAAAAACGTCCTCCTTTGTAGAAAGGAGGAGGTTTTAGAAACACGAATACCTGATGATCCTCTGTATTGAAATCTTCCATGAGAAACAGAAAAAGACTACCTCAACAAGAGAAGCCTTTCTTTCGGCATAATAGCTTCTCATTCATTGCATACCATGAACAGCAAAGATTTCTTTCAAAGAAAGATGAAAGAGCATTATGCATTTGATAGTTATTATTTATTGAACGTTACTGATTTATTATTCCTCAATTTGAAGCACGCATTTCCACAGCCCATGAGTGAATAAGCAACTAAAAAAAATCTCTCAAACACAGTAAGCATGTACGTGTGTGTATATAGGAGGTGTGCAGCGGAAGCACAGTGAACTCCACTGGATCACACACAGAGGGTTATGCAAACAGGGCTTTCCACTTACCTTCACATCGAAAAGCAGGTGACTCCAGAGACTTTCTGCACACAGTGCAAAACTTCCTTTTGTAATGTCCAGGGGGCCCAAAACAGTGTGCAACTGGAACCTGCCAATGAAGAGAGCATAACACACCATCAGGCACAACTTTCAAAGCGCCAGTTACAACACAAACTGCTTCATCATGCAAGACAGGGCAGTATAAACAACATAAACATAACTGAGAACAAATATACAGGCAAATAGTCTTTTTTTTTAAAATATCCTTAAAAGTATCACAGAATCTCCTGAGTTGGGAGGGACCCATAAGGCTCATTGAGTCCAACTCCTGGCTTTATGCAGGGCCAGACAAGTCAGAGCAAACATTTAAATACTTTATTTTAAAGTTTGGGGTTTGTTTTTTTTCTTGGGGATTAATATCTGACATATATAATTTTTAAGTGCCAGTCAGCTTCTTTATGATTCACAGTGCCACAAATCCAGCTGTTTCCTCTGGGTTCAGTACTGTGTGACTTACCTGGAACAGCTGTTCCTCTCAAGTATTATTAATGGCATTACAGGCAAAGACCAATAGTTGCTCTTGTGTTCAAAAGCTACCAAAAAATAGCCTAGAGACTCTCAAGACAATTTTTAAAAGCTCAGTGCTGCCACAGTCCAGGGCTGTCCAACCCCTTCTCTGAATAAAGCCCAGCCAAATGGCTGATCAGAACAAAGGCACTACCCTCCCAAAGCTTGGATGATACTGAGATACAGTTCCTGAAGCACATCCATACTGAGGTTCCTGTTTACCATAGGTAGATGATGATATATTGCAATGCCACCTGCCAAGAACTGTACAGTATTAGCAAATGTATTTCTAGTATAAAATTCACTTGTCCTAAAAAAGCTAGGGTTTTTTTCTTTCCTACTTAGCAATTAGTAATGAATATGGGAAGGGATGGTACCAAAAGATCAACAGAAAAGATAAAAATTAAGAATTAGAAACATAATTGAGCTTTACAGTTGTTGTAGAGCACTCTTTCTGCAAGACTTATACCTTTGTAAAACTGACATTTGCCTTAGAAGTAAGTAGCATAACTGCATGTCCTTCTAATAAGGCTGCCAAACAGTTACGTAGGCATGAAATGAAATTAATCATTTCCAGTAAAAGTTGGAAATAATGACTTAAAATACACATAGTGATAGATAGCTTCCTTTCCTTCCAAATTTACTAGTAAACAATTCACAGAAGGATTTGAATTTTTATCCTTGTACATTAAGGTTTTCATTGGAACCACTAGCAGCAAATCTAACTCATACTGGTAACAAAGAATTTTATGACAAGAAGTCGCTTCCAGATACAAAGGTCTAAGTCCTACCAGTGTTTAATTCTCACCAGTGTTTCTGCCTCTGAAAGCATGGGGACAGTTATGCTAAATAATCCTGTACTTCAAGTATGCACAATGAAGTAAGTGAGATACAGTTTTGCCAGATGTAATACAAGGAGTAAGGAGCATCGCTAGAAGTTTAATCAAGAAGAATAACTAAACCTCAAACTGCAAAGCAAGCAGTTTCTCCAGATCTTCTCTGACCTAACCTTTGGGAGGTAAAGGAAGATGAAGTATGAAATACGCCTCTGTTACAGATCATACACAGCAGCTGCCCAGTCAAGCAGAGTCATCAGCGCGCTGCCCCAGCAGACTGTGCTCTCTGGAGGAATCCTTAGTCCCTGCCTGGCTGATCTCAGGCTCACTACCATGCTGGGCTGACAGCCAGCCTGTTGAAAGGATTTCCTATCAGTATCTCCAACATATTACAAAATGTCTTTACCTCCAAAAGCTTCAAATTTTTGCTTTACATACAAGTTTGGGATTTAAAAATGCAGATAGACCATGCTTTGGGATCCATCCCCTACTCCCATTAACCCAAACAAACTTCATTATCTGCAGCCCTCTAACCCCAGCTCTGACACAAACTTCATGGTTAGTTTGCATTAGTCTACCTTTTTTCTTTCTTTTTTTTTTTTCTTTTAAGAAATCAGAATGTTCTAGTCATATAATGCATGTTTATATAAAAGTATTTTTGGGGGGGTGAAAAAATCATGGAAAGCCTGGAGAACTTTAATTAAACTATCTCAGATAAAGTTCAAGGCTTATACTCCCTCCTTACTTTTCTTGCACTTTCATGCTACTTCCAGGAGAAAGGAAAACCCAAACCTCCCTATACAGTACAGTATAAGTTACCTGGCTCAGCTAGATTGGAGGAAAGCACCAGAGCCATTTTCTCACTCTAGCTGCTCCAAAAACAAAAAGTCCAATCTCATCTTGGTGGGAGAAGCCCACTTGCTGAAAATTCATCCTACACAGTGAGGCCAAGTGCAGAAAGAGATAATGAGAATGGCTATGTGAACAGAGTCCTAGCCTGCCAGAACGATTACAGGGAGTACTGAGAAGCCCAGTTGAGATTTTTTTTTTTTCAGGAAAGCTTTTCTGCACACCCCAACTTGACCTCAGATTTCAAGTATCAAGTCCAGGTGATAGGCCTGCCCCACTCCTGCCACCACTCCAGGGACAAGGCAGCAGACGCCAAGGAGTAAATAGCTTGCTTTGGACATGAGCATTTCACCCCCTCAAGCCATGTCTGAAACACGGAGAACATTTTTTCCCTGGCCATGAGTCTGGCTCTTTTATCTCACACCTGACATAGAAATGGTGGCTTTTCATTATTATCAGAGGTTCTTTGGAAGACAGAGGACACAGTTTTTGTGAAAAACTGTTGATTTTGGGAAAGGCTTCAAGAAAAAACTTTGACAGGAGTCAAACTTTTTCAGGATCTCGTCCGTACTTTTGTCTAAAAGGCTCAAGGGAAGGAGACCAAGTCAAAATTCTGCAGTTGTTCAAACCCTGGCTACAAACCTGTGAAGTGTCAAGTCACTGCCAAATAGAACAACTTGCTGATTGAAATGCTGGGAATAAAAGAAAAAGGCAGGGGGGCTGGAGGAGGAGGTATCTGTTCCTTCAACTTCTCCCTTTCTGAAACAAGCCCAAGAAGCTTTGTTATGAGTGGTCTTTCCAAAGTGCTTTAGAAGTGACAGATATAAAACCACTGCAGAGCCCATCAAGAAATGGGATGGGAATAGGTGGAAAAATAGAAAACGTAGAAGAGCAAGTACAACAAAATGAACTCATCAGGCACATCATGTTTCTCTCAGCAGCTCTCTGACTTTCTGTCACTGCTAAACAAGTGCCAAGTGCCCAATGCATAACAAAATTAAAAACTCAGGTTTGGAGAGCCAGTGAGGCAGCATGTCAGAATATGAAATGTTACATATTATTCTTTAATTTATATCCACCTGTGTACAGCAAAGTACAGATGCATAAGGAGGCCTACAGAGAGAAACTTAATAATTGATGACCAATTTTCCAATGCAACTACTTAAATTACTTTAAGAAAACCACTAAAATCAATTTCCACAGAAAAACACTGAAAATTTCTGCTTGCAATGCCACTGAATGACATCTAAGTGCCCTTACAGCATCGATCACAAGCCCATCAGCAGAAAGTACTGTGGTGACAGTACAGCATAAGCTCCAGAATGACTCTGCACTCACAGACAAGATTCTCCTAGCTCCTATTTAGTTTCCTGCTGTTAAAAAAACCAAAGTATTGCAGAATGTAACAAATACCTGTAAAAGTTCATAGCACCCTGTAAGTAAATTTGATTCTGTAGAAACCTAAAACTGAGATTGTAACCCCGTCAGTGCAAACTGTGTGCAAGAGCACAGAAACAGCAGCAGTAACAAACTGCCCTTAACACGTCAACTTTGGAAGAAAAGGAAAGCATTAAACTGCTTTCTCTGGGCAGTGCCTTTTAAAATTGTTCCTCATCCTGCAAACCTGCAAAGTATTTAGTATGTGACCCATAGCAGATCATGACCATAAATGCCAGTCCACTGAGGAAGAATCAGTATGTGCCGAGCAGCCCAGCTACCACCCAAACCCTCTGGTTCTTGGATTGTGTCAGGTCTCATCTTACTGGTCTGCAACCTCCTGGATATCTCAAGTGAGCTCCAGGAAAGCCTGTATTCTTCACCCAGCTGCAGCTGTTTTCTACCAACTCGGGCAGATGAAAGTTTTCAGCCTGAATCCTAAGTCAAAGACCACCAGTCTCAAAGGGGAATGACAGAAATACAGATATACCAAATGCCAGTGTGACAGCTGTTGAATTGGGAAGTCTTAAAAAAGAACAACCTAATAAAAAGTTTCCTAGGCCTGTGTCTAAACATTATTTTGCCCATGCACCTCCCTCCCCATCACACCAGAGAGCTCCACACTTGTAAGGACTTCGTAAAACACGACAGAGGCTGAGAAAACAGGGCTGCAGGACCTACAATAGTGGGGGTCTGATCAGCTTCCAAGTAGGAAACAGTACAAAGGCTGAGAAAAATGAATTTAACTTGAGGTCACTCATTTTCAATTCATAAACATTGTGGCATTTTAAGGATCAGTGCAACCATCTTAATGAAATGTCCACAAGTGTGGTCACAGCCTTTCAAGACTGCTCTCAACATAAGGCAAAAATAAATATAGCTGATTCAAAATGAAATAGCTTTTCTCAAACAAGAACATCTTCTGCACTGGATTCATCAGAATGCATAAGAAGTACTTCCTTATCTCATACTCCTAAGGCTCGCTCTGACATCAAAAGCCTTTCCTCTTGATAGATGTGGTGGTCACACCTGAGTACAACCCATGATTACTCTGTCCAGGTTTTTTAAGTGTCTCAATAACACCCTCCCTGAGAGAAGCTGACAACTTTACGATTCAACTATTCCCAGTGTCAACATCTCTTCAATTACTTACTACTCAGTAATCACAAAGAGCCCTTTTATTAGCTTGAAGCATGTCTAGTAACAAAGGATTTCTACAACTTAAACACATTGTGTGCACTTGAATGCACTCTACTTCTATGTTTTCCTATTAAGGACAAGGCTTGTCAATTAGCTGTGTCCAAACTGACATTCTTCCTCTAAGCATTTGATATGCCAGTTAAAAAGCAACTTTCAGTAGATACTCCATAAGGAACTTCTGAAATCAGATAAGAACACAAAGTTAAATGGTGTCTCAACATATCATAGGACAGGAGAGATGATAAGATCAAGTACATAGTTATCAAGATTTTAATTCAAGGGAATAATGCACAAATCCATATGTCGCCTCACTGTATCCAGGATTTTTCTTCCATCCTTACAGGCCTCTCTGACAGGACATTAGGACTTACCTACAAGCTTTAAAGGACTCTTTGTGATGACAACTATATAGAGAATTCCATAGCATTTCAAATCAGCAATGTACGACACTTCTAGAAATAAGACTTCTGTAAGAGCTTTCCACTGCAATTAAGAGTTGCTGAGACTAGTATTTTTTATACTGTAAAGAGAAAACCACATGCAAATGACAGTCACTCCTTGCTTTTACTGCTAAAGAGGAGATCAATGTCCATCTCCTTCTAACAAGATTAAGAATTAAAAGATACACGCAGAGTGACATCCCATACCACTTCTTAACCTGAAGTGTCATTGATACAGCTATGGGACTTGTCTGGGAGTTTGCAGGCTGCCAGTTTCAACAGAGATAAACTCTCTTGACTTTATGCAATGCAGGGTCCTAGTCCTTCCCTTCAACTTCAGGGTTAAAGTGACTATCACTTTGGGGAGGTGATGAGGAAACCTTGGTACAGTAAGCCAAGATTACCAGCAAGGAGTTTTACAAGTCAGTTGGTTCCTAAATTATGCCACGTGGTTGCTACACTCCAAGTAGCAACTGCCTTGCTGAGTAAGTATGGGTCAAGTGCTGAAGAGCTGGAGACAGACCTTCTCAGTGAAGGTGTTCAGAGCTATCCAGCAAGCACCCAAGTAAAACAGAGAACCTAAGAACAGTTTTTTGGAAATTTAAAGGTCATCTACTCCAACCCTCCTGCAATGACCAGGGCCATCTTCAACTAGACCAGGCTGCTCAGAGCCCCATCCAGCCCGACCTTGAATGTTTCCAAGAATGGGGCATCTACCACCTCTCTGAGCAACGTGTTCCAGTGCCTCACCACCCTTGCTGTAAAGAATTTCTTCCTTTTAGTTTAAAACCATTACTCTTGTCCCATCATAACAGGCTCTGGAGTTCAACTGTTGTTAAAACAACATGTGAAAAATCCCTCACACCTGCAAAGCCTCTCTATCACAGATCAATAAAATGGGTAACATTTCTAATACAGCTTCAATTCTAACCTAACAAGGGAAAATAAAACTTCACATTTCACACCCAAAGAGACTTCATTTTCACTATTATTTTGGGGTTTTTTGGGTGTTGGGTGTTTTGGAGCTGGGTGTTTTGTGCCTTTTAAAAAAAACCCAGAAAACCCCACATACCTCAGAGTAAGCAAATACTTATGGGAACGCAGAGGAGAGAATGTTTGAATTTTGAAAAGTCACCAAGACCTTACCAGGGAAACAAATCGTATCCTCTCCAAACCATAAACACACAAATTTGTTCAGGAGACTGATTCATGAAGTCTTGTTTTGAAACATCATGACCTGAATCCAGTCTGGAATGCTAAATGCAGGTGATAATGATTAACAAGAGTGCAAAAAAAAATTCTTAGGGCAGCTTTAAGAGTGAACACATGAGGAATGATCTGAGACTGGATGCAGTCATGGCATGCTTGTGATGCTATAAGCCTTTACTTGACCTTGGGAAGGAAACCCTGCTCTCAGGAATAAAAGTTTCCATGAAATATCTGCTGAAAAATTATTCTCTGACAGTTTGACTTAGCATCAAATGACACTGATGAGCTTTAACAATTACCATCTTCTCTAGATGGAATCCATGGGATTGAAAAAAATAATAAAAATCTCATTTCTGTAAAACACAGAATATTGACATACTAGAAGGAACTATCATGAAAACAATGCCAGTGTTCCCTCCTACATCAGACCTTTTCATAAAGAGATACACTCAAAAAAATCTGAAGGGAGAACAGGGAGATTAAAAATATAAACTTTCCACACATTCTATAAATGATTATCATTTGGGTTTTGCTCTGTTATGTTTTTTAAGCCAATGCCAAATTCAATATTTACTTCAGCAGAGACTGCACAAAACCTGACATCAGCCATATGGCAAGCTTCACTTGTACAGCAGACCAGGATTAATGCAACTTGGATGACCACATCAAGGATGACAAGACTGTCCGGAAAGAACAGCACAATCCAGTATTTTCAAAATATAATCATTATATCTCATCACAGATAAGGCAGAAGACTCTTTACAGCTGAATACAGCAACATAAAACTGCAAACATCTTTGAGTGCTAACACCACCACTCAGATAAAACAAACTGTACTGCATAGCAAGGATAGTTAGATTTTATGTGTAAACAATAAACAGTCAAAATTCACATCTTTGGGCAGGTGGAGAACAGAGATTGGCAGAAGAACAAAAAAACTAGACTGACATTCATGACTGATACATTAGTAAGTTTAAATGCAGGATTTTTACCATGCAAAAGCAAAGGAACAAACACTGTTTTGTATAATTAATTAAACCCAGAGCAAATTCATAAAAGCAGTTACAAGTGTTTAAAAATCAACATCTTTATCAATGACCTGGATGAAGGGATTGAATGTTCCCTCAGTAAATCTACTGATGACACTAAACTGGGAGTAAGTGTTGATCTTCTTGAGGGTAGAGAGGCTCTACAAAGAGACCTGAACAGACTGTACTGATGGGCTGAGACCAGCTGAATAAAGTTTAACAAGGCCAAGTGTAGAGTGCTGCACATGGGACATAACAACCCCATGCAGCGCTACAGGCTTGGGGGAGACTGGCTGGAGAGCTGTCAGGCAGAGAAGGCCCTGGGGGTGTTGGTTGACTGCAGGCTGAATATGAGCCAGCAGTGTGCCCGGGCAGCCAAGGAGGCCAATGACATTTTAGCTTGTATCAAAAAGAGTGCGGCCAGTAGGTCTAGGGAGGTAATTGTGCCCCTGTACTCGGCATTGGTGAGGCCACACCTTGAGTACTGTGTCCAGTTCTGGGCTCCTCACCATAAGAAGGACATTGAGGTCCTTGAGCAAGTCCAGAGAAGGCCAACCAGGCTGGTGAAGGGGCTGGAGGGCAAATCCTATGAGGAGCAGCTGAGGGAGCTGGGGATGTTTAGTCCGGAGAAGAGGAGGCTGAGGGGAGACCTTATCACCACCTACAACTATCTGAAAGGAGGTTGTAGAGAGGTGGGCGATGGTCTCTTCAGCCAGGTGACAGGAGATAGGACAACAGGAGATGGCACAAAGCTGTGCCAGGGCAGGGTCAGATTATATGTTCGGCAAAAATTTTTCACTGAAAGAGTTGTCAGTGCCTGGAACAGGCTGCCCGGGGAAGTGGTTGAGTCACCTTCCCTGGATGTGTTTAAAAACAGGGTAGATGATGTACTTAGGGATATGGTTTAGCTTAGGATGGGAATGGTTGGACTTGATGAACTTAAAGGTCTTTTCCAACCTTGTGATTCTGTGAAAACTCTGACACTCTGAATTAAATTATTTTTTCTCAGTTGGATTTGTACCATTCTCCCAAAGGCCCTTGCATAGATAGCTTTATCACCTGACTCATTCCTTTTGCTATGCTGCAATGACTGACCACCAGCATACTGCAACATCAATAGATGCTAATTCTTAGTAACAGCATTTCTCACCACTTACCTGTCCCTTTACTGTGGGTTCTAAGACTTCACAGCAGTAATTCTTACTATTTCACTGCCAACTCTCTATGTATGAGACATCTTTTTGCCACCTAAGTTACACCTATCAAGACGAAGCATATGTGGGAAGGAGGAAGCATGCAGCAAGACCTAGCAACATTATCATCTAGACAAAGCAAATTTAAGAAGAGTGGCTAATTGATCTCTATCCAATTTCTGTAACTTGAGTAACACATTGTTTTAAACTTTCCTGTCGCACCCACTACATAAGCCACTACAACATAAAGGAACTTGCAAAGCTTTTTAGCACATAAAGAAGGGGATCAGTTCCACTTCACAAGTTCCCAGGTCCACACAATGTGTTCCTATAAATAAGCTTTTATTTTAGTCAGAGAGGTCAATTCTGATATTACACCCATGTCCCATTTGACGTTTGCATATGGCCCCTTAAGAAGTGTTCTACTACTTCTCTAGTCAGTTTCTCATCTCCTTCTTCCCTTTTTTCCTTTTTCTGTCACCCCTTCCCAGGTGGCTAACAGTCTTTGTTTTCTCTTCAGTTTAGATTCTTAAAACCTTAGTTGCATCCTACTATCTTTAAAGTTGACTCATCTTTCAAACCCTTTAAAAACAATCTCTTAAGCGTGAAGTCTTGTGGGAGTAAAAGTAACAAGGCACCAGAAAGCAAGTGATTTATTAATTAAAGTAAAAATAATTTAAAAATAAAATAATTATTACTATCAACCGAAGTCCTGCCCTCTGATTTTCTGGCTTTGAAATCCTACACTTTTGATGCAATGGCCTTATTCTCTGGACACAATGAACAAGGAAATTCTTAAGATGCAACAACCAACACAAGCTAAGCATAGCCCCCTCAGTTATGTTGAGAAGATTCAGCATTTTCCCAGTAAGCTGCAGTTACTGTAGAAAATCTGATGGTGTATAGAGTTGTTCTTCAGTGTGATGCACGGTGTATTTTTCCGAAAGTGCTGATACCACCCAGTCACCCCACTCCATTATTGCAGGGCTTCCAGGTAGCAGCACACAAGTAAGAACACCTAGTAATATTTAAGGAATGCAATAAATTCTACACACAGTTGTCCACAGCAGTGACTTTCTGAAGGAAATGTAACTTTGCCTTTGAGCAGCTCTAAAAGCATCCGTGCTGACTAGCACAATTGATTTAAGCACTGTGATATTAACAAGCCACCACTGTACTGAACCATCTTCACTGGTGACAAATTTGCGCTATTATCCCCAAAAGACAAAGAAGTGTGTGCTTACTCACCCTTACAAGGCTGGGAGCAATACATGAGCACGGTATCTTGACATTCTTGAGGCACTTTTCATGAGACATAAAGTTGCAAACTGTGAAAATAAAACAAGAACCATAAGCAAGTCTGCACAAATAAGAGGCTCTGACTACATATTTTTTGTTTTCCACCAGTAGAATTAGGAACACATCTTTTTAATCACGTTTGCTCTCCCACAGGTTTGAGACTGTACATGACTATCACACTTGCAGTGCCTGAAATTCAGCTTGTTTTGTTACTAAGATGTTGGCAATGGTAAAGGAAGGAGAGTTTATCCCAATGCATTGGAGGCCTACAGCGAGTAATTCCCTCTCTCTGTCTCCATAAGCACCAAAATGAGCTCTTAAATTTCAAAGGAGTCCAAACTAGCTCTCATATTGCCAAAGCAGATAGACATGTTTGAAAGTAAGTTTTTCTAGAAGCTAGTGCACGTGACAGGAATAAATGGGAGAAGACACTATTGTTACATAGTGAGCATAATGGACAAAAGAAACAAAATTAAAGGTCATCAGTGGCATTCAGCTTTGAAAGTCAAGAGCAACTAATTATTTCTTTTACTGTGTGATCAACAGGTTTAGAATTCTACCCAAACTCCACAAAGCATTCTTTCAAGCAAGACAGCGTTTAAAAAACAAATTCTCATGAACGGTATTTTCCACAGCTTTTTACCATGGATTTACATCATGTTGAACTGTGCAAAGAAAAACAGGGATTCTTCACTTCATCCCCACCATCTCACATTGATTATGACCTAATAAGCCACACAGCTAGGACTTTACAGTTCTCCTCCTTTCAAAATTACTCTCCATCAGTCCAAGCACGATGATGCTTACACAGACACTCAGGCCTCATGGAAGCATCGATCTCTCCTACCACCTGGGCAGAAACTCACTGCCCAGTGGCGACTGTTGCTGAACACAGGAAGTTTTTGTACCTCCCTGCTTTTCAGAAGCACAGTGTACTACTTCCTAAATCTCACCAGAGACTGAAAAAACCCCACCAAAACCCCACAAGCTTTAAGCTTCCCATCTGCAGCCCATTGGTGCTACTGATTGTACATGTGAGTGCCATAAAAACTGTTTTTCCTCTCCTCCCCCTTCTCCAGCTCATTGACTTCTGATCTGACAATTCCACTTCTTCCACACCCACTCCAGTATTAAAATCCAGGTCCACTTCTCTATGCTGCTTACTGCCCATCCATGCAAAGCAAAATCCTTTCCTTTGAGTGCTGCAAACAGAATGATGACCCTTTTAATATTGGTGCTTAAGTTATTGTGAGCAGTAGGCAGACCTTTCTTTTTCACTGGTCTCTAAGTTACAAAAAGAAGCAGCACTGCAAGTCACTACTCTGTACAAACATGTTATACATCATCCATGGTTGAACTGGTCAATTCTTACCATGCTACTGTATGCTATTCACAACATGGAGGTAGATGGATGCACCCTACTCACTTCTCAGGTCTCTGCAGCATTTCGACTCATGATTCTAGGAGGGTCAGCTGGTTGCTGTGAGAGCAGGTCTACAGACACTGCATGAGAAAAGCTATCTGCCTGTTACCAGCTAGTCTGAAATTTACCATGGTCATCTTACCACTGCCAGAAGACATCTGCCTCAGCCATATGCTTAGACAGCCTCTTCATTGGTGCCCAAAGCTCATCTGAACCTGGCTATGTGAGGGGGGGACTGATCTGCACAGGTTAGTCATCAGTTGTTCCAGTTATCACAGACTCACAAACTGGCTTGGATTGGAAGAGACCTTAAAGTCCATCTTGTGCCACTCCCCTGCCATAAGCAGGGACACCCTGCATCAGACCAGGTTGCCCAAAGCCCCACCCAACCTGGCCTTGAACACTGCCAGGGAGGGGGCAGCCATACCTTCTCTGGGCAGCCTGTGCCAGGGACTCACCACCCTCACAGGGAAGAATTTCTTCCTTATATCTGAACTAATTCTCCCCTTCTTCAGCCTAAGGCCATTACCCCTTGTCCTGTCACTCCACGCCCCTGCAAACAGCCCCTCACCAGCTTCCTTTATGTCCCTTCAGGTCCTGGAAGGCTGCAATAAGGTGTCCCTGGAGCCCTCTCTTCTCCAGGTTGAACAAGACCAACTCTCTCAGCCTGTCTTTACAGAAGAGGTTCTCCAGCCCTCTGATCATCTTTGTGGCCTCTTCCGGAGTCACTACAACATGTCCATGTCTGTCTTGCACTGGGGACCCTGCAGCTGGATGCAATACTCCATGGTTCCCCTGACTCCAATCCACAAAATATGCTGATATGATGCTTCAAATATAAATAGGCAACTGTTCAAGAACTTCATAAAGGAGCCAGTCGAGGAGAAAGCATCAGTGACTAATGAAATTCAGTGAAATGGCATGGTTTTTCCTTATATTTGTTTCAGAAGTGGGCAGACTAGAAAAGAAAGAACAGAGCAAGATGCTGTAGATTGGTCCCAGAAATGTCATGGTCTGCAAGAAGCTGCAGGCAACTGAAGTCAGCAAGACCATTATCTCCAAGTGGCTACTAGTTTTACTTCAAGTGCACACACAATAGCTCAACAGAAGACAATCAAGCTCTACTCAAATGACCCAGGAAATTCAAAGAAGACTCCAAATCAGCTGATAACTGTGAGATTCCCTTCACAAATATGGACCTTGTGAGATGTTCTCTATTTATTCAGACAGCTCAAGTTTCTACACAGTACCACTCAGTTTTTTCTTTGTGGTAACCGAAGCAGCAAAACATGGTCCTGCCTAAAGACAGCATTTCATGGTTCAGCTGAGGAAACATGGCACAGAAAAATATACTAAGAATTCGAGCCAGCAACTCCAGACCAGCAGTAAAATCAAAAAGTAAATAAAGGTTTCCAACAAGAAGTAAAATAGCACGGTGCATGAAAGTTTTAATTGCTTGACTGAGTGCATACAGAGAAAGACAGTACGCAAAATTATTTACTTCCTAAAATTTAAGGGCAAAGAATGAAGCACTTCCAGAGAATCAAATTAAGGAGTATCAGGAGACAAACATCAGTAGATCTGCATTTCCCAGAGACTGTAACATTCTCACATGAAGGATTTTCACACATTTTTCAGGACGTACTCACACACCCCTAGTCTGCTGCTCACATGTCTCAAATGTGGCAGGGAGGATGCACTCTGGCTGCATGTCTTTTTCCTGTCCCACAGAATCCCTCAGGGAGTGAGCTAACTCTTAAGAGTCACCATTCTGGTTTTGTTTTCCCCAAAGAAAGAAAGAAAAAAACAACCAACGGCAGCAAGCCAAACTGAAGCATGAACAGTATTTGGGTGGGGGGACGGGGAAGAGTAGGGCGGAAATCCTAAATTTGTATCAGGAGTCCCAGAGAGACGGTGCAACTAAGCCTGAGTCCTGACAGCCAGGAGAGGCTTATTGTTTTAAGGGATGATCTTTCACCAGTAAAAACAAGTCAGAAGATGCCATGTAAAGTTTCAGGAGATGCAATGCAAAATTTTGAGGGAAAGCACTTAAAGGAAAACGGATAGGATAGGCTATTGTATGTGTGACCAAAGTGGTCCCAGGCACAGCACAGTAAGACAATAAGCAGTACAGCAATACAGCGAGCAGCAAAAGCAAAAAGCAGACACTAATGAGCACTGCACAGTAAGGCAAGCAAGCCCCATGGCATGCACAGGAGTCTGCCCACTGATTGATAAACAGCAGTAACAGCTATAAATTCAAATCTAGCACATTTTAATTAAATCTGTCATTATCTTGAATCCTGCAAGCCCCATGGTGGGTGTCAAAAAGGTAAGCAACTAAGCCCCACGCAGCTGCTCACTGGTTCACTCCTCCACAGTGGGATGAGGGAGTAGAATCAGAAGAGTAAAAGTGAGAAAACTCATGGGTTCAGATAAAGCCAGTTTAAAGAAAAAGCTGCACACAACCAAAGTAAACCAAGTTCATTCCCAACTGCCCATGGGCAGGCAGGAGTTCAGCCATCCCCAGGACAGCAGGGCTCCATCACACCTAATGGTGACTTGGGAACACAAACACCATCACTCCAAATGTTCTCCCTTCCTCCTTTTTCCTCCAGCTTTATGTGTTGAGCATGACATCATATGGTATGGGACATTCCGTTGGTCAGTTTGGGTCAACTGACCTGTCTGTGTCCCTCCCAACTCCTTGTGCACCCCCAGCCCCCTTGCTGGTGAAGTGGTTATGAGAAGCAGAAAAGGCCTTGGCGGTGTCAGCACTGCTCAGCAGTTACAAAAACATCCTGTGTAATCAACACTGTTTTCAGCACAAATCCGAAACACATCCTCATACCAGCTACTATAAAGAAAATTAACTCTTTCCCAGCTAAAACTAGCACAGCACATACAGCAACCCCCAGGGAACGCACAGCCTGCATGTAGCTCTCCAACATACACTTCCAAGGAAACAGAACACATCCCTCTCCTGCCCTCTGATAAAAGCCAGGCATCATTAACTCATGAGCTGTGTGATACTTGCACCTCAATTAACTTGCACCAGTACAACAAGCAGTAATCATGCTGTCCTCCCAACAACTCCCTCCTGCTGCCTCTGCTGCAAGGTGCCATGACCTACAGGTACTGGAGCCATCACCCTTTTCAATGCCACAGGTCATTCATACTGAAGACTGGAAAACAAAGAGCTTCTGTACCTGGAGACAGAAGCAAGTTCCTGCAGCCAAGCACTCTCTCCATGCACACCTTGCACACCCTGAGGCATGGCAGACCCACAAGCAAACTTCAGTAACTCCTAAGAAACAACAGTGTGTTGGCCAACTGCCTGTCACAAAGCCAGCACTGGGAAAATTTCATACCCCTGACATGAAGTGACAACACCATGACTCTTCACTGTCGTCTGGATGACTTGGTAAATAATCATTTCATTTCATTATGTGTTAGTGCTGTAACTCACTCACTTCCATTTTGCTCACCTGCACAAACTGCAAGTCCCAGCAAGTGCCTGCCAAAGTTTATTCTAATCTTTTAACAAAGGTTATAGATTATTGAATGACCTAGTTGACTAAAGGGCTTACTCTTATCTTTAAACAAACCATTAGCTCAGCCAGGAATTGCCTAGTAACTCAGAATTGTTTTCCCAGCTATCAGTGCACAATAAATTTTTCATTTCTGGAAAAATTTAAGTGCACTGCATTAAAGCACATGCTCAGCTCGTTAATGTGAATATAAATAAAACTAAATGAAAAGCAGTAATTCTCTGGGGCATCTTGTTAAATGTAAGACTTGGAAGAAGTCCCTGTCTTGGAGACATTACTGGACTGGATCACTTGATGTATATAGGAGTACCACATAAATGAAAACTCTCTACAATCTTCTACAAAAAGCCCCATAAATTTACACAGATTACATTAAAGGATTACAAGGGGAATTAAAAACAAGAAATCACCTTCTTGAAGATGTAATGCTGCACAAAACCCCTATGGATTCCCTAGCAGCTCAGCTACTGCACAGCCAATATGCACACACAGAATTTGCATGGTAGCACCAAGGTGCTTTTTGTGGCACTCCTCATTCCTTTCCTAACAATGTCTAGCATTCAATTTGCCTTTTTTGACAATTACATACTGGGCACACATTTCACTAGACGCATCATTACAACTCTAACTTAATTTCTTGCTAGAGTCATAAAATCTGACTCAAGGTTCATTAACCTTGTTAATGAAGAGTAAGAGTATTTCTCCCTAATTCATACACATCACCTTACATTCATCAATCCCAGATAATAAAATGTTAGATTAAAATTAATTCCCTTAAAAGATTCTTCTGCAATCCTTAGCAGCTGATGGACTCCCAGCAGTAGTGAACTCTCAGCTCACTACTGGCCTTTGTAGAGGTGGTGGTGGGCTCTTAACAAGACAGTTGAGTAAAACATACGCTAATGAGATATTGCTGCCATAAATACACCTGCAATCTTGCTTGAGTTCATTGCTTCCCTCTATTACCACCCAGGCTTGCAGTCAGCGTGGGTTTCTTCTAGCATTTCACATGAACGCTAATTTTCAGTTCCAGGGGGAAACTTCCATGTGGAGTACCCCCAAATGTATTTTTCCTCTGCTAAGATGCTCAGAAAAACAAGACAAAGATGCTGACGATGGCTAGCAACTGACTCCAACACTGGCCCTGCCTTTGAATGGCCTGAGGAATGTTCTCTACCTTTCCTTGGATACGTGCAAATTGTACAGGACAAAAAAAAAAAAAAAAAGGCTTCTACCAGATTAAATATTAGGCAGCTTTTTTTCAAGAACAGGTGTCTGCAAGTGTTATAAACGATCCCTATCCAAACATGTCATCTTTAAAAGGTTATCTGTAACACAGCAGTGGAGAGACACGGACAAAGTCCTCATCAGGTATCTGAAGGGCAGTTTTACTCCTCTTATCCTGAACTGGAATGTCTCTCTGCACTCACACATCATTTAATCTTCCAAGTTTGAAGTATTAAATTTAAAAACCAAGCACATCTACGAATAGCTTTCTAGACCAGATATAGGTGGTACAAACATCATAGACTCACAAAGGGTTTGGGCTGGAAGGGACCTCAGAGCTGTCTTGTGCCAACCCCGACTTGGGTAGGGACACCCTCCACTAGCCCAGGTTGCCCAGAGCCCCATCCAACCTGGCCTTGAACACTGCCAGGGAGGGCGCAGCCACAGCTTCTCTGGGCAGCCTGTGCCAGGGACTCACCACCCTCACAGGGAAGAATTTCTTCCTTATATCTGAACTAATTCTCCCCTCCTTCAGATTAAGCCTGTCACTCCATACTCTTGGAAACAGCTCCTCCCCAGCCTTCCTTCCTGTAGCCTCTTTAGGTACTGGAAGGCTGCTGTAAGGTCTCCCTGGAGCTTCCTCAAAGCTGAACAACCCCAACCCCCTCACAGCCTGCCTTTACAGGAGAGGTGCTATAGCCCTCAGATCATCTTGGAGGAACCCCAGAGGACAACACAAACAGGTCTATGTCTTGCAGGGGACCCTGCAGCTGGACACCTTACTCCAGGTGTGATCTCACCAGAGCAGAGAAGTGGGGCGGAATCACCTCCCTTGACATGCTGGTCACACTTCTTTCAATGCAGCTAAGGATACAGTTGGGTTTCTGGGCTGTGAGTATGCATTGCTTGGTCATGTTGAGCTTCTCATCCCACCAACACCCCCAAGCCCTTCTCTTACAGGCTGCTTTCAATCCATTCGCCACCTAGCCTGTAGCTGTGCTTGAGATTGCCCATTCTACACTCATTGTAGCAGGCCACCAAATTTGTCAGGCATGATTTGCCCTTAGTGAAGCCGTGTTGGTGGTCACCAATCACCTCCTTATTTTCCATGTGCCTAAGCACCATTTCTAGGAGGATCTGCTCCATGATCTCGCTAGGCACAGAGGTGAGACTAACTTGCTTGTAGTTCCAAGGGGTCTTCCTTTTTTCCCTTGTTTTAGAAGCAGGGGTTATGCTTCCTCTTTTCCAGTCAGTGGGAACTTCACTGGACTGTCATGTCTTTGCTAATCCATTCTCCATTTTATTTGAGAATTCATGCACCAGTTCCCTCATGACCCATGGACTTGTGCACCCTCTGGTTCCTTAGATATTCTGCA
This sequence comes from Gallinula chloropus, assembly GCF_964237585.1. Taxonomy (NCBI): domain Eukaryota; kingdom Metazoa; phylum Chordata; class Aves; order Gruiformes; family Rallidae; genus Gallinula; species Gallinula chloropus. Next base: position 19,007,233 of record NC_140089.1, read on the forward strand.
GTGGGATGTTCTTAATTGTCCTGGTCCCTGCCTTTGCCTTCTATGACTTGGGCTGTGTGGCTAGAGCACTTGCTGGTTAAAACTGAGGCAAAGTATGTGATTTTTAAAACACACGTGAATACTTCAAATTTTTAAGTCTAAAATACATGTGAGTACATTCAAGTTCATGATAGGAGTAGTAAAATTACAGTTCAGATACCTGATGTTTCTCCATCTACTGCAGAAGCCAAAATTACTTTTGTTCAAGTCAATACACCAGATTATAAATTAGACCTTCCACCACACAGCTTTTATCGAGATGAAAGAACGAATTCGGGGTAAATCATTCCCTCAAAAACATTCCCAGGCTTCCTATAAATTTTAATAATGAGAAAATATATTTAAGAGAAATAGTTATGTTGCTAGCAGTACTGAAAACCAGCCACAAATATTAAAATCTTTGTTCCACACATCACCAACTTGTATCAGGCATCAGCAGTCCAGACTATTTGAGTTCATCTATGCCACATTAAGCCCTTAACACAATGTGTTCTGCAATTAGAGGCATTTCACCTCCCCAAAGTCAGAGCTATTCCTCAGAACGCGAATGATCCTGAGAATTATGAAATGTTCTCCTACTCTAAATGCCTAACCTGAGAATGCTACAAGTTTGACAATTAACAGAAAAGTCTTGACATTTGTCAAAACAAATGACTGCTGAAATTCTCATGTTTTGCTCCTGAGCAGACACCTCCCACGAAAGAAGAGATGACAAGACTCCTGAGCCCAAACAATGAGGGAAGCACTGGGATTTCCATACTTTTCTTCTCAGATCTGCAAACCAAAACTCATTCCAAGCAGAAAGATGGAAGAGTAGCAATAACTCTGCTCAGCTGATGTCAAACATTCAGATATTATAGTTGAGACAGCGTGTTATTTCTGTGCCACATAAGTAGATGGTCAAAACTATTTCTACAGAAATATTCACTACATGGCATGAATCTCAGTCTGTCCCAGAGGTAACTAATGAAAGCAGGCAGGTAACTGGGCAGCAAGCAAGCTGAACAGCTCAACTCGTCTGTCCTCCTGTGTTCCTGACAAGTGCCTGCCAAACCAGCGCCAAAACTCCACCCAGCAGAGACAACCCAGTGTCTCCGCACAGCCAACTCTACGCTCTCCAAAGCCCTTGCAGTTAGGAGCCTGGTGCTTGATATCTAAACTAAACCTCCCTCATTACAACTTATGTCCAGCATTTCTTGTCCTGTGCCCTACAACCATGAAGAACTGTTCATTTTCCTTTCTCTTTGCAGCTAGTTCTGCAGCTCAGGACCTTAATGAGACAAGGTGTTAGTTACTAAAATGAGTCATTTGCCTCTTGCTGACAGCAGAACAGAAGGAACAGCAAAAAAAAAAAAAACCCAAAAACATGTAAGGTGCCAAATCTTAACTAATCTTTCAAGAAGTTATTCCCACCCCTTCCCTCAAAGGAAAAAAAGGTAAGTGCTCAGCAAGTGAAAACACAGCTCTTTTTTTCTTTTTTAAGAGCACTGGCAATCATTTCTGGAGTAAGAGAAAACAACATGTTCTCTTATTGCTCCTGTTATTAAAGAAAAGGATGCAAACATTTGTTCAGTCTAGCCCCTTTCCCTGGGTTACCCTGAAACACAGCAGAACTGCCTGCCTTCTGGTGGATGACCAAACCAAACTGCTTTAGTCCAGGACCTGGAAAGGCATCCACAATTCCCATTTTGTTCACCAGCATTCATAGAGATGTCTTAGCTTCCACCTCAGTTCTGCCAGGGCTCACAGTCACGAAACAGCAGCACTGTTTTATAAAGAGGCTGTTTATGAGCACTTGGGGAAAGATGACAGGTACAGAAGAGCTGAGCGTGGAAAAACACACTTGCTCAAGTTAGTTTAATAAAACATACACCCATGCACACAACAGCAAGGATGCTGAGCACAAGAGGCACAGCTACTGCAGCATATTTAAGAGACAGAAGAAGGAAGGACAACTGACTTTAGGTGGACAGAGCAGAACAAACAAGAAATCTATCAAAGCCAGGGAATAAACCAAAGCTTCAAAGCTGTTATGCAAGACAACAATAACAGTCTCTACTTCCCAAACAATGAATCAGTGGGACTTAAAGAGCATATCAGCACCAAAACAATTCAAGCCAAGTCAGAATAACTCTATCAAAACAAAGTTTTATTTTGGTCAAAACCAAGTAGGTTATTTCCTCACCTTTTCCTGCTCTTTCATGGCATGTGCCTGACATGACAGAAGCCAAAACACAGGTTTAATCTTACAGTACCTCTTCCCTTTAGGGTTTTTTCACTCACTTCTGAAGTTGTTCTCAGTCCTGCAGGCAGGGTGTTTTGTTCAGGACAGCCCTTGTGTTTGCTGGAGATCCACTGATAATTAGAAGACAATAGCTTTAAGGAAGTCCCCACAGGCTAAGTAGCCAATTATTGGGAAAAAAAAATTGCTTCTTTTTATAAATCTCAACACTTAAAAATTATTACATAAAACACACTTTATCATACTGTTTGTGCAGACAGGACCATGCAAGCTGATAGAGGAAATGTTATTTACATGAGTAACTTTAAAGCAACAGTCTCTTCTCACTGGAAGTTTGTGCAACTAAACTTTTACATTTGTTACACAGCCTTAAGCTCCACCAACACAGACACATTGAGATGTTTTTTTTGTTCAGGACCATGACCATAGGCCAGCAGGAAGATGGTGACTATTCACTGAAAGGACTGCTGGATGCAGTATGAGAACCTTGCCAGCTTATTTCCCAATTCATCAGAAACATGCAAAGACCTGTATGCAACATTGGTGTGCTCTCTCAAAGAGCACAACCGAGTCTAAGTTTAGAAGTCTGTTGTGCAATGCTTGCTAAATGTCACCAGGAAAACTGTCACTAGAAGCTTTGGTCTTCCCAGACCATTTCAAACAGCAGCAAGACAGGAATGGAAAAAAAACCAAACCAAAGCTCTGAAAGCTTTAAGTCATCAGGCGTTATAAACACCCTCCTCTCCCACTGCAGTGAAAAATCCTGGGCCAGGCCTTGACTTCGAGTTCAATGAGACTACATTGTGGGCCCTCTTCTTCTGAAAATCCACAAGAAATTAGAAACTGGTTCATGTTTTCCAAATGTTTACTGAACATCCTTACAGAATTCTTGCACTTGCCAGGTCCTTTTCTCTAGGACTCCCCAGTCTTACCAACTACCCAGCCATTCCTGTCTCTGCTTTAAACAGAGATACCAGAATATCCTCTGATAAAAATGCAGTTTCCCCCTGCATAATGTGGATGGAGTTGTACTTTATATTTCCAGAATTGACTATGTGAGACTAAACTCTATTTGTAGGTATAGATACGAAAAATAAATGTTTTTGTAACATCTGAGTTCTGTAATTTCAAGGCAACACAATTGAATACCAATTCATTTGTATTTCAGATATGCTGTTAGGAAATAGCATAGCAACAGGCCAAGTGAAAACAAGACAAGGTACTGAATAACAAACAGCCAAAGGAGTTCAACGATACACTTGAACTATCAACCACAGAAGCACCAATTTAGTTATAGTCGGTTTGATTGAATGGTGGTAGCCTTACAAAGCCCCTAGGCTACACTAAGGGCCTCTCATGAGTAAGGCTGTAAATATTGCAAAGTCTAACAACAAACTCTACCTTGCTTCTCCATCTGCCCTGGTAGCGAGGCCAGTATTGACAAATGAATGAACAAAACTTCACCTGTCTGAAAAGCACCCTCCCCATCCACCCATCTCCTGACTTCACATAGAGCAGGTTTCCTAAATCTTGCTAAACAGCCCCTACACTGTGCACTCAGTTCCACAGGGGCTTCACATTCCAAGGAGCAAGTAACAGCTGACCCAGCAAGCTACCCCACACTAACAAAAGTAGCCATGTCCACTTGGTCCAGCGACATTTCTAGTTTATAACTGTTTCCAGCTGAAACCCTAGACACCTTACCATCTGTGCCTATAAAGAGAAGAGGGGTCCACTCTCCTTCCATGGTGTGCAATAACAATATGGCCTGGCTAAATGCAGGCTTCAGCTGACTGGATGGTTGCATCCAGAGGGTAGTGGCCATCAACTCAATATCTAGATGGCGATCAGTCATGAGCAGAGTCCATCAGGTGTCCATATTCAGACCAGTACTGTTTAATATCACCAGTGATGTGGACAGTGGAATGGAGTGGACTCTCAGCAAGTTAGCAAATGACACCAAGCAGTTCTAGGTGATCCTGCTCTGGCAGGGGGGTTGGACTAGATGATCTCCAATCCCAACCATTCTGTGATTCTGTGGTACAGCGTACAGCAATCAATTGTAGTACCAATGACATTCAATAGGAGGGGTATTTATTAGTTAACATCAGAATTTAAATCATTTGCTATTCTAACACAAAATCAAATCCCCTTGAGTTACACATTGGATTATCCTATCCTATCCTTCTGCAATACCCCCTAAGTGTCTCCTCCTTCCATTAAACTTTGGCACTGGCCACTGTGGTAGCAATTGACACCTGTTGTGCTTTGACCCCCTGCACCCCCACAGCAGAAGAGTCCTCGAAGAGACAGGGCAAGTTTGCCGTTTAATTTCCTCTGACTCCAAGGCAAAAACTATGACAAAAGCCCACTGGTCACAAGACTCCTTTTGGGTCACTGAAATACCCTCCCTTAGGGCAGTCTATACTCACGATGTGTGGAGCCTCTGGGCCAGTGCCAATGGGGTGCTTTTCCCAGTCATTCCCAGTTAAATTCACTTTGGCCTCCAGTAGTGTCAACTGCTGGGATCAGCCTGTTGCTCCATAAATACAGATGGGTTCTGCTTCTTCATGGCTCTGTGGCATCAGGGTACACTGTGCACCAGTGTCCACTACACTCTTGTATGCCCTGGCGTCTGATGTACCAGGTGTGCTGGTTTTGGTTGGGAAAGAGTTAATTTTCTCCATCCTAGCCATTTGGAGGCTACAGTTTGTATTTGTGCTGAAAACAGCATTAATAACACAGGGATGTTTTGCTGCTGCTGAGCAGTGCTTACAGAGCCAAGGCCTCTTCTGTTTCTCACACCACCCCACCTGCAAGTGGGCTGGGGGTGCACAAGCAGTTGGGAGGGGACACAGCCAGGACAGCTGGCCCAAACTGATATCCTGTACCATATGGCATCACACTCAGCATATAAAGCTGGGGGAAGGGGGGACATTTGGAGTAATGGTGTTTGTGTTCCCAAGTCACCATTAGGTGTGACGGAGCCCTGCTGTCCTGGGGATGGCTGAACTCCTGCCTGCCCATGGGCAGTGGGGAATGAACTCCTTGGTTTGCTTAGCTTGCCTGTGTGCCTTTTGCTTTACCTATTAAACTTTTTGTATCTCAGCCCATGAGATTTCTCACTTTCACTCTTCTGATTCTCTCTCTGATACCGACAGTGGAGAAAAAGAGCACACAACTGCATGGAGCTTAGCTGTAAGCTGGGGCAAAACCACGACTCCAGGCCATTACATCCACTTAGTCCAATAAACCCAGCAGTCTTTTTCCTGCACCTGGCTGAAGACAGGGTCCCTCTAGACCTTGTTGTATTTGTTACTCATTTCTTGTAAAAAGTTTTACAAAGAGTAAATTAACTCTCTCCCAGCCAAAAACCAGGACACCAGGGAGACCCTACTGTGACCTTTCTATACTTAAAAGAGTTTATAAGAAAGACAGGGATAAACTTTTTAGCAGGTCCTATTGCAGAAGGACAACAATGGTTTTAAAGTAAAACACAGTAGGTTCAGACTACTGGGATTTTTTATGAGGGTAGTGAAACACTGGAAGAGACTGCCCAGATAGGTGGTAGATGCCCCATCCTTGGAAACATTCAAGGTCAGGCTGGATGGGGCTCTGAGCAATCCGATTAAGTTGAAGAAGACCCTGCTCATTGCAGAAAAGTTGGACCAGATAGCCTTTAAAGGTCCCTTCCAATACAAACTATTCTATGATTCTGCTAAATTTTATGAGAATGGTGACTTCTGCATAGACTTTACCTCCTGTGTCTTGAAACACAGATATACAGACTTCCCACCTGTGAGATTCAGGTGGGCACGAAATTTCAAAGATGCATGATTTTAGCATAGACCAAGTCCTCAACATTGTGGGGACTTTCTTCTTCAGACAGATGGAAGAGTGCCAAACTTACATTCAGATCCAGAAAGCAGCAATACCTTCTCTTTTCTTGATGATTAGGCCAAGGACAGGACAGTGCCCTGGGACAAGGCGGTGGTTTGCTGACGGAGAAACAGCAATCTCTAAGAGGACTAAAACATCAGGAGAAAGCTCATCAACTCGTTTTCTGACAGTTCCCAAAAAAAGACCTTCCATGGGAAGAGGCATCCTACTTACCAATGTGGAATTGCACATGAAGCCTGGAGGGACACACTTTTTGCCCTCTGTCTACCAAGTTCACCTTTCCACTGCATGGTTCTAGCACCGTAATGCACTACTGGGAAGCAACATCCACTCTGCAACAGCCACAGACCTTTGGAATGACTGTGATTCTCCTTCCAGCAAGAAGGAACCACACATTCCCTATCTTAGGGGACTAGCAGTGGTATTCAGTCATGCTGAAGACAGGGATCCTGAAGAGAAATGGTCCTGAATCACAGAAATCTGCCTACTGAGGGGCAAATGAGCAAGGCATTAGCTCTTTTTTGTACAGGCTAGAGGATGAAGGTTACCCACATAAACCAGATGTCAGCTCATTTAACACAGTTGTGTCTTTTTGACAGGTCTTACAGGCTGCAGCCTTTACACAGATAGAAAGGGTCAAGTCAACTTGAAGTCTGACAGAAAAACAACTGATCACCCTCACTGCACCTGCAGTGAAAGGCTACAGCTTCTAACACCCTTTAAAGAAGGGAGATCTTCCAATGACACTCAACTCAATTTCAGCAAGATGCCATGGGTATAAGGATATCAACTACCAGATACCTTGACAGATACACCTCTTGAACCCTGCTTAAACATTGGTCTTTTACCCTGGCTTTGTCTTAAGCTGGACCCTCTTTTGTCTTCTGCTGCAGATTGCCCACGTGATCAGCTCAACCACAGACAAAAGACAGCGGCTAGAGAAGAGTAGCACCAGCTCTGCAGCATCTGCAAATGAAATGGGAATGCAAGGGCAGAGAAACCCACAATAGTTAAAACCAGGAGAGCAACAAGGAAGACCCAGCCAGACCACAGAACCATCCATCCGCTATAGGACATGCACACCAGTGGCATCAACATTAATGACACAGCACTTCACTCCCTGCAGCTGTTGACTACAACAGCTTCTCCAGTTCACTGCTTTCAGGACGATGCTTTCTTTACAAAGAGAAACTCTGTCAATTGTTTAACTTTGTCAATTGTTTATCAGCATGCTCCAACTGACTCCAAGCTACTGGTCAAAACAAAGAGCTATAGATTAGTGTTCAGAACAGAGTAACACAACAAAAAACACAAGGCAGTCTGACCCAGCCCTCAATTTTAAGGAAAATCCACTAAACCAATTAGACATTCACTGAAAGCATCCTTGTAACTAAAACTCCATCATTCTTAGGGTACATACATAAATGCTGCAGCTTTCCAGCCTTCACATACATGGCCTCCTGCGTCACTACCACTGGTTGTCCAATATCACAAATGTGACTTCACACACCACAATGCCAATGTCATGATTCAGTAAACAGTTTCTGAAAAGCCAAGTAGACAACACAGACACCTCCTATAAAAATCAGTCCTGTTAAACCTTCTGCAGTTTTAGACATATTCAAGTCAAAAGTCCTCCCCACTTACAGAAAGGAAATAACAGTTGTACATCTCCAGCTTCAGAAAAGAACAATTTGAGTTACACTTAAATAAAGGGAGCAGATCATAGCAGAATTTAATGCACAGTAGGACTTCATAAGCCATGATGGCATTTTGGCAGAAAATTGTGAGATTTATAAAATTGCATGGAATCCCTCACAATCCTCAAAGATTTGGAGACATAGAATCACAGGACGACAGGGGTTGGAAGGGACCTCTGGAGATCATCTAGTTCAACCTCTGTCAGACCAGGATCACCTAGAGCAGATTGCACAGGACAGCATCCAGGTGAGTTTTGAATCTCTCCAGAGAAGGAGGCTCCACAACCTCTCTGGCAGCCTGTCCCAGTGCTCTGCCACCCTCAGAGTGAAGACATATTTTCTCATATTCAGATGGACCTTCCTGTGTTCCAGTTTGTGCCCATCCCCTCGTCCTGTCACTGGACACCACTGAGAACAGTCTGGCCCCATCCTCCTGACACCCATCCCTCAAGCATTTATAAGCATCAATAAGATCAATGACATTCTTTTCTCTACAGCAACCGCAATACAGCCCTGCACCTATGAGGCATATCACCAGAGACTCATAACATACATACTGCAAGCATTCCTCACACACAGAGCCTCAGTGCATTTGCTGTGGGCTTTGGGGTAGGGGTGACAACCCAAAAATTCCTTCCAAAAGCCCTGTAAGTCTTTGAATGGACCAAGGAAGGAGAGAGAGGCAGCATTTTATGTAAATCCAGCCTCCAATGCTTAGTGATGTAACCAATAAGCAGGAGGGCTGCAATCCCCAGAATGTGCTCTTCCTTCTACCTTGCCTGCCTACCACTGCTCAGTGTAGCTAAAATAGCACCCACCTACCTCCACAGCACGGTAATAATTTAAAATTAACACTGAATACAAGTAAAAGGTAGGCCAAATTATTAACACTTGTAACCCCAAGGTAAGTGTTGTTCCTCTCAATTTGAGTAATCCCAGTGTTATCTAGGGTATCTCAACACTTCCTAGCACAGCGAAAGTGAAGAGGGCGAAAAAAACACCACCACCACCAAAAAATAATCCCTAAGTTACCATAGCAACCTCTACCTCTTGTTCATATAGGGTTTCATTTCCAAGCTGCATCATAGAAGTGTACAAAACTATAGGATTTGAGTGAAAATAGAGCTGGAAAGAAGAGACAAAAAACACTCAAACCACAAAGAAACGGGGTTCTGAGCAAGCTGGGTAAGTACATTCAGTATTTTCTTCATTGTGGTTGCTATGAGGGTATTAGTATGGTCAGGAAACTAAAGCCAAATGATTCATACAGTGGTGAATCAGAGGAAAATAAAACACTCACAAAGCACTATTTCCAGAAAGGCTAGCAAACTGAAGGTGCTAATCTCAGAGTTAGGGTTTATTTTAAATCATCAGTCCTATTTTTATTATAAATCTCAAGTATTTTATAAAGATTTCTGTTATGAAAGAGGAAGGATTTAAACTCCACAGCTCAGGCCTGAGTGACTGATGAGACTCAGGACTATCCTCACCTTGAATTTAAGGAACAGTCTCTTTCACCTGAGGAAGATCATATATGGATTCACAGAAGCTGAACACAACATCTACCTGGAGAGCAGAAGCCTGCAGAGTCCAGTTACACACACCACTTATGAGTACATCAGAACTTCCAAGGTGCAAAAGCTCTGTTCACAAAACAGTAAAATTCAAAATCTCTCTCCAAGAAACTGTAAATCATTCCTAAAGAGGGATCAAATGATATCAAAGTTTTCTTTACTTTGGTTTGTCGTTGCTCAGTTTGTGGTTTTTTTTTTTTTTTAAATCAGACTCACTGCAAGTTCTTGCAGCACTTGCTCTTAATTTATTATGTAGCATAATCAGGTATTAATTTATACACATGAATTATCAATGCATGCTGAAAGGTTCTTAAGGCTTCCCATGAGACTGTATTTAGGAAAAAAAAGAAAGTTATACTGAGTAAAAGTACCAAATAGGTATAATATATCTCCATTATCTTTCCAGACCTAGAAAAAGGAAGGGTAGGTTTATTTTTTAAATAATCTATTTGCTCCTCCTGAAGAAAAAGTGCTTGAATGAAAAATACAATAGCTTCAAGAACCCCAAGGCACTTTCCAGACAGGTGCTATTCTGGAGTAGAGTGAAGGTAAGAGGAACAGAGTAAGAGAGGGCAAAACCAGAACGGACACGATGACACTTAGCTGATTTGAAGGGTATTTTTAACATCCTACTTCAGCCTATTTCTGAAAAGTGGTTCAATTGTGAAGGTTTGATAGCAGCAGGCACTGATAGGAATATGCAGCACTAGTTAACTTTTTCACAAGAAAAACTACAGGCATGGTGCAGAAACCCAACAGGAATCTTTTAACTTGTTTTGGTTTGGGTGTTTTTAAGGTACAGTACATCCAATGGCACCTGTAAAGTTAGCTTTGTGCTGCATTTTGGATTTTAGATGAGAACAATGTTAACAAACTGATGTTTTAGTTGCTGCCAAGCAGTCCAGGACTTTTCAGCTTCTCATGCTGCCCTGCTAACGAGAAGGCTGGGGGCACCCAGGGAGCTGGGAGTGGACACAGACAGGGCAGCTGACCCAAAGTGGCCAAAGGGGCTATTCCACACCATGCTGTCACACTCAGCATAAATGGGGGGCTGGTGGTGGGGAGCACACAGCTCCAGGATACACAGTCCAGCTTCAGGGTGGCTCTGAGCTGTACGATCTGAGTGGTGCAGCTCAGAGACTGCACCATGTGTCACCAGTGTTGTGTATTTTGCTATGAAGTCCTGTTGCTGTTATTCCTCTCTCTCCACTCTCCCAGTAACCTGTCCTTAGCCTTAGCCCAACCCATGAAGTTTGCCTGTCCTACCCCTTTCATTTCCCCTCTCCCCCTCCCTTTTCCCTCTCAGCTGCTGACTGGAGCTAAACCACGACAGTGCATTAACTTGCAGAAGTGTCTTGAGACTTTTAAATTATCTAAATATTTGTGAATATCCAAGAGGTTTGAAATCAGCTTTTCCAGCCCTCTATATCAACACTGTTTTGAAAAAGGTTTAACATGAAGAAGCAGTTTTTCCTAGGTCATGCTACTCAGACTTGAAACAAAGGTGTAGGCTAAGACCTTTCTACAGCAGATACATTCTAAGATTGCTAGTCTGAATCGGTTTCCCCACACAAGTTTCTGTGTGATGATTTACACTCACCCTGGCATCCTAACTAGATTCTGAAGAATACCTTTTATCTCATAAAAGGCATTCTTTTATTCTGAAAGAGAGCATCTATGGTCTCAAACAGGACTAGCCTTTTCACTTTATGTTCAGTTCCTTCCCTCATGCCCTCTCCATGTTTATAGGAATCTTAGCAATTTCCTTGTGGTGTTCTGCCTTCTTTTGAAGCTCCCAACCACGCAACAATTTCAGGACTGAGGAAATATTTTTCTTTAAAGCACTTCAGGAACCGGTTAGTGGAGGACTCCTATGCTCACTGGTTAATAAGGTGTACCTGTTCTTATCTCTGTGCACTGCAGAGAAAGTACTGCAGAAAAAGGACAGACTCATTTCCTGAATTACATCATAACAAACCAAGACCTTAAAATTTCCTTCTGCAGGAGAAAGAAATGCAATGAGGAACAGAGATTTTTTTTTTCCTTTTTTTTTTGGCTACATATTTTTGCAGTGAAACCACAAGCCCCATTTCCTAGCCAGTGCAATCTACCCTGCAGAACAACATACCGCTCCTATTTTAACACCTGAAGTTCAAATCATTCTGTTTCTCACAGGAATACCCATTTAGCAAAATATGAGGAATACACTACATTTAAAACCTCCAGGAAATGAATAAATTTGTTTAAATCTCAGATGACATTATTTTTACATAGGAAGTGTCATGGCATTTATACCATACAAGGGGTATTTAAAAAGAACCCAAGCAGATGAGCAGTATCAGCATATTACATTCATAATCCTAAGCATACTTCCAAATAAATCACTCATCATCATTCTTAAACAGAGAAAAAGTAACAAAAATATAAAACTACAAATACATGTATTCTTCCTATGTATGTGCATATGAATACATATATGCACACACATACTCTCACACCCCCCCATATTCTTCCAGAGCCAAGCGAATAAAAACAGGAAGTTAAATTAGGGGTTGACTGTACTCTAGTGAATAACAAACTTTCACAAGTGAGGGAACAGTAGGCAACAATATAGTTTAAAAGGAAGAATACTATGGTGGCACATTCAGAAAAAAAAAAAAAGAGTAGTACACTTCCACTTAGTTCCTTATCACATTGTGATACCCAACTCTTGGCTTTTGCTGTCTGCTTGGGAGTGTTTTCTAGCAGCCTTCTCTCAAAACTGAAAGGTGTTATTTAAACCAAAAGGGGAAAGGATGAACAGGAGGTGATCAGCTCATATTATTTTGTAATTTTGGTAGGTCTGTAGGCTACACATACATCCTGTTCTTTTCCCAGTGGAGCTGAGGCAAATTAAATAGATGAATATAACTTAGTCACTTCTTCAACAAGAGTTGCAAAAGCAGCTTCATCGAAGTAGCCCAGGAGGAAGACAGTTTGAGCTGATGAAATGCAGCATTAGAAACAACTCTAGAAGAAACTAGAGACCTAACCAAACCCCAAAGGTCATCTGAGGACAGCCTGATTCAAAGAGAATTCAAAGCTGCCAAGTGAGAAGAGAGCTCCAAAATCAGAAAGAGAACCAGGTTTACATGGAATAGTAAGGAGAAAAGCAGCATTATGGACAAGTTGTAAAGAGCATGTCATCAAAGAGGAGAAAGTAGACAAGCAACAGGGACCCTGTCCAGAGAAAACCCACTGGAAACAATGCAACAAAATTCCTTGTCCCTGGACTTGGAATTCAGAGCAAGGCTGAGGAGAGCACAATTGACAGAAACATCCCTTACAAACAGCCACAGAGCAGAATGAAAACTGAAAACCTTGCACAACATCCTCCATAAGCAGGTGACCCTACCTCTAGATCAGCATCTATCCTTGGGTAATAAATGCCCATTGTACCTGACATGTCCCTTATAATAAGGCAATCATCAATGCAAAGTGATTGCTTAATGTTTGAAGGTTTTTTCACATGGAAAACCCCAGGATACTGTCTAACCTACCAGGTATTTTATTGAAAGAAATGTAACATCACTACTTAAAAAATCCTGCTGATGACTAGAAGTGAAGGATGGAGTGATCACAGAGATGTGCACTGCCAATGTACATGCAACATTCTCTTTTAACACAATCTTCTGCACCTGTAAGGAAGAAAAGAACACCACCTCTAGAGAGAGAGGAGGTGTTACCCAAATGTACTGTTTTCCAAAAAGCAAGCAAACCTTCATCACTGTGAAATACACAACAAATGCATGCCAGCATCACAGAAAATAGCAACAGCCAAGTGCTTCTGCACCCATGAAGTACTGAGGTCACTTCTGATTGAAAGTCTGCCCAAGTTTTAAGGAAAACACTGTTAAATGGCTCACTGCAGTGCTTAGAAAATGTTTTATGGTGGAAGCCTTAGAGTTCAACATCCTTTGTTTATCAGAAAGAAACAACTAGTTAGGCATTTATCTCCCACACAACTGCAAGAAAGAATAAAAGGCTTTTTAGACCCTTAGCACAGCACTGAGGTCTGCAGGAAACACCAGATGAAAACTGATTTTTTTTTTTTTTTTGATAAGGGAAGAACCAGAGGGTATTAGCTTAGAAGATAGGTTAGGAACACACAAACCTATCAAATCTAAGCAGTATTAGGTGAAAGATCATCTAGAAAGGAAACCTGCAGAGAACAAGCCACCGCTGCTGCAGACCACAATGGATTGATGAGCACCTTCTTTATCGCTCTTATCATTTATCACCAAGTCAGACTGAGGCAGAAACACAGAAGAAATATGAAAGTGCTCTGCAAAGCTTGGTACTGGATTACTGGCTGTAGCACTTTCTGTGGTAAGTTATTTCCTACATAATTGAGTTTCTGAAGCAAAGTCTGTGATAACACTGCCAACACAAAATACAGCTTCCGGCTACAAAAGCTGTGTGCACCCTCACAGAGCTCCATCCCTTCCTCTGCACCACTGCTGGTGACAACTGTATCCTCCAAAGAAATACTTGAAGGAGGCAGGGAAGAGAAAAAAAGAGAATTCCAATACAAAATGAATTATCCTTTAAATCCAGATCAGTAAGTAAGTTGCATCTTTCAGTGTGTCAGCTAGTCCTCCAAACCTCTTTCCTAACATATGTTTCAGCTTCACCAGATCCGAGCTAAGTTTCTGTGTCAGGGTTTCTTTTGGGGAGGGTTGTTTGGTTTTGTTTTTTCTTCTTTCTTGACAGTCTGTGTGTTTGTTCTCAAGGTGGATTTACAGTCACATGGCTCAATCTAAATTTTAAATGCAGCAAAGCCACATCCACTCAACAACATCTCAACCACAAACTCACGTTGTACCTCAACATCAAAGATCTTACTGTTGCACGGAAAGGCCCCGCCACCGGCAAGGAACCCACCAAAGAACAAAGAAAGCAAGTCCTCAAAATTCAGACTGACTGTGGGACAGAAGCAAGATTTTACTGTGGTTTTACCCTCTTGCACCTTTTTAGTTTAAAATGCACCAAAAGCAAGCCAAGCTTGTCAGAAGAAAGACTTTTTCTTTCCTTTTGAACTGTGAGCGTGAAGACTTTCCAGGGAATCTTGTACATCGTTTCCTTCCTTCAAACCTGAATAGAATGGAACCAACGGGGCCGAGGATGTTCAGGTTACCTGTCCCAAGAACAGAATCAACCAGAAAGGGTGAGAGTTCAAGAGAATTGCACCTCATCCCTTTATTCCCTGCTGCTACTTTCATATCCCTAAAGAGACCCTGCTGATCTAACTCTCAGTCTTAAACTAAACCACACCTTCCCTATTTGACTCCAATTACTTAGAGCAGTCTTCAGATGGAGAAGACTCAATTCAAAACACGTCCAGAATGTACATCCCCAGACCACTGCAGAGATACTGTCTGAATGTTCTCAGGTTCTCCTACACCAGTGAGGTACAACACTGCTTGTCCATGCTCTGGGACATGCCTGTATGAATCACAGCAGCTTTGGGGCTATCTTTAAATCAGAGTTTTATGGCACAAACATAACTACAACTCACTGTTTACATTTTATTCTGGAAAAGCTGCAGGATTGGGAGAAACAGGGATTCCTGCGTCTTGGAATAACTTTGGAGGTTCTCCTTAGAATACAATGCCTAACACCCCTCCACCCCCAAAAACACCAAACCAGAAAACAAGGATGCTATTACCCAAAACACTGACTTTGTGTCTTCTTATCAAGGACCCTGCCTGCTCAAGTGAAGTTTCCCTAGCAGATAAAAAACATACCAAAAAGTCTCTAACAGTAGCTTCCAGTAAATGCTCTAATGAGTACATATAGATATAACCTAAAAATGGCTAAACAGATCTATTAGATTTGCTAACCAACTTGCTTACTACTTAAATCCCTTACCTTTTACCTTGGTTAAGATAAACCAAACTGAGTTCGCATTAGAAAGATTTATAACTGTAAATACTTGTAGTCCCCAAAAATTAAAGTCACAATTCTTCCTGCATATTTTTTTAAGTCTTTTACGGAAAAAAGAAAAAGTATGGTAAAAAGAAATGTATTCATTGGTGGCTAAAGTAAATCTCAAACTCAGAATTAAAAAACCTTCTAGATATTTTTTCATGTATGAATCAGTTACTCTGTGCAGTACCAATGAGAACTGAACTCCCCTTCTCATGCAGATTCCATATATTTAATATTTTAATTTTTAAGGTTCATGCACTTGCACCACTCCTTCCTTACCAAGCCTGAGGAACATTCTCAAAACCGAAATGACTGGGCTTTGGAAAGCAAGGGCAATATAAGACAGTTATTGTTCACGTTACAACACAAACATCACTTTTTCTTTCACACACATGCTTATCAAAGGAAGTGACAGCTACAAAGAGTAAAGTGGCAAGAAAAATAGAGTTATTTACAAAGGGTTTACAGAAAACAAATCTGCAGTGGAAAAAAAAAAAAAGAAAGAAGAAAAATAAACCACAGCTGCAAGCCTGGTTGACTGAGATTACAACAAATGTGCACAAAAGCTGAATACAGTGACATCTTCAGACCAACTAATCCACACAGAAAGACAACTACTTCCCCTGTAAAATTTCACTTGGAAAATACTCTGCCAATCTAGCAAGAGAGCTACAATTCTCCCCAGGAGTGCCTCCTGTCCCATCCGGAGTCCAAAGTGCTGGCAATAATAGTAGTGGCCCGGAACTGGAGAGGGAAGTTACTTTAGAACAGAGGGATTAGATCCAGGACACTTTGTGCCTTGTACAGAGAGCACTGAGCATCTCTTCTACACATTCTTCAGAGTCCACAAGAAGAAAAGGGAAGGACCACTTGTCTTGGCTAGCACTGCCAGAAATGTGTTAAGAATTCATTACGCTTTCTTCTGGTTTTGCTCACACATTGGCATGTGCCAGTAAGCCAAGTAGTTCATTAAGTTTACTGAAAATCTCCACAGACCTGATCATTCACATACAGAAAACTCCATTTTCCAAGGGTCAAAAGCATGATCACAATTCAAACTCAAATACAGGTCATCTAGGCCACACAACTACTCAAAATAATAACAGGTGGGAGCTTTTCTTCTTTTTATTTATTCCCCTCCTTTAACTGATGGAGTTTTATCACCTGCACACTCAGTTCCCTTCAAAGTTTGGAATCTTTCTGTTTTGATCAAGACTAGCTTCAGAGAACGGCAACAGAACCAGCATCAGGACACTGACTATGTTGAACCTGTTGATGTGGAATAAAACCCAGTGCAGATTCACCTAGAAAACAGGCCACTCCACAGCTTCATTTCAAAGTCTGTAGGTGGTTTATCAAAAGGAGTTCAAAGAAAGATGGCATCAGCTCAGCTGCAATTACACCCACAATCCTTGTCTCACTGGGAAGAAGAAAAGGGAGATAGCAATCAGCTACCGAGTTTTTCCAGTCTACTACAAACATTTCCTTCACTAAAAGCTGAGCAGGTTATTTTTTTCTATTATTTATTTTTAATCAGCTCGGCATTCCCAGAGATCACTTTTTAATTGCTTTTCAAAGAACAACGATCAAACTCCATTAGTTAAAGCAAATGTGACAAGGAGGCAATTATTAAATGAAATTTACTTAAAATATCATCCAAGAAATCATATTAGCATTTATTAAATAACTCAGGAAAAAAAAAAATCACCTGTCAAGTTATTCAGCCAGGTGCAAGGGAGTACACAGGGCTGTCATAAGCAGCTACTATCAGCAAATGACCCACCGGGTGTTTTTTAAATTTGTCATTTAGCAGTATGCTTTTGGAAAACACAAACACAACACTGAGAAGAGCTGGTTGAAAACAGTCAAGCAAACAAAAAAACATCAGTTCTTCACTCAAAGGAGCCACTGATCTAGCAGGTGTCACTACAGGGTTTCCCACACACACTCGAGGGAGGGAACTTACAGCTATTGAAGACTAGAAGCAATTTTCTCTCTCTCATTATCCCTCACAAACGACTTGTTCAGGATGGAGGCTTCAGATGTAGGTTTTAAAGAGGTATCTTAACATCAAAAGTAAGAAGTGCCTCATTAGCACACAGTCATTAGACAGCAGTGCTAACAATTCTTACATAAAATTCAGCCTGAAAAGCCAAAGAGAAAAAATAATTCCAGACCACAAACTGTTAGTGTAGTTTTCAAACTAGGAAAAGACCCTAAATTAAAATTACAGGTACTTGCTACCTTCAAGTACAGAGTACTTGTGAACAGGAAAAAAGTGAGGCATTGTGGACAAAAGCCTTTCACGTTTTCTTAGCTGTTAACATACCAAAGTTGCTCAGCTCTTCAAGTAAAAAAACCTGGCACCTAAATACCCGCTTTTATGACCCTAATAATTTGCCTTTTTTTTTTTTTAAAGGCAGCGATATAATAAAAGACCATAAAGTACTAGCTTTGTGCATTTTCACAACTTAGGAAATTCTCACTCAAGTTGGGGGCTTTTTTTCTGGTAGGGAAAAACATGCCTTTCTGCCGCTCAGACAGAACAACACATCTCCCAGCAAAGTTTTAAGCAAATATATACTCATTCTTGCCAGGCTTCTTTTGCACCATGCAGGCACACGACTTCCACCCAGCTTAATCCCACACCCCCTTCACCCACGGCAATGACAAATAGCAGGAGCTATTTCAAGCACTGCAGGGTACCTGCTCTACAACCACAGCCTTGTTTGATAATACCCAATAACAAGGCTCTTGTACTACCCGATTCCTTTGGACATGGTCACGGAGACCCAACCCAAGCTGGTTGGGCTGCATATGCTCAAGAACACATTAAGGTGTTGGTCAGGGGTAGCTTTTGGTTTTGTTTTTAAAGCAGGACGCGGAGAACTCTCTTTTCCCTACAATGTTTGCCTCTGCTAGATCAGAGCAAGCCACCATTTTGTCGCCTCCAGGAACCCCAGCTACTGGTGGGGTTCAGCAAGGAGAACTGCTGATTCCTTCTCCCTTCCCTGGCATCAGCCCAGGCTTATAAGGTCCAAACTCCAAGCAGGTCATGGCTCCTCAACACCATGGGGCATTCTGGCAGTAAAAGCAGTCCCAGCACAGCCCTGCTGCAGGCCACCGATGGCCCCAGCAGGCACCGGTGGGGTGGTCACTGGCTTGCAGCAGACCCACGCTGGGATGGGCGAGGGCAGTGCTGGATCACGGCTAACACCTGCACAGCCACACAGGTGCAGGAAGTGCCGAGCTTCTGATACTGTTGTTCAAGATTTCATTGTTATTTCCATAATTTCCTGAATTTATGATAATTATGAGCGTTATTACAATTTATTATATCGGTTATTAATATGAGAATTTTCAGTAGTGGCACTGTTAGAGTCACTGCCAGAGTTACTCACGGAATTTTTAGCGCTGCTGTTGCTTTTAGACTTTTTTAGGTTTACAATTTCTTCACATCAAAATATCTGTATTAATGTTGTCATTAGAGTTTATCCTTAAAATTTTTAATTATTACCACATCTCTTATTATTACTGCTGTTAGGGCGCTGTTGGCGGAACTAACTATTCTCTTCACCGGAGCGCTACCAGCAGCAAACACCAGCGTTTTTATTGTCTTTTCCCTCCTTTGCCCCCCTCCCCATCTCGCCCCGGACGTGGCGGTCGTTCCCAGCAGGTCCCTCACGCCGGACACCCGCCCCGGCCAGCACGGCGGCGGCGGCCGGCCTGTCCCCCCTGTCTCCCCGGACGGCTGCCCTGCCTCCCGCCCGGCCGCCCACCGCCCTCCTCATCCCCTTACCCTCGCACTGGTAGCCGGCCAGCCCCCAGATGAAGTCGGTGCAGTAGTGGCAGAAGGTGGGCTTGGTGAGGGTCACCCTTCGGAAGCCGTGGCCCGGCAGGCTGCTGCCCCCGGCCGCCGCCACCGCCGCGGCGCGGCCCCGTCCGCCCAGCAGCGGGCTGGAGGCCGGGCTGCCACCGCGCAGCGAACGCGTCCCGTCCGCCATGCCCTCTCCTCGCGGCGCGGCACCGGCCGCCGCTCGCCCTCGCTTCCGCCTGAGGCGGCTGCGGCGGCGGCGGCGGGGGGCGGGCAACGGGGGCGGGCGGGGGCGGTGCCCCGGCAGGGCCCCGCCGGCCGGCGCCGTGCTGCCGCCTGCCGGCCGCGCGTGTCGCGCAGCCCGCGCTGAGGCGAGAGTGGCGGCGTCCGGCCAGCTCCTCTCAAGCCCGCGGCCCTTACTGGGGGCCGAGCCATTCTGTCCCTCTCCAGGCGTTTCTGGTGGCGTTTCGGCCTGTCCCGGGGCGCCCGCGCTCCTGTACAGGTGTGAATTACCAGAGGGCGCGTAGATTCGGGTGAGCGCTGGAGAAGCGGGTAGCGGGGCGCTGGAAAAATGAGCTGCTCTGCAGCAGTGTCGTGTTCAGCCAGCAGCAGAGATGGGGGTACTGGGGTGCCACGCCGCCGCTGCTGGGCCACTGCAGTCAGTGGCAAAGCCACAGGAAGAGACGTTGGGGCAGGGAAGGTAGACCTTGCGAGAAGGTCTCACCACACACAGGCAGCAGGTTTAATCTGCGAAGCTCGGAAAGACCTCCAGTTCCTTAACCGTGACAGTGAACCGGGTGGTTTGGCTAGCCCAGCGTCATGCAGTTTTGTAGTGCACAAACCCCATCTCAACAAGTTCCACAGTGATGCATTGGGAGAAGATGGTTTGCCATAGATTTGGCTTTCAATTCTCAACATAGAATCCCAGACCGGCTTGAGTTGGAAGAGACCTCAAAGCCCATCTAGTTCCAACCCCCTGCCATGGGCAGGAACACCCTCCACTAGCCCAGGGTGCCCAGAGCCCCATCCAACCTGGCCTTGAACACTGTCAGGGAGGGGGCAGCCACAGCTTCTCTGGGCAGCCTGTGTCAGGGACTCACCACCCCCACAGGGAAAAATTCCTTCCTTATATCTGAACTAAATCTCCTCTCCTTCAGCTTAAGGCCATTACCCCTTGTCCTGTCACTCCATGCCCTTGGAAACAGCCCCTCTCCAGCTTTACTCTATGCCCCCGTTAAGTACTGCAAAGCTACTATCTCTGCCTTTTAAAGAATATAGGGCCTAGCAGTCTCTTGCTGCTATAAAACATTTTTTATGTCCTTTATGTTCACTTCACTTCCTTGCTGCTGCTTTTGAAAACACACACCAGGATGTTTCCATGTTGCTAGTCTCCTCCTCTGCCTCTGAAATGGTTCTGTTTCTTTGATTGTTACTACATGAGGCAAAGTATTGTGGCTGGAGTAGGTTGAGTCAATAAAGGAGGCTATGCCTTTGGATTTTGTGTATTATAGATGTATGCTGTCCTATCTCTGCTTGTCTGGTTAGTTCCCAGATCTCTCAGCTTCACATTAAATGAGAATCTCCTCTGAGCTGTCTAAAACAACATCCAGGCACCTTCATTAAGTCATGACAGACAAGAAAGTAGTTTAGATTTTCATCTCTGACCAATTTATTTGTGTTGTGGTGAAAGGTTTAATAAACCATCCTGTCGTCTGGCAGACAAACACTGAAGTCTTTCTAAAATTTATTAGCAACTTCTACAGTCCAGTACTAATCTTACTTTACATCTCCCTTCCATGTTGTTAATATGAATGTATTTATGATCAGAAGCAAGAAGGATTTGACCAGTTCAAAGAGAAACATTAAAAATAACTTATAGACTAAAGAAAGCATGACATGTCTTTTTATGGTTGAAGAGTGAGCAGTTAGATGCAAAAGCTTTGAAGTCTTCCTAATTCCTCCTACAACCATGATTTAGAAAACTTACTGAAGATATTGTAGAGCTTTATGGAGTCCCAAATATACAAGGGAACGGAGAAGTGGGAAGCAGTGGGGAAACCCTTTCCCTTGAAGACATGTCTGTGCTGTATACAATGAATGAGACAAAGCTCATAATGACAGGTCTCATCTCCCACAAATTCAGCCTGGCTTTGGTCTTCATGAGGATCACTGAGAAAGGCCTCTTGCAATACATTTCTGGACACATGGAGAAGACAATGACTAAGGACAGCCAGTATGGATTTGCCAGCGGTCAGTGATGCCTGACCAACCTGATTGTCTCCCATGACAGAATGGGTAGATCAGTTTAGGAGAGGACAGCAGTGAAACCTGTCTTCCAGAGAGATCTGGATAGATGGGAAAAAGTACAGGCAGGCAGGGGAACAGCATGGTGGAAAAGATCCTGGGTGTCTCAATTGACAGTGAGCTAATATGAGCCAGCTGTGCAGTGGCAACAACCTGGCTAAACACCATTCTGGTTGGCTGAGGAGCACAGCAAGTAGGCTGAGAAGGGATTATTCCTGTCTCCTCAGCACTCATTAGAGCATTGTGTCTGGTTTTGGCCCCCACTGTTACATTTAGACACTCAAATGTGAATGGACCCCCAGGCACACACAAATATTATGTCTTTTAGAGATACAGCGATGGTACAGGCTGATACACTTCCTTGAGTTTTACCTGTGTGTGCACCAGCCAGAGGACACCTGCATTCAGGGAGACTAGAGGTACTTTAAAATTCCTATTGAGAGATAGTGAAACTGAGACAGAAGCAGTCTGTTTGCCACCTCTGATTGCCTCAACTCCCATGTAGTCTACTGCAGTGCTTTCAAACAAGCTGAGTTTGACTATATCATGACAAAAGCAGTAATTAGATTAGAAATGCTAGTGGGTGTTTTAGCTGGAGTTCAGTGTGGTTTGCCAGATTTGTTCTTTGGGACATTTTTCCTTGTTTAGGAGAGGAAACCCCATCTGTATGTGCTTAGCCCATGTTGTATTTTCACCTCACTACAGAGATGTCCTCTTGCTTTTCTTCATGAACTTGTCTACAAAGCATCTTGCCTCACCTGTTCCATTTGCCTGTCTCGCCTTTCTTTTCCATATAGACTGTCTTCTTGATCTGCATTTCTTTTTTATGGATCTAACAGTCCTTCCCTTCTCAAAAGACAGAGGCCTGAGAGTTGGAAAGCTGAAGCTCATATGAAAAAAATCTACCCTATGATTGAGGAAATACACTGAACTGACTTATAAGGCAAACAGAATTTGGCCCTGTTTTAAAAGCCCGAGGAAGTAATCAATACATCCTTTTATGGAAATGTGAAAATGCATTAACAAGTAATTCAGATGCATGATTGCATCATCTGCCAGTGCAGGGTAGTCTGAGTTTCCTTCCTAGAAGTTACCCATGGAATGGTAGTTTCTATTGTTAAGGTGTAAATGAACGTGTGAAATTTTGGCTATATTTTAATACCTGCCTCCTCAGATACACATTTATATGCTGTAACACATAGGCATGTGTGACCTACACTTGTTTTGCTTTACCTTCCCATCTTATCTCTGAGCAACCAGTCTAACCAGCCAAAACAATCTAAGCCATCTGATGATTGTCTTCAGCTGAGACTGCTGCCACCTCTGCTGCAAGCAGCCATGGAATACAGCAGCTGTTGAAGACAAGCCATCCTTCCCATTTCACAGGTACAGCAGGGATGCAGGCCTAAGCAGTAGAAAAGAGTGAGGTAAAGAATTATTATCAGAGCTGTCACATTCATGAATGTGATAGCTCACTCGAGGGATTTGATACCAGTTCCTGACTCAGAGCTGGTCAACTTAACTGCAAGGTTTCTACTGCCTTTGTGTCTGCACTCAGGATTCTCATTCAAAACCAGAACAATGGTAAGATAGCTGGAAGCCATTTCAGGTTTTGGAAGCAATTCCAGCTTCGCCTCCTCCCCCACCCCCCCTTTTTTTTTAAGCTATCAAAGTGTTCTTTATAAACAGGACATATGCTGATCTTTATAAAAATTTATTGTTCAAGTCTTTTTGAAGAAGAAACAGCAGTGTCCTGGTTTGGACTGGGATGTAGTTTATTTTCTTCCTAGCAGAGGGTATAATGCTGTGTTTTGGATTTGGGATGAGAACAATCCGTTCATAACACAATGATGTTTTGGTTGTTACTAGGCAATGGTTAGACCACGTCAAAGACTTTTCAGCTTCTCAGGGGTACACCAGAAGGTGTAAGGGGACACAGCCAGGGCAGCTGACCCAAACTGGCCAAAGGGTTACTCCAGACCATATGATGATCACATGCTCCATACATAGTTTGAGGGAGCTGGATGGGGGGGCTGGGACCACAGCTTTGGAACTAGTTGGGCATTGGTCAGTGGGTGGTGAGCAATTGTGTTGTGCATCACTTGTTCTATACATTCTTCTTGTTAGTATTATCTTATTGTCTTCCTTCTCTGTCATACTGAACTGTCTTTATTTCAGCACGAGTTTTACCTTTTTTTTCTCTGCAGGAAGGGAGTGAGCAAACAGCTGTGTGGTTGTTTTAGCTGCCTGCCAGGTGAAACCACAACAGAGTTTGCCTAAGCCAAAGAGGATGAAGTTATGTGCAACTAGTGTAACTGTCTGCTCTCCCACAATGGCAGGAACCTGTGCAGCTGACAAGAATAAAAGCAAAAGAGCAGCTACCTGTTTTAGAAGCATCAAACCAGAAACGAGAGAGTGAGGAAGCAGTTTGAGGTGGATGGATCATAGCAAAGCGTGCAAAAGCACCACTGCTGCTCAAGGTCACAGCTATAGTCACTGCCCTGGCGATGTGACGCTGGAACACATCTATGTCAAGTCAGTCAAGTACTGTTTGTCTCAAACATCTGTGCTGGAACAGAATTATCACCCGTTTCAAGCAGCAGTGTGTTCTTGGCAGGCAGCTTACTGCGGTAAAGCTGTGCTAGGTTGTCTGGGTCAGGCTATCTGAGGAAGGTCATCCTCCTGGAGCTGTAGCCAATCACCAACTTTACATTGAGATCTGTTTTGGAAATTGTTTCAGATAATCCAGTGTCATCAACAGTCAAAGCACATTATGTGGAAAAAACATAGAATCATAGTTTGCCTTGAAGGGGACCTTTAAATGCCATGTCACCCAATCCCCCTGCAATGACCAAGGACATCTTCAACTTGATCAGGTTGCCTGACCCTGAACATGTTAGTTAACACTAAAAATCCTATACTCTCACGGATAGATAGTCTGGAGCATTTCCAGTTTAGAACATTTTGTGGAATTCCAGCAAGCCTTTGATTCAGAACCAACAGTCCTGTGTTGGAATACATCTGCATAGACTGCAGACACCAATGAATAGGCGAAGAAGTTGTATCTATCTATATGCTTTAATTGTAAAGTCTGGAGCTGACAGAGATTGAAGGATTGCCTCTGTTGAATATAGTGGCTCTTCCAGCCTTTATAAAAGTATGTGTGAAATTATGAGATACCCACCATGTCTCAATGGACTGTTTCGAAAGACCTGCATACATCTTCAAGCTGCCATAAGTACAACAGGGTTTTTATTCATGCAGGAACTGTTGTTCTACAGACTGATAACTGAAAGATGGAACAAACAGGAACAAACAATCACTTTTAGATATACTCTTTGTTTTTAAATAAGTGCCAGATGAGAACAGACAAAATTCCAAAAGCATCAATTTTCTATGTTTTGACAAGATTAGTAAAAAGGGTCAATATGCAATGCCTTCGAAAAGACTTGCTTGATGTTACACACAGATAAACAATTTGCAGTACTTGCTATGCTATAACCTCATTAAACTCAAGTAATACAACTTGCCATACAATAAAATCTTTATATTTCCGAGTTTCCTGGCTCTGTAAAGGTGTATTCTGTAAACTGGGCAAATTCTACACCTTGGATCTTCTGTAACCTTTTGTAATCTTC
This sequence comes from Gallinula chloropus, assembly GCF_964237585.1. NCBI lineage: Eukaryota > Metazoa > Chordata > Aves > Gruiformes > Rallidae > Gallinula > Gallinula chloropus. The sequence goes on from NC_140089.1 coordinate 19,032,414, forward strand.
TTGTAGTCTCTATATCTAGGGAAAGAACATACTGTGACAGATAGAAAGCCTTTGATACAACTGAGAAGTGCAAGTTCTGGTACATTACTTCCACTTTATGAACCAGATTAAATGAGCTTTATGTGCTGTCCATATCACATTATGTTTCTATCCTTTAAGTAATATGGTAAATTGGATTCTTGACAGTACAATGAAATCTAGTTATTTCATTCTTTCATTAAACAATTTATTAATAAAGCAAACTGCAAAAAAAAAAAGCTGTCAATAAACAATTAGGTCTGATTGAGGCACAGGGAGGATTTTTTAAGGGTGTATAAATATGGGATAAGAGGGTGGAAAGCAGATGGAGCCACAATGTTCTCAGTGGTGACCTGAGAGATGAGAGGCAATGGGCACAAAATCAAATAGAGAAAATTCAATTTACCTCTAAGAAAAAGCTTTTCTTACTGTAAGTGTGGTCCTACACTGGAACAACATGTTCAGAGAGGTTGGTTGGATGGTCCATTCTTGGAGATACTCAAAACCCAACTGGACACATCCCTGAGTCACCTGCTGTAGTTACCCTGCCTTGAGTGGTAGGTGCATTGTGTAGGCCACCAAGCTTGGTGGTCCTGTGAAGCAGGTTTGGCAGTAAGGAGAGTCAATACTGGCACTCCTTTAGTCCTTTTGACTGAGGCTCTTACTGTGTTGTGGTTTAACCTGGCTGGCTGCTAAAACAACCACACAGCCGCTCGCTCGCTCCCCACTCCCAGTGGGACAAGGATGGAAAAAGTAGAACTTGGGGGTTGAGATAAAGACAGTTTAATAGGACATGAAAGGCAGATAATAACTGCTGCTGCTACTACTACTACTTCTTATTCTTATTGAACAGCATAATTTCTCATCACTCAAAGTTGATGCTCCTTGAGACCCCAAGCTGAATTGCCTCCAAGCTCACCCCCCAGTTAAATACAGAATAGCATATAGTATGGTATGGCCATATTCTCTTTGGCCAGTTTGAGCCAGCTGCCTTGGCTGTATCCCCTCATAGCTTCTTGAGTGCCCCCTGCCTTGTAGTTGACTGGGCAGTACGAGAAGCTGGAAAGTCCTTGACTAAACATCTGTGTGTTATCAGCATTGTTCTCATCCTAATCCAAAACACAACACTACACCAGCTGCTAGGAAGAATCCCAGCCAAAACCAGGACAGACTGAAGCAGCAGGACCAAATGTGGCAGCTTATAGGTAGAAGGAGCTTCTTGAAAAATTGGACTCTCCTGGCCTTCCAACTTCCAGGTTTCTTGGAGAGCTCCAATCGTCTTCCTCCACTAACAAGGGGAAAGCCATTACCTTTCCAAAGTCAGATCACCGTGCCAAATATATAAAGCTTTCTTTACATATTGGTCAGGTGTGAAATCCAAAGTTGTCATCTCACAGCTGAGTTGTGAGCAAAAGCCTTTCTGAGCTTAGTTGGATCTTCTATATTGTTGACTTCTATTTTCTTAATTTCTTTCCCTACCACTCAACATTGAAAGAGAGGCATGGCATGAAGCACATGTGGATGTGGAAAAAGAATATTTAAAATAAACTGTAGCTTCCAAGTACAAAGAATTTAAAAGATGTGTTAGATCACATTTGTGGACTCCACAGCCTGCAATGGGAAACAAAAGAGGAAAAAAGTACTACCAAAAAATATTAATATATATCTAGCATTTAATTAGCTTTATTATTGCTCATGGTAGCTCTAAAGATCAATTCCTGAAAATAATAACTTTAAAACAATTGTTCTGTTCACACTAGAAATAAATCAAGTGTAGACTTGTTGGTGAAAAGCACCAACTGTGACCTGAGTAAAAGAAGCTAAAGCTCAAACATGGGAAGCCAACACAAAGGACTGGCTCAGTTTCCAGATAGCTGGTATGTCTTTCAGTATTTGATTAGATTCTTCATATAGCCAGATTAAGAGATTATACCTTTTCAGATAAAGGTTAAACATTAGACTACATAAGTTTTTTTTTTTAAAAGGAAATAAAAATGTCTATTGTCTCGAAGGGCAGAACATTAATTATATATTAATATTTATACATAAAATATACCATTCCACACATAGGTACTGAGACTTATATCAGAAGAAAGTGCTTCAGTAGAAATAAATTTGGGGGAGTGGGGGTGGGGGGGAGCCTGCAGAGACAACATCAATTAATACAGTCTTGTCTTTACAGAATCATTACAGCCTGCTCCAGTAAGGGTTTAACAAAAAGGTAGAAACACCTATTACAGGTGTTTAACTACAAAACTCATGCTGTATTTTAGCATTGACACTTCTTGCTACTTTGGGAACTCCTCTGGTTCTGCTAACAAAACTGAGACTTGTGAATAACAAGCCATATCAGAGCTGAAAGGAAAAAAACCCTATGTAGCAACACAGCAAGGTCAAGAGGCTGAAGCTTTATGTCCAGTCAGCTAGCAAATATGATATGACAAGCAAGCCATTTGTGCTCCAAATCCACTGATTTTTAACATCTAATAGCTTTTTTCCAGCTCTTACATTTTACCACAAATAACTTCCCCACAAAGAACACAAGGGATTTGCTCAGAGTTAAGGAATCGTTTATCTGGAGAAAAACAAAAACAAAACAAAAATAATGCCAAGGCTTTAATTTGTTTATTGTAAAGGATTGTTAGTTTAATTTATTTGTTTTGCCCCTGGACCTAGGCAACATGTAAGCAATTCTTATGAATGGAGTAGCTAACTCAGTGCCTTCTGAACTGCAAAATATGCAGAAACACCCACTTATGGAATAGCAGATTGCTGTTCAGGCTTGGTAAGAGTTGGGCACACTGAAAATATATTTTCCATGTAGAACAAGTCTGAAGTTGTTAAAACCAGATTGCAGCTTCTGTTTCTACACTCTGATCATGCATGAGAAACCCAGTGTATAACCCACCATTTAATAAAGCCTTATTTCTCGTTACGTCTGACTGAACTCACGGGGCCACAGGATGCATCTGATCCTCCACCAGCAACACAAGGAGTCACCAGCTGTGCCCCTGTGCCCTTCATCCCAGGCTCCAGAGCGATGTGGCCCTGTGTGAGACACTCCTATGGCAGTGTTACTGGTGCCCACATGGATGACAAGGGGTGAGGGTCTGAGTCCTGGACAAAAGCATCCCAGATCTAAGGCCCTGGCATGCAGAAAACCTCCTGAGACAGTAAGTCTGGTCAGCAAAAGCAGAAACTCCAGCCACCATCACTCGCTCTGTCCTCATGAGGGGACATGTGTTTTGGGCTCAGGTGCCCTTCCTGACCAAGCTTGTTCCTGCTCACCTGTTCTCAAAGTGTTGCACCTCAATGCCCTCATTTCTCATCTGCATGAGCAGAAAGAGACAGTCTCCTGCTACCAGGAGTCAAAAGCCGCCAGCCTTCTCACTTCAGCAGTCCTGGCCTACCAGAAAGACAAGCACAGCCTTTAGGTGTCCCACCTCTCTGGCAGCTGTCGCAGATGAATTATTACCAGAAGTCATCGTTGTGGAATTAATTAAAGATTATTTTATTGACTATTAAATTATGATCAAACTACAATTAATATATGATTGAATGATAATGAAATAGTAAACACATGGTGATTGAATAATAAGTAATAACTGGTAATTAAACAGCATTTTGACAATTTGAATATGTAAATTATTTAAATGGTGATTAGACAATGGTGAAACATTCTAAAACTTACTACAGTTGATTAAGCTATAGCTGTACATATTAATGTCAGTAGCATACAGTATTCTTATAATCCTAATTTAAAATGTCAGTTACCTCATTATAGAAACCAGATGCCAGGTAAAAGGCCTCCCAATCTTGAGGAGTAACCATGAGGAGCTTCCATGCTCCAGGGGAGATCATTGCTGTGCAGCCTGCTGCTGTACAGGAGAGATCAATGCACTTGCAGGGGCTGGGGGGCTGCGGGGGAGGCTACAGGCATCTGTATTGTAATGTGACTGCCTCATAGTCAGGCTCCCCTTTGGAGCAGGAGCACAGCATTAAAGGTTCTAGTTTTGTCTAGTCCCAGCTCAGGCTGCTACTCTTAGCTCCTGGTAAGACACAGCCTGAGATCATAGAATCATAGAATCATAGAATTGTAGGGGTTGGAAGGGACCTCGAGAGATCATCGGGTCCAACCCCCCTGCCAAAGCAGCTCCCCAGCTCATATCACTCAGATAGGCGTCCAGACAGGTCTGGAATATCTCCAGAGAAGGAGACTCCATCACCTCCCTGGGCAGCCTGTCCCAGGGCTCTGTCACCCTCACTGGGAAAAAGTTCTTCCGCATGTTGGTGCGGAACTTCCTGTGCTCCAACTTGCAGCCATTGCCCCTTGTCCTGTCCCCACAGACCACTGAAAAGGGGCTGGCTGATTCCCCCTGCATCCCCTGCTTAAGATAATTATAGACTTTAATTAGGTCCCCCCTTAGTCTTCTCTTCTCAAGGCTGAAGAGTCCCAACTTACTCAGCCTTTCCTCATAGGGGAGATGTTCCAGGCCCCTAATCATCTTTGTAGCTCTTCTCTGGACTTTCTCCAAGAGATCCCTGTCCTTTTTATACCACGGAGCCCAGAACTGGACACAATACTCCAGGTGGGGCCTGACCAGGGCAGAGTAGAGGGGGAGGATCACCTCCTTTGACCTGCTGGCCACATTCCTCCGGATGCACCCCAGGATCCCATCTCTTAGCCACCAGGGCACACTGCTGGCTCATGGCCAACCTGTCATCTACCAGGATGACAATGGCACAGCACAGTTGTCAAGGTCTGCACCGCAGGGCTGATTTCAGTCAGGCATACCTGTTGTGATGCCTGAACCTGAGTGATGCTGTTCATTCAGTCAGCACAGGGGGACCCACCACAGCACCACAAGGCTCCAGCTCCTGCCTCTGCACAAGCATCTCCATGGAAGAATCTTGTTGGTCTCTTGCTCATCCTCCCTGCTGCTATGTGGTATGCTAGCCTTCTCCCATAGCTTCTGAACCAGGCAGCCCTGCACCTCATCAGACCCTTGACCTCCCACGCGTAAAGCCACTGTCACCCCAATGCAGAGGCACCAGACACTCCACACCTGGAGAGCTCCCCTTCCTCCTCCTGAAGCGGCATTTGGGCTGGTGCTAAGGGGGCAGCCTCACCTGTCCCTGCAGTATTTCTGTGCTCCTTTGGTGTCCCATTATGCTTTTGCTACACCTAAGGCCAGCTTCCCCTTGCCAGCCTGATCACTGCTGTCCTCTGGTCCAGCTGAACAGGAGCAAACACCCCTGACCAGGAAACCACTGACTCCGTGTGCTCCATAATCAGCAGAAGCCCATCACAGCCTTTGAACAACAAAACACAGATCTGTTAAGTGCAAAGTCCCTCTGTGACCTAATGGGACAGGGCCAGCCGGCGGCCATGAGTATAAAACAGATACTTTCAGAGTGTGCAGGGCAGCCAACAGCTCGGGCAGCAGTGTGAGGATCAGGCAGGGAAGGCAGTGTGGCAGTAGCACTTACTCCTGCAGAAGGAGATGTCATTAAGCTCCCCCAGGGCCAGAGGAAATGAGCACCCACATCAGAATGCGGTCCACAGCTAAGTTTACAGGGATCCATCCCACACATGCCCATAGCAACATGGGGACAGGCAACAGCATCTGCAGGACCAAAGCCACTATGGGCTTAGAATCAGCCTCTGGGAGAGAAGCTGAGAGCTGATTAATTTCATTTCCTTTAATTTTATTTTACCTTATCTTATTTAATTTTATTTTACCTTATCTGATTTCATTTTAATTTATCTTATTTTATTTTATTTCATTTTATCTCATTTTTTAATTTCATTTTTTATTTTATTTCATTTTTTATTTCATTTTATCTTATTCCATTTTATTTTATTTCATTTTATTTCATTTTTAATTTAATTTTATTTCATTTTAATTTATCTTATTTCATTTCATTTAATTTCATTTTCTTTTTAATTTATGTTATTTCATTTTATTTTATTTCTTTTTATTTCATTTTATTTCTTTTAATGTAATTTTATTTTATTTCTTTTAATTTTATTTCATTTTTCACTTCATTTTATTTCACTTCTTTTTATTTTATCTTATTTAATTTTATTTTCTCTTATTTAATTTAATTTAATTTAATTTTATTTTATCTTATTTAATTTTACTTTATTTCTTTTTATTTTATTTTATTTCTTTTCTTTTTAACTTATATTATTTCATTTTATTTTATTTCATTTTATTTCATTTTATTTTTTTATTTTATCTTACTTTATTTCATTTTATTTTTTCTTATTTCAATTTTATCTTATCTTATTTCATTTCATTTTATTTTATCTTATTTTATTTGATTTCATTTTATTTTATTTCATTTTAATTTATCTTATTTCATTTGATTTCATTTTATTTTATTTTCTTATTTAATTTCATTTTATTTAATTTTATTTTATTTAATATTATTTTATTTCATTTTTAAAATTTATTTTATTCTATTCTATTTTATTTTATTCTATTCTATTTTATTTTTGCCTTCCCCTTTGCCATACCTGTTGCCTTCTGGCTTTTCCCTTTTTTCTGGCTTTGCCTTTTGCTGTGGCTTTTCCTTTTTGCCTTCTTTTTTGCCTTGTGCCTCTCACCTTACCTCTTACTTTCCTTTTTTCCTGCCCTTTTTCCTTTCCCAGTTTGCTATTTGCTTTTTGCATTTCCTTTTGCACTTTCCCTTGCCTTTGGCCATTGTTTTTGCTTTTTGCCATTACTTTTTTTTCTTTCTTTTCCCTTTCCTTTTCCCCTTGGCCATGTCTTTTAACTTACCTCTTGCCTCTTACATTGCCTATTGCCTTTCACTATGCCTTCTGTCTCACCTTTTGCCAATTCCTATTTTCCTTCCTCTCTGACACTTGTCTTTTGCCTTGCTGGCTGCTTACCTTTTGCCTTGGCTCCTTCTTTTTGCCTCGGCTTTTGCCATGCCTTCTGCCTTTTTGCCTCTTGCCGTGCTTTGTGGGTTTTGCCTGGCCTTTTGTCTTGCCTTTACTTTTGCCTTCTGCCTTGCTTCCTCGCTTTTGGGCTTGCCTCAGCCTCTGCCTTGTCTCTCAGCATCTTCTCTTTTCTCCTTGCCTTTTGCCTTTTCCTTTGTTCCTTGACTTTTTACCCATCGCCTTTTGCCTTGCCACTTTCTTTTGCCTTGACTCCTTCCTTTTGCTTTATGGCTTTGCTCTGCCTTTTGAATGTTGGCAGGCTGCCTGTTTTTTCCCCTTTTCTTTCGCTTTCTGCCTTTCTTCCTTCTGCATTTTCAATCTTTCCTTGCCTTTTGCATTTTACAGTGCTTTTTGCGTTTCCTTTTGCCTTCATTTGAACCCACACCTTTTGCCATTTACTGTGCCTTTGACCTTCGGTTTTGGCCTTGCCTTTTGCCTTGTGCCTGTTTCCTTGCTTCTGTCCGTTTGCCTTGTTTCTTTGCCTTGTGCCTATTGCCTTCTCTCTTGTTTCTTGCTTTGACTTTGGCTTTTTGCCTTCTACTTTGTCCTTTTTCCTTTTCCTTTCCTTATGCTTCTGCCTTGCCTCTTGACTTTTGTAGTGACTTATGTCTGTTTCCTTGCCTTTTGCCTGCCTTTTTGCTTTTTGCCGTGGGATTTTTTGGGGGGGTTGTTTTCCATATTTTTTGTATTTTTCCTTGCCTTTTTCCTTTCCTTTTGCCTTTCACCTTGCTTCCTCCATTTTTGCCTTGCTTTTTGCCATGCATCCTGCCTTTTCCCTTTGGCTGTACCTTTTGCCTTTTCCCTTTGGGCATTCTTTGTCCTTTCATTTTGCCTTGTGCTTTTGATTTGCCTTTTTGCTTTGTGCTTCTTGCCTTGTCTGTTTTTTCTCACTTTAATTTTTGCCTTGCTTTTTCCCTGTTTATTCTGCATTTTGCTGTGGCTTTGGCCATTTGCTGTGCCTTTTGCTTCTGCCTGGTGTCCTTCCTTTCGTCTATGCCTTTTGCATTCGCATTGCCTCACTGCTTTTCCTCTTTGACTTGTCACTGCCTTTGTCTTCTTCACTTGCCTGTTGCCTTTACTTTCTGCCTAGCTTCCTTCCTTTTGGCCTTGCCTTTGCCTCTGCTTTGCCTCTTGTGTTTTACCTTTCCTCTTCAGTTTGCAGTGAATTTTGAGGCTTCCCTTGCCATTTGCCTGCCTTTTTGTGCTTTTTGCCGTGTTACTGGTTAGTTGCCGTGCCTTTTTCATTTTGCCTTGCTTTTGCACTTCCTTTAGCCTTTCTGCCTTGCTTCCTTCCTTTTGGGCTTGCCTTTGCCTCTGCTTTGCCTTTTACCATGCCGTTTGCCTTGTCTCTTTGTTCTTGCTTTGACATTTGCCCTGCTTTTTTCCTTCTGGTTTGCCATTTTTCCGTGCATTTCACCTTTTGTGTTACCTTTTGGTTTTTGCTTGTTTGCCTTTTTTGCTGTTTGGTTTTTGACGTGCTTTTTGCCTTTTGTTTTTTCCTTTTTCCTTGCCTTTTTGCATTTTGCATTTTGCTCTCTTTGTTCTTGCTTTGACATTTGCCTTGTTTCCTTGCTTCTGGCCATTTGGCTTGCCTTTTTGCCTTGTGCCTATTGCCTTGTCTCGTTTCTTGCTTTGACTTCAGCCTTGGGCCTCTTGCTTTCTTCTTTGTCCTTTTGCCATGCCTTTTCCCTTTTGCCATGCATTTTCCATTTTGCCATGCCTTTTCCCGTGTCTTCAGGCTTGGGATTTTGCCTTTCCTCTTGGCTTTTGCAGTTGGTTTTTTCCTCTTTCCTTGCCTTTTGCCTTTCTTTTCTGTCTTTTGCCATGTCTTTCCTTCTGCCTTGCCTCTTGGCACCTGGCTTTTCCTCTTGACTTTCCAGTGCCTTTTCCTTTTTTCTCGCCTTGTTTTTTTTTTCTGTTTCCTTTCCTCATGCATTCTTCCTTTCCTTTTTCCTTTTCCTTTTTATTTGCCTTTTTTGCCTCGCCCTTTCCCTTTTGCCTCTTCCATTGTGTTTTGCCCTTTCTACTTTGCCTTTTACCTTGTGCCTTGACTCTTGCCCATGTGCTTCTGGCTGGCTTTCCCTATTTCTGTGGCCTCTTACCTCCCCTTGCCTCTCACATCACATCTGGCCTGTTGTCTTTTGCCTTCTGCCTTTTGACTCTTGCCTCACCTCTTTGCTTTTTCTTACTTTTCCTTGCTTTGCTATTTTTTTGGCACCTAGCACTTTCCTTTTCATGGCGTTCCATTGCTTTTCATAAAGTATTCATAGTTATTTTTCATTTAGAGTATTGTATGTTTTTAACATTTATCTTATGTTACCTCATACAACGCTACACTATTTACTTGTCTTAAATCTCTCCAATTCTGTGCTTTGCTTTGCTCTTTCTTTGCCTGTGATCTTTGCTACCTTTCCCTGTCAGGCTCTGCCAGTGCTGCAGGAAAAGTGCTCTTGTGCCTGCCCCGTGTGGGTGCAGCGAGCCGGGAGCCCTTCTAAGCGGGGGCTGTTTTGCCCAAGCAAGAACCCCTGGGGAAAGCGAGCCCTGTCAAGGGGCTGTGCTCAGTGCTACCGAGGAAAAGAGGACAGTCCTGGGGGGCCATCCCTTGGGGCCCGCCCCGGGGGTCCAGAAAGCTTCCTCCCCCAGCATGCGGGGCACGAGGGCACCTTCGTGGGGCAGGAGCAGTGGGCCCGGAGCCAAAACGGCCCTAAGGAGCCCTGGCAAGGGACCAGCGCGCTCAGTGCCACAGAGGCAGGCAAAAAACCCCTGGGCACAACTACTAGCCCATCGTGGGGGAAAAAAGCCCTCCTCTCCCCAGCTGCAGGGCACGAGAGGCCACCTTCGTGGGGCACCAGCAGCAGGCAGTGACCCAGCCCAGATGGTGGGGAGAGGCCCTGGCAAGGGGTCCTGCTCAGTGCTGCAGAGGAACACAAAAAACCCCCGGGGACCAGTGCCAATCCGCCCCGGGGGAAAATTCCTTCCTGACCCCAGCCGCAGAGCTGGCGATCGGCTATACCCTGAGCATGTGAGCAAGACCGGCTCCCTCCTCCCACCGGCTGGTCACGCCTCCCAGGACAGGCCCGAGCCCTGTTCTCCCTCAGCCCGGAGCCTGATCTCCTCCCCGGCCCCATCAACTTGGAGGCAAGGATGCTTCCCGCGCCTGGCAGGGTGCCGGCATGGGCTCCAAAGCTCTGCGACCCCTTCAGAATTGCTGCACCCTGTTTGCTTACGGCTGCTGCCCCTGGCTCCGCGGGGGATGAGGATGGCGATCTCTGGAGCGCTCCTCAGGAAGGCATATCCTTAGTGCGGCCACGGCCTTCGGAGTGTGGCCCTCCCTCAGCCCTCTTGGAGGAGTTTCACCAGCTCCTCTAGGAGCTCGTCCTCCTGCGTGTGCCTGGAGCTGTCCCCGGGACAGCTCTGGCAGGGGCCTTCTATACTGCCCCAGGGCATTGTGACTTCGCCGTTACCTGGTGACGGGGGTGTTCTTTATAGTAAAAAATTCGTACTTTTGATTTCTTACAGTTAAGTAAAGTCAAAACACAATGCAGTTGCACCACAACTGGATGTGGAATACGATGTTTAAATGTCTCTTATGAAATCCCATTGCACTCTAAATGAAGAATAAAGAGTAACAATTCGATACTCTTTATTCTGTATATCTTCTGTCACTATTAAAACGTTGAGGAGAGGTTTTGTAGTTTCACAATGAATATGCACATCCATATGATCCCATAATATATGGACTGGCAGTATTTGGGGGGGCCTGCCCATGCAAAGCCCGGCCTGCTGTAGCCCCGCCCAGCACGCTTTGAGGAAGGCCTTTTGGGTGCTGGGCCCCAGACAGTCCCTGTGCCCAGGAGGCCCAGGGCCTGTTTCTTACCTGCTGTGAAATAAGCCAGTTACCACATGGGAGATCGAACACATAGGCCTGGGTGCTTGGTAAATTCCACAAATGAACCACACCCAAAACCACTTCTTTCATTACATTTATACACAAATGTTACAAAGTGATATGTTTCCAGTTACAGTGATTGGCTAGTAATTTGCATGTAATCATAATATTTGGTGTATCATCTTCTCTAACCACTGTGCCGGTTTGATGGAAGGGTCTTCAATCTGGGAAAGCATCTTTTTTGATGTGTGGGTGTGTTTTTTTAATATTTTAATGGAGATGGTCCAGTTAGGGACACCTGGACTTGGGTTTTCACTATCAAACTGGCTATGTGTATGGAAGTACCATGCTTAGTATGTTTTCAGTGTCCCATGACAGTTAGCTTACAGGTGTTCCTTTAAGCAATTCCCTTTGCTCCTTCTCTTAGCAGCCACCTAGCAACTGTCTACAATCATTCTTAATTATGGAGCCATCATTATATAGAGCCATGGTTAACTTTTAAGTTTGATGATAGATACCACTCTCTCCCCCCTGCTGCACTGCACAATTAAAATTGGTGGCAAGCCCAAGTCAAAGTGTGACTGAAAGAAACAAAACCATTTCATTTAAACAAACTTGTTATAATTTTCTCCTTCAGTAGTTGTGAATCAGGTTATTAATACTCAAATTTGAACTAGTGCAGGAATAATACTTCTGTTGTTTTTAAATAACATGTTACCAACAAACAGACACAAAAATGTGGCTAGATTAAAGGAAGATCGCATAAAAGGCACATTGTTTAGTTCTATTCTTAAATTTTGCAGGTTAGGTTTTTAGGAAACTGATGTTGCCATGCATTTATAAATCTTTAATAACTACATCTATTTACTGGAGCTATTTTCTTTATTATTTTGTAGCTACTTACATGTTCTGCAATTTTGAGATACTGTGCTGATATTAAACCTGCAAGTAAGCCACAAAGCATCCCGAATTTTCCAGTCTCCTGATTTTATTTAAACTTCACTATGTCAAGGACAAAAGACGAGACCCATGAAAAGTCCAGCTATTTGAGTTGTGAGGTATGAACAACGGTTTTCTGTTTCTTGAAGCTGTGTCCTCCTGTCTTCTGGAGCAGCTAGAAAATGCAAACATTTCAAAAGCAGAAGGCAGTTTGGCTTGGTCTAAATGGTAAATAAAACAAACAAAACCAAAACAATTCATGATTTATGAAGACAGTGTTAACAATGTATACGTGTATACATGAATAGAGTAAAAGCGAGACCAGGACAGGCTGGAGAGCTGGGCAGTAAGAAACTAGATGAGGTTTAATAAAAGCAAGTGTAGAGTCTTGCACCTGGGAAGGAATAACTGGTTGTATCAGTACAGGCTGGGGGATGACCTGCTGGAGAAGAGCTCTGTGGAGAAGGACCTGGGGGTCCTGGTGGATGACACGTTGGCCGTGAGCCAGCAGTGTGCCCTGGTGGCTCAGAGAGCCAATGGGATCCTGGGTGCATCAGGACGAGTGTGGCCAGCAGGTCGAAGGAGGTGATCCTCCCCCTCTACTCTGCCCTGGTCAGGCCCCACCTGGAGTATTGTGTCCAGTTCTGGGTTCCCTGGTATAAAAAAGAGAGGGATGTTCTGGAGAGAGTCCAGAGAAGGGCTACGAAGATGATTAAGGGCCTGGAACATCTCGCCTATGAGGAAAGGCTGAAAGAACTGGGACAGTTCAGCCTGGAGAAAAGAAGACTAAGGGGAGACCTTATTAATGTTTATAAATATCTTAAGTATGGGATGCAGGGGGAAATGTCCAGCCCCTTTTCAGTGGTCTGTGAAGACAGGACAAGGGGCAATGGCTGCAAGTTGGAGCACAGGAGGTTCCACACCAACATGTGGAAGAACTTTTTCCCAGTGAGGGTGACAGAGCCCTGGAATAGGCTGCCCAGGGAGGTGGTGGAGTCTCCTTCTCTAGAGATATTCAAGACCCATCTGGACACCTATTTGAGTGATATGTCCTAGGGAGCCTCTTTGGCAGGGGGGCTGGACCCGATGATCTCTTGAGGTCCCTTCCAACCCTTGTGATTCTGTGATTCTGTGATTCTGATCTGCACAACCCAGGGATCCACCTGTTATGATACAGAACCAGATAGACTAATATGGCAGAGGTTAAACCCCCTTGCATTCCAACTGACCTCAGATTGCTCTGGGTGGTTGGGGGCAGCTGGACTTAACTGCTGAGTGAGGTCCAATTAGGTGTTTTATTGTGACCAGGTATTTGTGTTTCTCAGGAACAGAATTAAGACTCAGAAGAGTCAAGTGTCAACTTACTTGGTGAATAAAGTGACAAGCGTGGAAGTGTGGAAGAGAAGAAGGAAAGAAAGAGTGGGAAAGAGTGGGAAAGAGAGAGAGAGAGAGAGAGACAGACAGACAGACAGAGGGGGATTGCACTAGCTACCATCATGGCTCTGTGGTGTCCCGTCAGTCCAGTGTCTCCAGGTCTGGTGGAGAAATGTTTCTCCCTGTCTTTGTTGCTCTTGCTTTTTTACAGTGTTCTTATTGCATAGTTGGTAAATCCTTGGCATAGCCACACCTTCCATCTGGCAGTGGTACACATGCCCAGTACTGCCTCCAGAGGGTCCCTGAAAGTTTGAAAGGGTACAAGCTTCCTCAAGAGGGTCCTTCAGTTGACCCTGTGCACATGCATGGAGGACTTGGGCTAGTACATTCTCCAAGATAAGCTCCTTTGTTACATGGTGATGGGATTTTGCAGTGATTGAGAGAGAGGAAAGAGAGTGGGGTTTGGTTCTGTTGGCAATTGTTAAGACGTATCTGTAGCCTTAACATACCACCCACAGGCTGGTTATGGGCCAGAAAAGCCATGAACCATGCAGTTTCCCACCACTGACCATCATGAAAATCTGGGCACTGGAATCCAGTCTGGTGCTTCCTCAGAGATCACCAGAACAAGAGTGCTTGCCTTTCAGCCAAGGAGTTTCCTTGGGAACCACTGCATTGCCCCAAGATGCTGCTCCAGGCAAGACCTCTGTCTGTGGTGGACTCCCAGGCTTCATGTCAGCCTCTTCTCCTTCCATGAGCCCTGCTCAGCAGAGTAGAGAATCAGTTCAACTTGAGTATTCCTCTAAGTTTGATTCAACCTCAAAAATACTTCAGGCCCCAGAGCGTGCCACTGCTGGCACTTGGGATTTGTTAGGAGTCAAGCCCCACTACACCAGTGACTGTTAGGCTGCTCTCTATGCTTAGTTCCTTTAAAAAAAGGATATTGATGGAGAGATTTAACCCCCACCCCCTCCAGGAATAAAATGTTTCTCTTGAAAAGTAAGTCCTCTCAGGATTTTTTCTAGGTTTTTTTCAAATAATCACATTCCAAAACTTAACGCTACACTCCATTCTTCACCAAACAAGTACAATAACTGCCCTTCCCTTCCCTTCCCTTCCCTTCCCTTCCCTTCCCTTCCCTTCCCTTCCCTTCCCTTCCCTTCCCTTCCCTTCCCTTCCCTTCCCTTCCCTTCCCTTCCCTTCCCTTCCCTTCCCTTCCCTTCCCTTCCCTTCCCTTCCCTTCCCTTCCCTTCCCTTCCCTTCCCTTCCCTTCCCTTCCCTTCCCTTCCCTTCCCTTCCCTTCCCTCTTTCAGTTCCTTTTCGTTTTCCATTTTCTTTTCCTTTTCTTTTCCATTTGCTTTCCTTTTATTTTCCTTTCTATTTTCTTTTTGCAGTATATTACGTCTTCCTTGAAGGCTGCTTTAGTCCCAAATGGCCGCTCAGAACACTGGAATATAACGTCATTTATGCTTGCTTCTGGAAGCTTAAGAGGTTCAATCAACCAACAAATACTTGAATGCACCATCAAAATGATTAATTAACAAGAGTTTCAAAGATCAGACACACATAAAATAGCTGCTGAGGTTTGGCAATTTAATCCTAAATTAGTTTCATATGGAAAAAAGTCATCCTTCAACATTTCCTTCCAGTGCGTTAGCATTATTTTCAGGTGGAGAAGGCAGACCTCAGGGAGGGATTTTAGAACAGCTTGTCTTTTGCCTGGAAGACAATGTGAAATAACAGTGTGCAACGTTAAAGCACAGCAGATACACATCAACTTTCATGTGAATGCTTACTCCAGAAGTAGCGTTCTGTAGGCTAGGTAAGGTTTCTTTGCAAATGGTCTGAATTATGTACTGCTGGTGTGATTTTTTAGTGTGGAACAAGATGATCCAGATGGGACTGTAGCAGGGAACAGACCTTTTGAGTCATTGCCCTCCAAATAACGCATTTACAAACTCTCCTAAAAAGCAAAATTACAAGAACTGCATCAGGTCAATACTAAATGCTTTTAGGAGGTGGACTTTTTAAAAGAGGCTTATCCTTGATATATCTTGAAAGCACCACAGAATTTAATCTGGCTGTACAGGAGCTGCCTGTGCAGGGAACAACATGGCCAACGTATCTCATCAGTGGCTAGCATAGATTTTCAGTGGTTCTGGGTAGTTAAGATACAGCATTAAAAAAACACGAGGTGATCAGCATTGTACTGGTGGAGGTGAAGCACCGAGAGCCTGGCAGCATTCAAATTAACATTTCATGGTAAGGCCCATGGGGTAGCTTGCTCTTGGCAAAACCACAGCTTTTGGTTAAGGTCTGTGGTGACTGAAGCAGCCTGTTTGGAGAAAGAGAGATCAGCCGTGGAGGTACTGCTTGCAGGCAGAGCAGTAGTAGATTACACACTCTTGTGGCATATGAGTGTTATGCTAAGAAACAGCAACCTCTGTCTTCCTCACTGTGTAACTGTCAGCTGCTATTGATCTGAGGGTATAGAATCACGATTATATATATGTAGTGTAGTATAGGAATTGATCTGAGGTATGGAATCATGATTATATATGTAGTGTAGTATAATTATGGAGAGCAACTCTTGCTCAGCTAGATAATTATGTGGAACGGCTTGTGAAGAAGAAGGGGAGTCTTTTTGTTTTTCTTTTCCATAGCAAAGGGATTACTCCTGAAGGCCTTGTACTATCTCCAGGAGAAGATAAAAGAGCGAGAACTCTAAGATGGAATAATGTCCATCCCGTTACCTCCTTATTAAAGAAAACAGGTGGCTGATAAAGGACACGAATTGTGTTTGTAGACCTCGTTACTGGAGGAAAGCGGATAGTTAACAAGGCCATAAATTAGTTCAGACTGATAAGAACACTGCAAGCTTGCAAGATCAGCACATTTCAGGCGAGAGGTGAAAAGTACATCATGAGGAAGACTCGGGGCCTTCCTCCCAAGGACCACCAAAGACCCTTGCCCACAATTTTTGGAAGAAACTGCGCAATCACAAAGGACTGATAAGCTAATTAGCATAAGAAGCGAGAGTAGGCGGGTTTAGGTAATGAATATTACCTAAATTAATGAATATTAATGAACATAGGCGTTAATTGAATATTCATTGTCTCATTGTATAAATATGGGACCGTTTTGTTACTCCAGGTGTGCACGTCTGTGGCGGAGCGATCCCCCGTGCAACTGCGCACAATAAACATACCAACTTCATAACTTTCGAGTTACAGAGTCTATTTCCGTACGTCACTATGTGTCCTGCCTGTTAGTGCAAGCTCTGAAGTAGATCTCGATGAAGGCTTAGTTGTAGGGAAAGATTTGCACTAACTTTCTGTAGGAAAATAAAGAAATCAAAAAGCAAAGTACTGGTTAAGCATTTTTTTGGGGAAATATAGACAATATCCAACATTTCACTTCAGTGTAGTTAAGAACAGTTAATCAGTCATGTTCAGGCGTAGAGGCAAGTGAAATGAAACACAACCTACCATTAGGGTGCAGTAGAGTAATTTCTACTGCTCTTCTCTGCATCTTTAATGCTATGAGCAAAACAACCATGTGTAGACTATAAAAGACAGACCTCTTTTCAAGGACCACATTCTCTGTTGCCTTCTATAATGTGAGAGCAGCTCTTCACAGCTATGATTGTTTGCTTTTGATACAGGTGTCAAATCGTGAATTTCAAAGTAACAGAAGAACATTCGTATTTGCACACTTATATCAGAAGTTCTTCTGACATGAATATGGAACTGGGTATCAGGAAAGACAGGCAGAAAACTGGAAAATTATGAATTCCAGATTGGAAACAAGTTTTTCTATCACACCCCATACTTTAGAGACATTGGTGAGATTTATTTTCAGACAACTCCTTGCCCTCCTCCTCCATATAAACAGGAAACAGAAAAGAATAGTGAGCTTAGCTTTTGCACTGAACCTGGTTCTGCTTTCCTCTCAGTTCTGGAAGAAAAAGTTTGGGACAACCTTCTACTGTGACTGAACAAGTTGTCCAGGAGTAAAAATGGTATTTGCAAATAAGGCCTGGGTAAGCACTGAAATTAATGTCAGCGGGTGGATTAGAGATGCACATGGATGAATGACATGTAAGGCAAGTGCAATATTCCTTGCTGCTGTTCTTCTACCTTTCATTAGGAATATAGTGGCTTTTATTTGTTATTAGAGCAAGAATGTAACTGCTTCATTTAAGTACTGTTACTATCCACAGGGGCTCCAGAGGACGTGTTATTGCACAGCCTTCGCTAAGGTAGTACAACATGTCCTGATGGGGTGTTTCCCTCAGAAATTGGCAACCAGGGATACGGTAAGAACACTGTCCCTTCTACTTAGCAAAATCTGGTGCTGTTTGACCACTGTCAGTGTGCAGAGGCAGTGGGAAAGCCGGGTCTTTGCCTCTTGACGTAGAGCCCAGGTGCTCGACTGCTCCCAGCGGCTTACAGCAAGTTCTGTGCAGTGTGTTGCTCATGAAGTCGCTCCCTTCAGGGCTGAAGTGCTATCTGAGCAGTCTGTAAAAGGGAAAAGGGACAGTATGCCTCAGTGTAAGTCAGAACAGCTCTGCTAAAAGCTGAGCAGCTACGGCAGTGTAGATCTGATCAAGCTGAACTAGCCAGCACAGAAACAGCTCAGTATTTGCTGAATGGATTACTCTCAGCCTTTGGCATCATATATGGCTAGTATACCAAACCTTGCATGATCTATCCAGAAGTTAACCCATATTTTAATGATAATAGTATTATTTACATATGGTTTCCTACTCATTTTACTAACTGTGCCTATCTTGAGTTCCAACTTTTTGGGCCAGTTTCCTCTTTCTTTCACCTGCTTTTATTCTCAAGGCATTCCTTGTGACTTGTTCTCAAACTCTTCATTTGGATGATACTTATGTGATGTTCATTTTTTCTAAAAAAAAACCCTTACTGCAATTGACTTCAAAATTATCTTGATTGTACATGACCACAACTGTTCAGAAATCACCCTTATGTTCTATGTAATACCTTTCTACTTTATGTGAAACTGCTTTTACATATTTTCTACCAGTGATGGGCACCAGATTTCTGAAGATTTTCTCCTTTTATTCACTTGTGAGAACAGCATGTCACTTTGGAAAATCCACACAATTATGCAGCTCTTGTAAGCTGTTCTTAAGCACCAAGTTGTCCTAACCCAGAATACTGCTTGTATGTACACATCAAGCTCAGAATTTTGAAATTGAAGCCGTTCCCACACTGCAGCAAAAGTGTAAATTAAAGCAAAGACAGTGTTACTGTTTTTCCATATTCTTGCAAGAAATCTCTGTGATAACTAAGTGGAGCAACTCCTGAACTGTGAGCTATGAAGAAGAAATTCACCATCAAGCTACTTCTTAAAGTGAGAGAACTCACTAGAATAGGCCCCATGGGAAGCAGGTAAGCCTGCCTCTGGATGTCAGGGCAACTACAAGCAATTACTTACTAGTCAGGACAGGGCATGAAAGGACAGCACTCTGGTGTGTGTTTGTCAGTAACCAAATGCATGATGGCAAGCACATAGTAGGACATGGATGCCTCTCAGTGAGGCACTAGTGACTGAGTGCAAGGTCTTTAGGCTGGTGCAGCTGCACAGTGAAAATGGGCAGCTCAGACTGGGTTCCAGACTTTGTTTCTTCTACCAACTTCCTGCATTAGTTTGCTCACCCCTTCATTCCTTTCAGCTGTATCAGATCTTCTGTTTGAGTCCTGAGCTCAGTAAGGAAGTTCCTACAAACTATGAACAGCATATATCCAACCTGTGTGCAAGGGTATAAGTGGTGTATGCACCAACTGTTTGAAGAGTGTTTTGGATATGGGTTGTTGTTGTAGAGTGAGCATGCCTGAGAACCTAGTCCATGTTAAGGTCCTCTACCATTCCATCTATGGAGGGAAATACACCAGTGGCCACCAAGGACTTCTGCATTTACTGCAGGTTATCCCATTACCCTCGAGAGGGACAGGAACTGCTCTCCCTGCTGACAGGTTTTCTTTCAGATGCTCAGTACTACAACTATAAACTGATGAGATTACCCACTTCTGAAGAAACTCTGCAGAAGCGTTATGCAGTCTGGTGTTGAAGGGGCAGTGCTGACAGGCAAGTGACAGCAGAGTGGTTTGACTGTCACAGCCTCATTTCATGATTTGGTTTTAGGTACATAACCCATTCTCGACTCTCTTAAACTGATATGGCAGAGTCAAACAAATGCTTTTATTCTAGAAGAGGTTCCCTGACAGTACTCCTGAGTGAAGTTTAACTGGGGAGCAAAACCAGGACCTGGACTCCCACCTCAGTTTCCCCGTATTGGGAGTGAGGGACACGAAGCCTCCGCTATGCCCCGTCTAATCGGTAGATGGCAGAACGTCAATCCTTGTTTTGGTACTGGGGCTCATCCACGGCGCTCAGTAAGCGTTACTGCAATTACACGAAACGAAGACTCATTTAAAGAAAGGCATTTTAAGTAAACCAGCGCTAAGACCGGAAGCAGATATTTACTAAAACATGCTGGCCACAGAATTTCCTTTAGAGGATGCACAATCACCTAATTAAAGACAGAGAAGCAGCAGACCCTGTTGACCAGATAAATAACCAGAAACCACTTTGGTATTTCTAACTGGTCTTCTGAGAGATGCTAAATGCTCACTTTTCAGACTTGTGCTATTGTTACACAGCAACAGTTCTAACAGTTTAAAACAGCTGGGTGTATATGACTGATGATGAAATCTGAGCACAAACTCCTCTGTGAGCTGCCAAACAAATGTATTTTTCTGTACTCAGGACAAGCTGCAGGCAATAACCTGCAAACTACCATCCCACCAGTTCCCAAACTCACTTGCAGGTGGCTTCCTGGAGTGAAATGCTTCTACTGAGTGATTAATTAATTTGAAAATATTAATTCAGCTCATGTTCTGCAGAACACACTGTGTTACATGATGTACCCTCAGGTGCTACTTGTGGGGACACAGCACTCCAGAGCAACCCTCATCAGGTGATTTCATTATACAGCAGATAGCCAGGAGAAGCAGGACACATGCACACTGCACCACTGAGGGACACTTCTTCAGGATGAGTGTGTCAAAGGGCAAACAGGTCTAGGTCACCCAGGTTGATGGCTCTGGATTATTGTTTCCCCCCTCATCCCAGTTTGAGACTGATTGCTGCAACCTTAGTCATCAGCTGAGACTTCACAGAGGTTTACCACACCACAAAACACTAGTAACTGCTGTACGTGCATGCTTTATTGGCTGTTATAAGCTGAAAGATGCCCCTTGGGAAGCCCAAGTATTTGTAACTTCTTGGTTGGATGAGAATGAATGTGTTTAGAGAAATCAGCTAGGGATTGAACAGACATGATACACTCCCTAGGCCTGTGGGACACTGCTTGGTGAATAACCTCAAAGAACACTCTAGAAGCAATCTGAGGTTAGGCCAAACCTCTTGCAGATGGATTTCCACAGTAAGACGGAAAGGATAGAGGACTGACACACAGTTCCTCATCTGCTGTGAAATTTAATGAAAACCCCTAAAAAACAGGAAGTCACAAGCACTGGGATGCCCATGACTGCAATGTGAAAGGCACTGTTACTCCTGTTTGTGTCCATCTTTGGTGCAAGAACTGAAAGTAATTTCCTTTAACCCCGAAGCAGCACAATGCATGCCTGCCCAAGAAAACAATGTGGCATCTTTGTAATCCAGTATTAAAACAAAGAATCCATTTCAGTAAACATCTTCCTTACAAACAATGAAACTAATGTAGTGGTCACCTCCTAGCAGAATCAGGAAAGAGAAAAACCCACAAACTTTTAATCATCTAGTAAATAAGACACATTATTGTGCACTTAGCCCCGCTGAGAAGAATAACAGCCTCAAATAATCATGTTGCAAGCACCAGCCTCTAATAACCTTTAGATAGCATTACCATAAGCCTCTAAATGAACAGCCTATCTTCCAATCCCATCGTGGCCTCCTCACATATATGTAACCAGCAGTTGCTGCAGTGGTGCTGCCTCCTTCTCTGGTGAGAAAATTTCCCACCACCCCCTCCAACCTCAGGGGCCTCCTCTCCACACGGAAGAGAAAATACAAACCTTGCAGATACTCACTGGGAGAAGTCAGAGCTGACAAACGATTTTCCACTTACTTCTGTTGCTGACCAGCTGTTTCACCAGTCTTTGCACAGGAGATTTTAGGTCAGAATTTGCAGCAATAACTTTGGTATATTGGTGTGAAGGGTTTTAGTCATAACACAAAACGTGGGGATGTATATGGGCCTTGGAAGTCTGTTCTGTGAGGAACATAACCAGAAACATCACAGTCTTTTTTTTTTTTTTTAAAGGAAGTGACTTGATGACTTGTTGCAGGACTTTCATCAAAAGGAACATACTGAAATGCTTTCTTTATATCAACTGAACACCTACAAATATAAAAAAATCCATCAGTTAAGAAAATATTTAAAACTCTAAGAAAAGCACTAAGAAGTTTTTGAAATTCTCTGGCTTCTTATACTGCCTGAGTCATCATGGTGTCCTGAAGAAAACATGGGCCATCTCCTTCCACTGCCAAACTAGAAACATGACTTTGTCATGACCAACTCAGTTTTGTGAACCCCTTTGGCCAAAGGGTTGACAAAAATATTATGAATGTCCAGTTTCATGTCCAAGGTTACCATTTGTTAAAGCAAATAATATGTTCTAAAAATTCATTCAATTCTAAAAAGATTGCTTAGTGCATGTGAATTACTCCATAACATAAACCTAACTGAAACAAGGCCAACCTGGGTAACATTTTGAGTGATAACTCAGAAGTACAGTATTTTGCAAATGACAGGACATTTGGAGGTATCACATCAGAGAATAAAGAGACAGGGATCTCTTGGAAAGAGTCCAGAGAAGGGCTACAAAGATGATTAAGGGCCTAGAGCATCTCCCCTATGAGGAAAGGCTGAAAGAACTGGGGCTGTTCAGCCCCCTCAGAGGGGACCTGATTAATGTTTATAAATATCTCAAGTGTGGGACACTGAGGGAAATGTCCAGCCCCTTTTCTATGGTCTGTGGAGACAGGACAAGGGGCAATGGCCTCAAGCTGGAGCATAGGAAGTTCTGCACCAATATGTGAAAGAACTTCATGGTGAGAGTGACAGAGCACTGGAACAGGCTGTCCAAGAGGGTTGTGCCTCCTCTGGAGTTGTTCAAGACCCATCTGGGTGCCTACCTGTGTCATCTGTCCTAAGGAACCTGCTTTGGGAGGGGGGTTGGACTCGATGATCTCTGGAGGTCCCTTCCAACCCCAACAATTCTGTGAATCTGTGAATAGTACATTTAACTACAGAGGGGGCCTTAAATGTTTTATACCAGTGAAATCGGTAGCAGGTGTGCCCAAGCCAGGATTTCAGTATTTAGTTACCTCCTGCACAACTTACTTGGTTTGCTAGACCCTGAGATCCTACCACTGATTTTCCCTGGTTTGCAAGTTCTAGCTGGACAGTGTGTAGGCAGGAGGATCTGCCAGCACAAGTTGGTGTGCCTGAATCCAACCTTCAATCAGCCAAGAGAGCCATCTTGGGCATTTTCTAGGTTTAATCCTTCTATCCAAGCAAAGTGGTCCCATTTCACTCCTTGCATCAGGTTGCACATCTGAGACCCGCTCCTCTGCAGCGAAGCCAACAAGTATCCATCCCTGTCTGCTCATAGGCTGAGATCTCTTCAGGGAAAAAGCAGAACAATATTAGCAATCTCTTCCTACAGCTCTGACTCACAGTGATTAGCAAGTCTCCCAGTCACTGCTCTCCAGACCTTCTCCAGACTTGTAAGACACATCTATGCTCTTTCTGCATCACTCTCCTTTTCTATGTATCTAACAATACTCCTAGAATTAGGTGCTTTCTAATTAACTTGCTTCAGGCCCAAACCCTACACTGTTCCATTGTGGGCACGCCGGACGCTGAAAAACACCCCATAGCAGGCGGCTGTGGGGGCAGTGTTAATTAGGGCCTCTGGGACGGCCTGTACCCAACAGGGCTGACGTCAGGATATTGATCTTGACCAGTTATTAATTAAAGGGCAGGTACTGCCGACAGCCGGGCCAGTGAGCTCCCTCTCCCCTGGGCCCGAGAGGCAGCCTGAGGTCCCTCTCCCGCAGACCTGTGGGTCAGGCAGTGCCTGGAGCGAGACCCTTCGTTTCCCGGTCCCGGCCTCAGCGAGGAGGGGCTCCGGCACCCCGCGAAGCCCACACAAAGCAGACCACTGCCCGTGCCCCCACCCTGCAGGTCTCCGCGATGGGAGCCGACCTCGGCGTCACCGCCTCGCCCACCTCCTGAGGTCGGGGGCCACCCCTCCACGCAAAGCAGCCCAGGGTGGGGAGGGAAAAGCAGCAGCTCCGTGAGGGGTTGCGGGTAGGAAAGGTAAGTGCGATCGGCTCCACGCTCCCGCCTGCCGGGTGGCTGGCTGGGCAGGCTCTCCGGCTGGCGTCCCTCGCTTCCCGCCCCTCCTCTCGGGCAGCCGGCCTCCACGCCGGCACTGCCGCCCTTGAGGACGGCGGGGAGGAGCCAGCCAGGCCGCCCCCACCCCTTTCCTCCCTGCGCCCGGCGGCCCCAGACGGGGAGTTGGTGGCGGTTCGCTTCTTTCGGCTTCGCGGTGAGTGCGGGCTTCGGCGGAGCGCGGCCGCCCTGCTTCCACACACCACTCCCCGGTAGTGACAGCGGCGGTTCGGGCGCCTTGAAGCCGCTTCCCCTGCCGCGGCGCCCCCTTTCCCCGGCGGCGCCAGGCCCTGTCGGCCGCAGGGGAAGGCAGGGGCTTGAGAGGCGCCCTTCGGGAGAGAGCTGGGGCGGGTGCGGGCCCGGGCGGAGGGCGGGGATCGGCGGCAAGGCCAGGCCCGGCGGCGGGACGGGGAATCCCGCCGTCTCCCGGCGGCAGCGGGGCCGGTCCCCGCTCCCGGCGTAGGGGCTGGAGGGGACGTTGGAGCGGCTCGGTGCGGCGCGGGGAAGGCGGCTCTCGCAAGGCAGTGCCGCGGGCGGCTTCGCGACACCATCTCGGAGCAGCAGGAAGGCTGTGAGGCCATCCCCCGCCGCGCTGCAAGGGCAGGGAGCGGAGCGGCTGGCCTGGCCCCGGCTGGCGGGAATTCGGGCTCCCCGAGACCCGGCTTTGGACATGGGCAGGCCAGGGAGAGGCGTCAGGCTCTGCAGTGCTGAGCGAGAAGAGCGGGAGTGGAAGAGGAGTCGTGTTGCCCGGTCCTCCTCCAGGCAGTGCTTTTTCATTGATTGTCCTGCAGGAGCACCTCGCCCTTTTCTGTTGGCATTTCAGTAGTGTCTAAATAGTAGAAGATAGCGCACAGTGTGCATAGCGAGCACACAGCACCCCTGCTGTGACGTGAACAAACAATAAAGCTGTAACGTAAGTAGTTAGGATAGAGAAGGGATGGAAGAAAAGCATGAGAAGAGGAAGCCTATATTAGGGTAAAGTGGCAGGCTTTACTGGCTTTTGCTGGTTTGTTTTGGGTGACAAATAATCTGTTTTAGGTGCATGGCACAGACAGCAGGTGCCAGTGCTCCACTGCTCTGTAACAATAAAGTCGGGTGGCTGTAGCACAGGTGTAGGTATGTGCCTTGTAGTGTAACGTGGCTGAGGACTGTAGCTGTGGAGACAGCTGGTTTCAGAATCTGACTTAGGTATATGTTCAGGTTACTCCCTGTGTATCTATGTTCAGTGCATTACTGTGTTTCATAACACTACCCCAGTTCTCTCTTATGTTTTAACTGGAGGTTGTACTTTGATATTTGGTTTCACCCTCTAAAGTCAGCATGTGTTGGAGGGGGAGGACAGAAAGGTCTGGGCTTCAGTATTCTTTAATATCAGCAGGAAACTTGGTCTAAACCAGAGGATTCTCTCTCCAAACAGTTGGAATTTAATTAATATCTCTGAGTACTCAGTGCTGTTGCTATTGTTCAGACTGGCTCATTATCAATCCACAATACTGAAGTAAAGGAAGACCACCCTGGAAGAATATTAACACTGGAATGTTTATTTAGTATTGCTTTGCTTAAAAGTAATTGTGCTCCATCAGAATGTCCTAATAAACTTCTGGGGATTGTTAGTTCTTCAAAGAAAGTAAGAGGAATTTAATGTGCATAGAATAGGAAGTGTAGCTGACTCTTGTCCCTCCAGGATCTGTGGTGTGTATGAGTTGTTCAGAAAATTGTCGATAGGTTAGTCCTAGACTTTGTAAGATAGAGGAAATTCCTAGAGAGGTTTTCACTGTGTGTAGGAGTCTGATCACTTAGTGGTGCTTTGCAGAGTATATAATGCAGATGATTGCTGAACAGACTGTAGGGCTTTCAAACTGCATTTTTTGCCATATCACGTTTGTAATTTGGTACTTTTCTTTCTCTCTGGTTCCCTTTAAACAGAAGATAATACACTCCCATTTTGATTGTTCAACCAAGTTTTTATAGTAATGGTGGAAGAGCTAAAACAATAATTGCAGAACACCACAGGAGAAATACTGTTAATATTTAAATAGTGAGAATAACAGCAACTCTTGTTTTGCTAGTGTTTTCCAACGTGGACTCTCACAAGGGTTTCATCATGTAATAGCTGGCAATTTTCTCCCTTCCTGGAGTAATGATCCACTTGTGGTCACTAGAAGGTTAGGAATTGAGGGGTGGTTTTTTTCCTTCTTTTCAAGCAGAGAGAAGGTAGAGACGAGTCTCAATGTGAAGTCTGCTTAGTGTGAATAAGGGGTAAGAATTGTTCAGGGTTCTTGTCTTCAGGGCAGAGCCTAGGGAGTGGTTAGTTCAGAAGATTTCCTCTAGGTATTTGGCACTTCCTCGCAGGAATTGGGACGTCCCACGATTCAAGGGTGAGGACTCCAGAAGCTTGTGAAAGAGGGTGTTTAGTTTTGGCGGTTTGGTTTTGTGGTGCTTTGTTTTCCTCCCCTCGCCTTTTTGTGTAAAAACCATTCTGAAAAAGACTTGAATTAAAAATGTTTTGTGGAAACATCTCTATTTCCCCAGAGAGCTTGGCTAATAAACTCTAATAACAACTAACTGGAATTGAAATCTTGTCAGATACCCACCTGTTCTGTTTACATACTGAAGCTAGGGGTGTTGGGAAGGTAGATTCATCTGCGTGACCTAATGAATAGCTGCTGAGGTTGTAAGCAGCAATTTTTGTTGGGAGAAAATGACCTTTCATTATTTCCAGAATAGAAATTCAGGATTTGTCTTGAAATGGCTTGAAAAGTTAGGACATTTCCCCCCTGGTGCCAGATGTGTTTCACAACAGTAGTTATCCTTTCATCTGTTCTTCATCCTGAAAGGACTTTCTACCTAGGTGTCTCTGGTAGCTCTGAAGCAGTTCAGATGGCAAGTTGCTCAATAGGAGTTCTAGGCGAGCAGTGACAACAGTTTACAGAAGTGATACAGTGCTAATGGCAGGAGTAGCAGCCTGATTCACAGTGCTCCAGTTTTGTTTCCCCTTCCCATGCACCTGTGCAGCATTCCTTCCCCCTTCACATGAGCCGTTTCAAACAGACCAATAGGGAGATGTCCTTTAATCCTGCCTGCTGAAATTGAAAAAAAATTTCAGCCCAAACCTTTGTACACACTTCCAGCACTCTCTGTATTCCAGACTTTGTGCAGTGCTTCTGTGTTATCAGTGGGAAGGTGTTTCTGAGTGTTACGCTGGATTCTTTTATTAACACTGAAAGCTGATTCTGTGTTGAAGCTGATCCCTGCTGCATATTTGTTAATGAGCAGGGGAAACGGGCAGCACGTTTGTACAGAGGTAGGAAGTAGGCTAAAGTTCAGAGTTGCTCTTTCAGAGGAAAAAAAATAATTTCAAGGCTTCATTTTTCAGTGTTCTGTAGCCTCCAAATAGGGTTCCATGTATTCTCAGGCATAATACTGCTCATTTTCCTGCAGCAAAAAGAAAATCAGTCTCTACCTTTTAAATAGGACACTCGGTGGCAAGCCTGCTGACACAGCATTCCCTTAACACTTATGCCTACTTAATTAGGATCTGGATTTTGTTAACGGTAATGCTAGGTTGTGTTCCAGAGGCTGTCTGAGGATAGTAGATACATGTGCTTGCCTGGGTCACCGAAAGCTGGTGAGATGTATACAAGAGCAGTATTTTGACTGTCCCTTGAAGCTGTAAGTGAAATAACTGTGGTGAAGTGAGGGAGGTGATAGCACTGGGCTTTCCAGAGGGGTGACTTGAGGGAGTTTAGTATCCACATCTTAGAACTTGGCAGGCATCTAAACTTATAGCTTACTTGGAAGAGCTACTTCAAGAGCTAAAGATTTGATTTCACAAGCTTGATCTCTGAACTAAATCTTCAGTTCCTGTATCTGCAGTACAGTGCTGCTAACAAAGCAAAATGGTCAGAATGCTTATGACAGCCAGTGGAATGCCCAGGTTAGTAACCTGTCCAGTGCTCCAGAAGGCTATCACATTATCGTTTTGAATAAATAAGTATTTTAGCATTGCAGTCTTAGGAGAAAACAGTGAAGTCTGCAATTCAGAGTCATGTTTGTGTTCTAGTACAGAGCTGCACTAGAGATCTAAAGTTGAAAGGAGCTCCCTGGAACTTTGCTTAGAGAGTGCTTAAAAACCCCCCTCCTTTATGTATTACTGCATTTTCTCCCAGTATGCAATAATGGCGTAGTTTATACCAGCAGAATAGTTGCTCAGTCATCAAATTGTTAATGTACTCCTCTTTAAGGACTTATATGTAATGATGGACTTCTCTGTGTTAGGGAGAAACACAAAGATTCCTTCTCAAATCTCTGCTAGCTAGCTGTATGTATCATCACTGGCTGTTTATAGCAATCCCACACTGTGTATTTCTTATACAGTGGCCTTATCTGTCACAGGTAAACTAAGTGTTAAATAGTAAGAGCTTCTCTTAATGGAAACAAGAAACCTGTGTTCATTGCAACAGTAGTTGTACACATCTGTTCTGTGTGCATCCAAAAGTAATTATAGCAAGATACATTATAAAACAAGACTCTGCTTGTTCTAGTAGTGGTGCTGAATTCTAACCAAATGCTGGGGGCATTTGTAGTTGGGTGGTGTTTTTGTTGTTTGTGTTGGTGTGTGTTTTTGTTGTTCTGTTGTTCTTTGGGTTTTGTTCATTTTTTCCCCCCAGGGTAACAAAAACATTTTTCTTGTGCAACTTCAATATTTACATTAAAGCTTTTTTTTTTTTTCTTCTACCACATCTGTATTAGGGTTTTTTTCTAAACCAACTTGAATTACAGATGGATTTACTTACCAAAGTTTTTCTACTGCTGACACCTGACTAATTTTGAAGAGGTTAGCTTTCCATATCAAACACACAGACTTCTGGCAACACGCTTAGCATGGGTATTTTCCTTACTAGCTTTTCAAGCAAGGTAGGCATACAGAGAGCATGCTGCAGTTCCAGTAGGACAGAAGTTCATACATGCTGGACTTGCTAAGACATCTTTATTCATGACTAAGTAGTGAACTTAGGTAAACTAAGTAGTCCTCACCATTTTTAATTAAGGCCCATTTCTGAGTAGAATGTGAAACTGTAAGGAGAGCTATGCAGGTTGCAGGGAATAATTTTCTGTTGGGGAACTGAGCAATAGCACTCAGTTTAAGAAATGCTCTTCAGCTATATATAATTCTTAGTAATGTCAGAAAATGCATGCCCACTATTGCCTTGATGGATTTACAACTCAGTAGCCTGCTCCTCTGCTGCAGCTCCCCTTAGATTTTTCAGTTACTGGCTATTTCTGTTCAGAGGTGCTTGTCACATACTTGGCAGCTAAGTACAGATGCAGACATGTACATCCTCCCCACCACCACTCCCCCCATGTCAGCCAGTTCATTGGCCAAAAGGAAGTTAATAACTTGGGGGAGGGGGAAGGGTAACCACAATACACAGGGATAAGGGCAGATTTAGGATTTAGCATGGGTGGAAAATGCTGTAAGTTCTAGGCAAGGCCATAAGTGTTCACTATGTCCTCTGCCTTATTGCCAGGCTAGGGCTTTTGTCATAGCAGTCCTGCCTGATCACCTCTCGTTTTCTCAGTTTTCAGTTGGAAGTTGCTTCACAGATTTCCTGCAAGTACTGGCAAGTCTGAGCCTTCCCTGTTTCCTTGATGGCTGATAAAATACCATCTTTGCTTTGGCTGAGGGTAACCTTTTCTAGCATTTCTTGAGTCTACTGGTAGAGTGTTCAAATTAAACTACTCCTTTGATGAGTGTGTGCTTCCCAGTGGTGACTGAGAATTTACTCACTCTACAGGAAAAAGAGCTTTTACTACTTAATAGCTTGATTAAAACAGATTTCAGGTGTTTAGTTTTATGAACAGATGCTAAAAGCAAACTCTTCCTGTTAATAATGTGGGCACCATCCCATAATTTGAAAGACAACAACTAAGAAACCAGCGATGGATTAGAAAAGGCAGTGGTGGTGCCATGTTCCCCTTCCCTGAGTGAGATGGATGTGTCTGTACTAAAATGCTTAATGACATTGCCTCTTCTGTTCATATTTTATGTCCTGAAGCTTAGACAGGAACTCTTATCAAGCTTTTTTTTTCCCTTTCTGCAGGTCAAACAAAATAAATCTGTGTCCTTGGTTTGTCCTCAGGCACTTCTGTAATAACTGTGATTATTATTACAAGAGTCTTCTGTCAGTGCTTATGTCATGTACTACAGAGAGAGTGTAATTTACTATAGGCATAAATTTAACAGAAAGGTACTCCATGTGCCAAGGTTTTCTTTTGTTCTGGATAGTGAGAGATGAGGGGAGTCCCCAGAGATCCCTAAAAAAGCCCAAAATGGTATTTTTTGCCTTGACCTGGCACAACAAATGAAGGAAAGAGAAGTTGTGTTTTAAAGACATAATTTTTTTAGCGGCATGAGAAAGATTGCTGCCTGATTGACTGTATCCATTTTCACCTTCAGGCTCTCCTGCAGCTCAGAAGAGAGTAGAATAATATGTTAAAGTGATGAAAGAACAAAGCTGTTATCTTGAGATTCTCTCTTAGGTATTGTGTGAGGCTAAACAGCACACTTTCCCTTCTCTGGTCTGCATGAGGGAATTCCTGGAAGTACAAAACTACAGGATATATCAGGGTGCTGTCTCAATCCATTAATTTCAGTAGAATTTCAGCTTGTTGAAATTGCTTTTAAAGGGGTCTGAAGTACTCTAGGACTCACAGTTATCAAGAACATGCTTTAAATAATAGCTCCTCACTGAACTGAGTACTTTTCTAATAGAAGCTGTTGTGATGTGACTTACTGTGTTTATGTTGGATACTCAGAAAAGTTATATGAATTTAAGATGTGAAATCAATACATGCCTCATATGTTTAAATCTTATGTGGATAGTCTTTAAAAAAAGTTATTTTAGCTTACATGTTTTAATCCTTTTTGTGGAGATCTGCACGAGACTTTAATATGCTTTGGGTACTCTAATTAAATTTAGGTGATTAACTTTTAAGAGAAGTCAAAGAGGGTACAGACACCTTTTCTGTCTGCTTGTGCATACTTCCTATGTAATGATCACCAGAGGGTGTGATCTTCAGGCTGCAAGAGAGATACACGCAGTACAGCCAGTGTGCTTTTTTGCACTGATCCTTTTCTAGTAAATGTCTGAGCTCTCATGGTGAAAGCTGAGCTCCCTGACCCTCTCAGGACAGATGAAGTGGGGAATGGTGGTGTACTCAGGTTTTGCTACTGGGAGTGGGGGGGGCGGGGTGAGGGAAGTGGTTCATTCTGTACTCTGAAGGGCAAATGTTGCATGCATAAAAAAACAGTTTCCTATTTGAAAAGTTATGACTTTGTCCAAATAAATTTGCTCCTGCTGGTATTCATGGTTAGAATCCTTCTGCACTTAGCTTCTCTGGGGGAGAGAAATGCCGGAATCAGACTTGAGGTGAGATGATGTGCAGACTGTGGGTGACTTAGAGTCATGTTCTGATAAAAGATGGAGCTAGGTGTCACAGTGCTAAGCAACTGCATTGATGTAAGTAGGTAAGTTGAAAACAACATTGATATTTAGGGTGTGATGATCAGTGTTTAAAGAATTGTATTAGTAGGTACGGAAAGGGCTAAAATAAAGCTACTGTTTGTCTGGTACACTTGTACAAGTCATGCAACCCTTTGAGAAGGTTCCAGTAATGAGATTCTGCATTTTTTTGGTTGTTTTTTTTTAAACTCCTGAATTGAACCACTTTCTTAGACTTCGGTCAGCTGAAACTGCTGGAATCCTGAGGCTGTGTCCAGAATTGCACAATCTCTGGATAAACGGAGAAGAGGACTAGCTTAGGCTGCAGTTGCTACAGTTTTCCAAGATCAGGATGATCAACGCTCGTGTGGGTGGCTGATGGCTTGTTGCCATTAGAAACCTCTTAATCTGTACTTCTGCCTTCCTGAGGCTGCTGTGTGGAATCCCATTTCAGATGTGGCCTCCACACAAGCAGTTTTGAGGTTGTGAGGCAGAAGATCACATGCTTTCTTTGGTATCATCATCAGCTCTTGCCTTGGTCACGTGGCACTGGTCAGTGCCTGTGACCCTGTGCCATACCCAGGCACACAGAAGTCTGCTCCCTTGTGTGCCAGCCTGTTTGCATATTTACATTTCAGTGCCTGCAAAACGTGAATAAATACTCTGTGATGCAATCACAAGTTAATATGTATCTATTGCAGTGATTACTTAAAAAATTTTGCTGTACTCAATCTGCCAAGTATTGCTCTGTTGCATCTTTTTGACAGAGCACTGGCTTGAGTTTTGTGCTGTGACCACTTTGTTTATAATTTCCTGTCTGGAAATAGTAGTTGATACGAGTTAGGCTTCTCCAGCTATGCAAAATTTGCTACAGCAGTGCTGCAAGTTAGTACTTTGTCTGGATGCCTTAGCTGCTTGGGGCTCTGAGTGTGTGTGTGTGTTCTAAATGTCTTACATGGTTGCAGCAGCAGCGTCCATATCACTGTGTCCAGGCAGGTGAAAAGTGTTTAGGTCTTGGTGACCCCATGTTTTGCCATGTGTTGTAACACAGTTATTCATATCACTGTGTCCAGGCAGGTGAGACGTGTTTAGGCCTTGGTGACCCAATGGTTTGCCAAATTTGTGTAACTCTGATGAAAGCAAGTTTGTACTGATCTCACACTGAGAACTAAAAAAAGCTGTGTTCAGCAAAGAGGGTGATGTTTGGCAAAGAAATGGTAACAGGTAGGTAATGAATTGCTGCTGTGGTTTGCCAGGATACTGACTTGGATGGGATGTGTTACAGCTGCAATTTATACTTAGATGAGAATTTATCAAGTGAGTAGAGTGGGCTCGTTATGGTCATATCAAAGTAATGATGTCTTGCTTTATCTTTCAGGGGGTATCCCAGCATTTTCTCTCTTCAGCTAACCTTAGATTTTCCCATGAGAAATAGATATGCAAAAAAATAAAGTTTTTGGCTTGGAAGGGAGAAAATAAAGCTCATCAGGAGCATAGCAGGCAAGGAGAGGAAGGAAGCAGTTTATTTTGATCATGCTCAATCGTAAAAGCACAGAGTTTGCTTAGAAGAGGACTAGCTGTTGATGCTGTTGTAAAGGACAAGACACCTAAAACTTGCTGGGCTTGTGTGTGGAAAGGGTATCTGCAAAGCAAGGAAGAGGAATCTCAGGTAATAACGTGTAGATCGGAATGTCAGAGATGGTAAGTTTGTGGCAGAAGGTGTTTGTGGTCTCTTCATTTGCTGACCTTTCTGGCTTTCCTGGGCATTCAACCTTTTATCTGGAAACTTCTGTTGTCTTATTTGGCAGAATTCTGGAAAATTTTCTTTTTTTTTACTCTATCTTGCTGGTTTACACTCCTTGTAGTGGGGTGAAGGGGAGCTGCAGTGGTGGCTTTTGCAAAAAGCCACTAGAGGCTTCCCCCATGTGCGACAGAGCCAATACCAGCGGGCTGTAAGGTGGACCTGCTGCTGACCAAAGCTGAGCCAGTCAGCGATGGTGCTAGCACCCCTGGGATAGCATACTTAAGAAGGCAAAAAGGATACCTGAGCAGCAGGACCTTTTTGCCACCAGAGAGGGGAGTGACAAGATGTAAGAAACTTTGCAGTCATGAAGGTCAGTGAAGAAGGGGAAGGAGGAGGTGCAGGCACTGGAGGAGAGTTTCCCATGCATGCCTGGAGAAGGCCATGGGGGAGCAGAGGTCCCACCTGCAGCCCATGGAGACATCCCACACTGGAGCAGGTAGAGACATATGGAAGGCACTGTGACTCATGCTGGAGCAAGGAGGGGCCCATGCCAGGGCAGGCTTGCTGGGGGTACTTGTGCCCCTGTGGGGGACTGTGCTGGAGCAGTCTGGGCCTGAAAGTCTGCACCCCATGCAAGGGACCAACACTGAAGAGCCGAAACCCTGTAGGATGGACTCAAGTTGGAGAAGTTCATGGAGGACTGTCTCCCGTGGGTGGGACCCCACGCTTGGAGCTGGGGAAGGGTGTGAGGAGACTTCCCCCTGAGGAAGTGGCAGAGACATGTGATGAGCTGATTGCAATCCGCATTCCCTGTGCCGCTGTGGGCTAGGAGGGAGAGAAATGGGCCGTGAAGTTGAGCTTGGGAAGAAGGATGGGGTGGGGGGAGGTGTTTTAAAGTTTGGTTTTATTTCTCATTAAGTTGTTCTGGTTTCATTGAGTAATAAATTAGATTAATTTTATTCTGTGATAAGTCTGTTTTGCCTGTGATGTTAATTGCTGAGTGATCTCTCCCTGTCCAGCTGAACAGGACAGTGATAGAGTGGCTTTGGTGGGCATCTGGCCTCCATCCAGAGTCAACCCACCACAAACCCATACCTTCCTTTGTCACCCTTTCAGCTATCTCTCCATCTCAATGTAACCTCCAAGTTGGTGGTTTTCCTCAAAATATGTGAAATGTGATTTGTGCTGGAATACTTTAAAAATCCCCATGAATGTATTCTACATAATAGTGTTCCCTGAACAGTCAAGGAAACTAACAAGTGGGATAAATCAACTCATTTTAACAAATACTGGACTTTGTGCGCCCCTTTGCACCAGTCTGCATGGTTTGTCACAGTATGTGCATCTCACACCTTGTTGATTTGGGGTTTTTTGCATGGAAAAACTGGGACAAGTGAAGATAGTGTTACTTGAATTAAGACAGTAACAGTGCTGTGGGAAAACAACAACAGGTCTGGAAATCAGGCCTGTGATTATCTCCCTTCTAAAAAAAATTTAATCATGACTGGGAATGTTGCCAGGTGGTAGGAGAGAATTGTCTGTACTGTTAAATCATTAGCTTGCCCCTTGCATTCATTGGCCTAAGCCAGTGCTTCCAAAAGAGCGCTGGGCAGAGTTCAGATCTTAAGAGTGTCCTAGGAACTGTTGCATTAGGCAATTTGCATGCAGTTAACCTTTTCTGGAGATTGAGAGGTGTTTCTAGAGTGAACTTAGGCCCCTCTGTGCTATTTGGCCTTGATACTGGGAATATCTCAGGGTACTTTAATTTGTGTGAACCCTAAAAGGTCCCAGTGGAATGATCTATCCAGTAAACCATTAGGATAGCTACAAAAAAGATGTCAAACCAAAATGGTGTTTACAATAGAGTCTACTTTTTTGTGTGTGTGATGACCCTAACAAATCTTTCTGAAATCAGGACGGTTTGTTATGTTTCTGATAGTCAGGGTTTGTAATCTTAGCCTGTAACACTTTCTAGATCAAGAAAAACTATAGTTTTTACTGTTTTAGTTGAATTGTTTTTCATTTTGAATGCAAGTGCCTGTCTGTTTAACTTCATTAACTTAAGAAATGGAATCACATTGCTGTGATGGTTTGTGATCACAGAGGTGTAACAGGCTTTCTCAAAGCAGCGTAAAGAACAGCTCAGATACAGAATTTGCTTTGTAAACCACTTAATGTTTTTCACAATGCTTTTATCTTCCTGCATAGTGTATCTCTGAGGACATGTTGAAGTAGATTTTTAGGGGAAAGGGCATGACTAACACAGACTGTGCAATACCTTTTTGTCTCGTACAGGCCTTGTATGTGGGACACATAACATTGTGCTCTTGTATGTGGTACAGACGTGGTGAAAATGGCTTTGATTCTCCTTTTGTGTTTTAGGAACATCAAAAGTCTTGAATAAACATGAGCAACCCTTTTGCACAGATTGTGGAGCCTCTGGACCCTAAACAGCCTCTGAAGAAGTTCTTTAACCTAAGCAAATTGGAAGATGGGAGATACGGTATGTTGACAACATAAGGAAGGCATTCCGTTGTCACTGGCCTGGGCAGGTGGACCCTCAGCTGGGTTAAAAACTGGCTGGATGGCCGGGCCCAAAGGCTGGTGGTGAATGGAACCAAATCCAGCTGGAGGCCGGTCACGAGTGGCGTCCCCAAGGGCTCAGTCCTGGGTCCAGTCTTGTTCAACATCTTTATCAATGACCTCGATGAAGGGATTGAATGTTCCCTCAGCAAGTTTGCAGATGACACTAAACTGGGAGGAAGTGTTGATCTGCCTGAGGGTAGGGAGGCTCTTCAGAGGGATCTGAACAGGCTGGACCGATGGGCTGAGACCAGCTTAATAAAGTTTAACAAGGCCAAATGTAGAGTGCTGCACATGGGACATAACAACCCCATGCAGCGCTACAGGCTTGGGGAAGACTGGCTGGAGAGCTGTCAGGCAGAGGAGGACCTGGGGGTGTTGGTTGATAGCAGGCTGAATATGAGCCAGCAGTGTGGCTGGGCGGCCAAGGCGGCCAATGGAATCCTGGCCTGTGTCAAAAAGAGTGTGGCCAGTAGGTCTGGGGAGGTGATTGTGCCCCTGTACTCGGCATTGGTGAGGCCACACCTTGAGTACTGTGTCCAGTTCTGGGCTCCTCACCATAAGAAGGACATTGAGGTCCACAAGCGAGTCCAGTGAAGGGCAACCAGGCTGGTGAAGGGACTGGAGGGCAAATCATATGAGGTGCAGCTGAGGGAACTGGGGATGTTTAGCTTGGAGAAAAGGAGGCTGAGGGGAGACCTTATCACCACCTACAACTACCTGACAGGAGGTTGTAGAGAGGTGGGCGATGGTCTCTTCAGCCAGGTGACAGGAGATAGGACAACGGGAGATGGCACAAAGCTGTGCCAGGGCAGGGTCAGATTATATGTGAGGGAAAGATTTTTCACTGAAAGAGTTGTCAGTGCCTGGAACAGGCTGCCCAGGGATGTGGTTGAGTCACCTTCCCTGGATGTGTTTAAAAGATAGGTAGATGATGTACTTAGGGATATGGTTTAGAATAGGACAGGAACAGTTGGACTCGGTGATCTTAAAGGTCTTTTCCAACCTTGTGATTCTGTGATTGTCGTAGTTTTACCCCGGCTGAGAGCCGAGATCCACACAGCTGCCTGTTCTTTAAAGGAAAAGAGCAGGGGAAGGGGGTGGTGGTGTGAGAGGCAAGGGAAGGGAAAAGGAAGGGGCAAATAACAACCCCAAACCTAGAAACCAAAAGGCCCGTGGGTTGGGATAAGGATAGTTTACTAAAATAGCAGAAAGACAAAATATAACAATGCTGACAGGACTTTAGAGCAAAAAAATATATGAGGCTGTTGATACAGGATGCAGTTTCTCACTGAACCACACAGCTCAGGCCGTGCCACCCAGAGCCGTCCCGGAACCCGACCGTCCCCCAAAACTGCGCTTCCCGGAGACGCCCCTGCTCCTCCTCCCACCAGCCCCCCGATATCCTGGGCAGGATGTAATTGGCAGGTGACTCTTTGACCAGTTTGGGTCACCTGTCATGGCTTCACCCCTCCTTTCTCACTAATAGAGAAATACGAAGAGCTGAGAAAGTCCTTGACTGTCTGACAGCAACTAAAACCATCAGGGTGTTATCAGCACTGCTTTCATTTTAACTCTCAAACACAGCATTCCATGTGCTGCTACAAAGGAAGTTAACTCCATCCTGAGTGAAACCAGGACAGTGATGAACAGAACATGTAGGGAAATTGGAATGGTACTTGGTCTATGAGTTTGAAACACGGTTCTTGAAAACAAAATTTTAGCAAAATTTATTCTGGAAATTCAGAACTACAGAAATACTGCCAAGATCGTAGCGTTATTTTCTCAACATGCTGTGCACACAGCAGTCTTATTTTTCTTGAGTGGGTGATGAGAACTAAGCAAAACTTAAGAGCACAAGTTTTCTCCTATAACGCTGTGCTGCTGTGAAAAGCTGGAAAGGACCTAGCACAGATGTGATTGAATCCTCCAGAAAGATTGTTCAGCATTAAAAAGAGTAATGGCTAGAATTTGCTTTACAAGGAGGCTCTTTAGTTCTTCTGACATTACCTTAATGTATTTGGGCATCTTCCATGTGCACTCATAAAAATGTTACTATCTCTACCACTGACTTAGAAAGTGAGGATCTATAGCTTATTGCTGTGCATGTTGGGTATTTTCCCTCTTTCAAAAAGGAAACAGGTGGTTAAGGAGAACTCAGGGAGCAAGAGGAGGAACATCTTCTCTGAATGTCAGCAACATATATCCCTTGCAGACTCAATGTGTAAATGAGAAACCAATTAATGTTGGACTTCATGTGTGAAAAGCAGAGATGAGTCTTAAGAAATAGACTGATATGACCAGTGGATCCATTCCAGGATTTCAAGAGTGTTAAACTCCAAATTCTTTAAAGAAAAAGTGATGCAGTTCTCACTGCCCAGCAGAAAAATGAAATAATTGAGCAACAGAAGAATGAGGTGGGGAGGGGCAAGAAAAGATAAAACCCAACAAAGCAACAACAACAAAGACAACAAATAAAAAAACCCCAAATGATTCTTGGTGACTGTGTTCTGAACAATAGGATTTTTTTGTAATGGCAGTAGTGAGGTTTTCCTGTGATTAATGTACTTTTGTGTCTTGGAAGCCCAGCATAGAAAGTTGGGACAAACTTGTCAAGACATTTGGAATATAAATATTCTGAAAGGAAGTTAACCAGCTATTATTACAGTGGACCTGGGGAGG
This sequence comes from Gallinula chloropus, assembly GCF_964237585.1. Taxonomy (NCBI): domain Eukaryota; kingdom Metazoa; phylum Chordata; class Aves; order Gruiformes; family Rallidae; genus Gallinula; species Gallinula chloropus. Next base: position 19,070,595 of record NC_140089.1, read on the forward strand.
AAGGGCAGAGATGCTGTTTATTTTTTTTCTTCGATTCCACTGCTTGTTGTAAAGCTGCCAGGGCTGCTCTAATAGTATTTTGTGTAATTTCCTATAAGTATTTCTATTTTGAAGTGAAGAAGATTAGCAGATGTACAGTCTTACTCAAGTTTCATATCTCTGAAGAAGAGACCACCTAGATCACTAAAGCTATGCTTTCTAACAAGTCAAGGAGAAAACTGTTTTTCTGTGACTGTGGTCAGTGGCAAGAGTGAGAGAGCTGCAGAGAACAAATGTGAGCGCAGCATGTTTTCAGAGTGGGATTGCTGTGGAGGATGGAAATGCTGGGGGGAAAAAAAGCCCTTCATGCAAAGATGTCTACTGGCTCACAATGACTGAGATAATAAACCTACTCAAAGAATTGAGTGGAACAGGTCAGTTAGCACTGATCTGATAAAACTGGAGGGTAGAGATGGGTGTCTGATAATTTGAGCCTTGTGAGAATGCAGGGACAGTACTGTGAGGACCCATCTGCCCCAGGTGTAGAACTCTGCACTTGGTGACATAGGCTCTAAGGTAAAACTGACTTTGTTTCTTGCCTCTCACCCATGCAGCACGCCTGCCCTTTTCTATTCGAGTCCTCTTGGAATCAGCAGTCCGAAACTGTGATGAGTTCCTAGTGAAGAAGGGAGATGTTGAGAATATCCTCAACTGGAAAACGATGCAACACGAGAACGTTGAAGTGCCGTTTAAGCCTGCAAGAGTTATTCTGCAAGACTTCACGTGAGTCTTATGCTCTCCAAAGCTGGGAAGAGGGACTCTTAAAAGTGCAGCAGTGCTCACCTTTGGATAGAGGGTGAGCTGAGGGAAAGCCTAGCAGTGAAATGTTTGAAAAGGCCTTTGTCACCCTTGCTGGATGCCACGTTACAGACAACACTTGGAGAGACAAACCCTCATGATAAAAGCATTAAACGAAGTACTTCTAGGATGGAGAAATAAGTATCTTTACGAAACTCTTCAAAACAGATGGGAGGGAAATGGGGTGGATAAATTGCCATCCAAATGAGGGAATTTGGAGTTCAGAGGTTTTGTTATTGTTTGGGGGGTGATGGTGGTGGAGTCTTTTTTTTTCTTTTTTCCTTCCCCCACTCCCCAGGGTCTTTTGCGTTCAGTTTTTTACCCATTTCAATTTTCAGTTATAACCCACATCATTGTTTTCTTTTCAGAGTTAGTATTAGTCCAAGCACATTTTTAAAGACTTCTCTGGTATTGGAAGAAAAAAAAAAAGCCTAATTTTTCCCAGTAATGCAAATTGAGATTCTTACCCAATGGACTCTGAAAGCTTGACCTTGTTATTGCAGTGTGGTTAGTCAGCATGGTAGATATTTATGATAATAGTCCCTGGTAGATATGGAAAGTCAATTTTCAGCTTCTAACTGTTTCTAATACGTCTAACTGTAGCTTCTGTTTTTAATACATTTGACTTTCAAGTCCACTGTCCTTTGTTCCCTTGTCCTTTGCCTTTGTGAAGGAGTCTTAATTCATCCATGGTAAACCCCATGCTGCTGGATTTTTATTTCTTGGAACAGTAAATTGCCTTAGCTGTCATACCTTCTGTTGTGCATTTCCCCAAAGGTTGGCTTGGTGCTAGAGACCCAATACAGCTCAGCTCCTCAGGACATTAGGAAAAAATGGCAAAGCCTCCACAGGAAAAAAAACCCAAACCCACACCGAATTCCTAGATGTTTTTTTATTCTCTAGCTGTTGTTAACATTTTTAAAAGCTGGAGCACAGAGGAAGTCAAACTTTAAAGAGAACGTTGTTCCCTTTGTTACTACACTTCTTTCTTGCCCCCTACTCTCCTGCTGAGTTTTAAAAGTGTGCCTGTAAGTCTGCAGAGCAGTTGCATTCATGAACAGTCTCCTGAGTGGGATGTGTTTGAAAAGGCAGCTTTGGCAACTTTCCAGAAGCCATACAACAGTTAAATTCACGTGTCATGGATTAGGAGTATCAAATTTCCTAGATGTGGTCGTTCCACAATTATCCTGAGTTCTTCTAAGACTGTAGATGTGTGTTCCTTTTCAATTGTAAGTTGGCAAAATCACTCTTCCACTCCCTCCCCACACCCCTGCCCTGCCCCACATCTACCTAGGTAGCTTAATGTAGCATTTGCTATTTTTCTTGGAATATGCATATGCTGGGACAACAAACTGCTTCAAACTGCTGAATATCAGTTAAGCATGTCAAGGTTAGATGATGCGGACCCTTTGTTTTGTTTGGTTTTGTAAACACTCATGATTTTTTGGGAATTACAAAGCCCTTTTTCTTCTTGCATTGTTTCTGATATATTTTAAATTGTAATAGCTTCCTTATCAGTGCTGTAAACATGAACTCTCCCTGCTTTGGGCTGCCCTTGCAGAAACAGTGCTCTCAGTGCATTACTGAATGATGCCAGGTCCTTACTAGCACAGCACAGGCAGCCCTCTTTGTCACATCAGCCAGCAAAACTAGATAGGCTTGTATGAAAGAGGGTTTCCCAAACTGATTGAAAAATGTCTACTACATACCTCTCTAGAAGCTGATAATGTATGTTCTGAGAAGCACCTTGTTTATTTTAACCTTGTTAAAATAAATATGGAAACATGGATGATTTACTAAGTAAGGCAGGTGTTGAAGTGCCAGAACTTCTCTTTTTAGTACTTCCAACTTGTGTTGGAAGATAGATGGACTTACGTGCATTACTTTGACCCTCGCTATGGTGTACCTACCTCACATAGGAAGGAACACTTAATTTAGGGATTTAAAAATTGTTTTGAATGAACAAGATATACAAACATAGGGGAAAAGGCCTGTTAAGCTTTCTCTGACTCACTTGGGAGTTCAGTGGCTTGCAGGATTGTCACAAGATACATGAGAAGGCAGAAATGTGGATGTTAGCCCATAATCTGAAAACATGCTGTTTGAACATCATTTGTGTCAGTGGTAAATACAGTAATCTGTAAGTAAAAGTGAATGAAAATACAGTTATTCTGCAAAGGATGTGACTTCAAAACACCTTTGTATTTTCAGAAATCTCATGCCCTGTCCTGTCAGTTTCACTTGATGTGTGGAAGGCACCAAAAGAATTACCCAGAAGGTTCTCCTGTGCTTTACAAAGTTTGGAGGAGGTGGCCCTTGCCTTAAAATTGGCTAACTAAACATAGCCAAGAACCAAAGAAAGCACATTACTTTGTCCTAGCTCTCTGCCCCCCACCGCCAGCCACCCTCCCCCTTTTATAAACAGATTGGGGAGGAGAGAGAGGAACAGAACAAAACAAGTGAAACCAGTTCAAGGTCCCAAAGGAATGCTGACTAGGACTAAGTTTCCAGATTCCTAGCCAAGCATGTTAAACTGCTTCTGTTACTTGATGAATTTTGGTTTTAGCTTTTCATTCTTCTAGTGTTTGGGATATAGATAGTGTTCTGTCCCTTCTGGTCTTCTGACTTTGTTACTGTCTCTGCCACAGAGTAATGATCCCATGACTGAGGGTAAGGCTGTGGTTTGGTGCGTACATGACAGTAGGTGTCTGTTCTGCATCTCAGAATCTCACTTGTGTTTGTTGTTTTATTATTTTCCAGATGGTTTCATCTTGCTCATTTCTCTTCTGTTTTAGTGGTGTACCTGCTGTGGTTGACTTTGCTGCAATGCGTGATGCTGTGAAGAAACTTGGGGGGGACCCTGAAAAAATCAATCCTATCTGTCCTGCTGATCTAGTGATAGATCACTCCATCCAGGTTGATTTTAACAGGCGGTAAGGACACAAAATACCTCTTGCTTCTTAAGGGTAGTAAGAAAGATGAATCCAGTTACTGGTAATAAATGTAGTTCCATTGGTGATGTTCCTAGCATTTGGACTATAACATCTTAGACTTCAAGAAGCAAGTGTTTAAGTTAGACAGTTGTATCTGTTGCTATGGTTTAGATGGGGGTATTTTCTTTTTTCTGTGGTGCATCCTTAGAAGCAAAAGTGTGGACTACGTGTTACAGAAGGAGGCTCAGTCCAAACCTGTGGTGATCAAAATTTTCCATAATAATACTGCATTATTATTAGTCACTCAGAAATAGCTTTTTCCATGTGCACTTTTTTGACCTCATAGGGATTTTTGGAAAGGACAAGCAATGTCTCCTTTCTTGCATATTTATAAAAAAGTAGACCTAAGCTGCCCCAGTCCAGCTCTGAGGAGCTTTTTTGCTAGTTCAATGCCTCTGTGCAGAAAAGCACAAGACACTGATTAATACGGCCCCTATAAGTACAGGAAAGAAACCAAATACTGTTCAGTCTTCAGCATGCTACAAAGAGATGAGGACTCACTAGACCCACAATGAAATACAAGACCTCTGCATTGGGATTTTTCTGTCCCCCATGGTATCTAAATGTGGGCCTACTGAACTTTCTTTGGGCCTTTCTTCACTATTTATTTAGGAAAAAGATGTGATTTCATCTTGACCATAAGACCAAATCAACTATTACCCTTTTTTGGTGTTCTTTTAATGTTTATTTTATGTTATCAGTAGTATCCCGGACTTAATTTAGTTAAATTTTTGCTAATAATTACTTCCTGTCACAGTCTTACTTATTGCTGTGAGGCCCATGTGTGTATGGTGAGAACATTGGCCAGCCCTGTTCCTCAGTTCTTTCGAACTCTTCAGGCCTAAAATAGGCAGCTTATTAAAGTGAAAAGTTTATTTAGGCCTGTCTGCTTTGAAACATGGGCTTCAGGCAGAAGAAAATCTTTTTAACTGAAGCTGTAGGACTCCTGTGTCCCAGTTCCCTTTACTGCTTTGCTTATTGCTTCTGCTTTAGGTGTTGAAACCTCAGGTTGTTCTAACATGGAGTGTAGCTTTTCCCAAGCTACAAGTTTTAGGCTTGCAACATATGCAACATGCAGATTAACACTCACATTTGAACCAATGAGATTAAAATTATGAGATGATCAACATTAAGATTAGCTAATAACCCCTCTTTCAACCTTTGGGTATATCTGACCAGACATAAATTTCAAATGGATACTTTTGGTTCTGACAGCTGATTATTTTAACTTGCAGATCAGACAGCTTGCAAAAAAATCAGGACTTGGAATTTGAAAGGAACAGAGAAAGGTTTGAGTTCTTAAAGGTACCGAAAGAATTAATCCTATTTGTGTGGAGAAAAGTGCAGTGAGCAAAAGTTCTTCTAGTGCTTATTTGCATTGAAAATGTTTTATTCTGATTCCTTCTGTTTCAGTGGGGCTCTCAGGCTTTTAAAAACATGAGGATTATTCCACCAGGCTCTGGGATCATCCATCAGGTGAACTTGGAGTACTTGGCAAGAGTGGTGATGGATCAGGATGGCTACTACTATCCAGACAGTGTGGTGGGCACTGACTCACACACGACTATGATAGACGGCTTGGGAGTGCTTGGCTGGGGTACGTGCAGTAGCGTATTGTGAACAGTCTGTTGGCTGAGTGAGCTGTGTTTCAGACACTGGTGAGTTGACCCTAGCTGTCAGGTTAGCCTCCACCGATTTGCTCACTCAGTCCTCCTGGTAGCAGGATGAGGGAAGAGAATTGGAAGGGCAAATGCAAGAAAAACCTCGTGGGTTGAGGCAAGGATAGTTTGACAAGTGAAGGTGGAGTGGGGAAGGAAACGAAAGCAAGTGATGTAAAGACAGTCCCTACCTCCCACTAGCACACGAAAGCCCAGACAGTCCTTGGGCAATGGCTACTTTGTCAAAATCCCCCCTGCCTCCCAGTTCTAATGTTGAGTGTGAGGTTATATGGCATTGAGTATCTTTTTGTTTGGTTTGGGTCAGCTGTGCTGGCTGCGTCCCCTCCCAGTGTCTTGCCCACTTGCTGAAAGGCAGAGTGAGAAACAAGAGTGGTTGACACTGTGTAAGCACTGCTCAGCAATAGCTAAAACAGCGGTGTGTTATGAACACTGGTTTGGGCACACATCTGAAATATAGCACTATGTGGGCTGCTGTAAAGAAGTTATCTACATGCCAACTAGACAGTACACAGACTAGCCCCAAATTCAAGATAAGATCTCTTACAGCTATTTAAGACTTTGTAACTAACCTACCTGTGCTGGTAACAGCCTCAGATAATTTCTGATGCATGCGGTGGTGGTGTTTTGGTTGGTTGATCAGTGGAATTTTTTTAATACATTCTGCATTTAAATCACAAAGAAGCAGGAAAATACAAAGTAGAACTTCTGGAGGCACCTTAGTTGTTTGGGAAGGACAGGAAATTAGAGCACAGCTGAACATCCATTTGTTCCTTAGTCATTAAGCAACTTTTGAAGCATTGCTTATCAAAAAGTAATGCAGATGCTTTATTCGTTTAGAAGATGCCAAATGTTGAGGCTATATATGGCCACTGTGAAGAACAGCACTGGGAAGTATGTTGTAATACCAGTAGTCTGCAGAACACTTGTTACAGAAATAAATACAAACAATTGCTTTTTTGCTGCCTGTGGCAAACTGCAGTGTTGGAATTATGGACCAAGTAAGTAGGTATGAAATGAAAGCATTTGCAATCATCCCTAACATGGAGACAGAAACTTCAGTTGAGCTTTTTATCTTCATGTGATATGATGATAGGAGCCCTGTTAAAGTAAATACCATACAAATACAAAATAAATTCTGTATTTAAACAGCATTTGCTAGTTGTTGATAAAGATGTTTGTTAAGTTGAGTACCACGTGTGATAGAAATAGGACATTGTGTTTTTCTACTGCACCTATGCTACTGTAGTAATATTGGTGGATTGAGACTTTGAAGAGTGGAAGAATTCCTGCTGACTTGGAATACAAATGTAACCAAGTTCACTTTATTTGATAACATCGGATAAGAAAACTTCCCTCTTACTCTGTATTTGGTAGCACCTCACACATAAAGCCATTGTTTAGATGATGTAACTGCTGCTTGGAAGAGGGCGTCTGTAAACATAACCTCATTTTCTTCCAGAATGTGAAAAGAGTGGCTGGGTACAGCCCATACCATATGCATTCAGAGCACATACTCCTGGATCCAGCTTTTCGTGCTGCAATGCTGAACGTGCTTCATGCCTGTTTGTGGTAGCCTGCTGGTCATGTCAGCTAACTTGACTGTTTTAAAAATTATTCAATACCTAGTGAAAAGAGTCACATGGTTTTGCCTGTCACAGAATTATCTTTTTTTAAATAACATATCATCTTGCATTAAAAAAATCAGAATTATTTTTCAGAACCATTACTAGATTGTGGAGAGAAAAGGATAGGAATAGTCTTTGGGCATACAAAAGCAAGTATTACAGGACATTTTTCTAGCTTAGCATTTATTAAGCTAAACAAAACATAGAAGGAAATGTGAAAGTGGAAGATAAATACATCTATTATTGTAAAAGCCAAGCATCCTCAGAGTAAGTTACTTAGATTTACTTAATATCCTATCTGATGCCTGAGGAACAAGGATGACAGTATGAAACGTAAAGAAACTAAAAGCTCAGCCTTGCAGAAACTGAAGCAAGATGAGGCTGCTTGCCTTCTCTCCCCTTTCACAACTTAAATCAAGTAATGTTCTGTGTCAGTTGCACTTCACAGATTTATCTTTGGCATGTTACTATCTCTCTGAATGTCTAGATTGTATGCTCCTGTTGTCTGCAGGTGTTGGTGGCATTGAAGCAGAAGCAGTGATGTTGGGACAGCCAATCAGCATGGTGCTTCCTGAGGTAGTTGGCTATAAGCTGCTAGGAAACCCTCAGCCACTGGTGACATCCACTGACATTGTACTCACCATTACCAAGGTAATGGACACTTTACCAGTACTGCTGGAAGCTGTGCATGTTTGGTAGGACAGATCCATTGTACTGCATGTTTAGAGTCCTGGGTGTGCTTCCATGTGGCCATTTTGGACTCATTTTATAAACTTTGTTGCTCTGTGTGTGTTGGCATCAGCTATCCAAGGACAACTAGAAATATTCTAGGTAAATCTGTTTCCCAGAAGCCATACAGAATGGAACAGAGAGCTGATGTCTCATGGCCTGTTCAAATCCTCCTCTGCAGGTGTATTTTGGAACATTACTGCTTGTAAAAGGGTCTTGTTTCTCTGTTGTCTGAAAAGAAATGCGATGACTTTTTTTAAGTCTCCACTTACAATATAGCAGTGTAAAACCTAAAACCAGACAGTAAGCACAGCAGTCTGATTCTTTTGATGTGCAGGTGTTTGGCTTATGTGTCATATGTTTACAATAGGTTTATTCACTCTATGGATTATGTCTGAATTAAGAATATTACTGGGTCAGCATTGTGCACCAGACTTCTGACCTCAAACACAATGTTCATCAGGGGATGCTGTCTCTAGAGAGAATATCTTAAGTGGGGAAAGGCAGCAGCTTTTTATGAGTTCATCCAGATGTTGTTAGCGTTCAGTCATTGCAACAGTTTGCTTCATAGAATCATAGACTGTGTAAGGTTGGAAGGGAGCTTTAGAGGTCATCTAGTCCAATATCCCCTGCAGTACGCAGGGACATCTTCACTAGATCAGGTTTCTCAGAGCCCCATCAAGCCTGACCTTGAATGTCTACAGGGGTGGGGCTTCCACCACCTCTCTGGGCAACCTGTTCCAGTGATCCACCAGTGAAGAACTTTTTCCTAATATCCTACCTAAATCTGCCCTTTCATAGTTTAAAACTTTTGCCCCTTGTCCTAATGCTACTTGTGCAGTTGGTTCTTGTCATTTCCCCACCTTTTTGGGTTTGCTAGCTAAAGACCCGACACTGTTCTCTCCATAGAATGTCATGTGAGAAAAATACAATTCTTCTAAGATAGACTTCACTTTAAATGGGAGGAAGAAGAAGTTTAGAAGGAATACATCCTTATGTTGTACCTTATTGAAACTTCACATATCTGTGCCCTGGTCCTTTGTGATTTAGTTTACCAAAGCTTCCTGGTGTCAAATGGCTATAGAAACCTTCAAAAATGGTTTCTATGAAGTCCAAAGCTGGATTTTGTAACATACATCCATGCTCAGGTTGTTTGATCACCCAGCAGTGACACAGGCACTGTATTTTTATAACAGCACCTTCGCCAAGTTGGAGTCGTGGGTAAATTTGTGGAGTTTTTTGGCCCTGGAGTAGCCCAGCTGTCAATTGCTGATCGAGCCACCATTGCCAATATGTGTCCGGAGTATGGAGCAACAGCTGCCTATTTCCCAGTGGATGACATTAGCATTGGGTACCTGATACAAACTGGTGAGTGTAAGAAAAGCCGATGAGTTAGAGCTGTAACTGAAAGCAGGGACTCCAGGTCTACATGGTGTAGTCAGCAACAGGGTTGAATCAAGTGGAATCTTCACATTTTGAGAGCTTTTTTTAATTTTATTTTTCTTAATCCAGAGTTGCTTATTCAGGCTGTGTCTTGCTCTTGGGATCCATGTTCAGGAAGAGCTGAGTTCTAGGCTGTTTTGCAGTTAACTGCTTAGCCCTCCCTGAACCGAGCCTCTCCAAATGACAGAAGCAAGAACATAAGTTTTGTGGCAAAATCCACAAAGTCTGCTCAATCGCTTTGTTTCTAGTGAGTCTCTAATATGTATGCTGAAGGGGTCTCGAGGGGTCTCAGTGCAATGTACAGTGTGAACACTGAAATAGCCTGTCAATGTATTTTTTTTTTCTGTTACATAGTAGTTCCTCAGTTCTATTTGTGGTTTATTTTTGCTGTACCTGGCTTTTGCTTTAGGCCGTGATAAAGAGAAAGTTATGTGTACAAAAAGCTATCTTGAAGCTGTGGGAATGCTAAGAGATTTCAAGAACTCCTCCCAGGATCCAGACTTCACACAGGTTAGAAACTACTGTGTATTCTGTCTCCCTGCTTTATGCCCTACCCTATTGTAGTGTGACGATATTTTTTCACAGAAATAAGAAATAGTCAAGGGACTCCTTATCCTTTGGCTTTGTCCACACAGCTGTCGTAACTTAGGGCCCAGTGGAATGAGTCAGCTGGTTCTCATGGTGTGAAAACTGGGACATAGGTATAGACTGTCTCTCAGTTGAGCTCTTAGCTGGTGTGGATTCTGCACTTTGATCCATATAGTTTACTGAGAAGTCCAATCCAAACTAAACCACAACTATGAAGATTGTGTGGATGTTGTCCCTGTAAGTCTTGTCCCAGTTTTTACCCTTCTTTTCAGCAACTTATTTTACTATGTGAATCAGGACACTTAGAAGCTCTGTGGTAACCACAGACCACACAAGCTGTTTTCTGTGCAAGAAACTAAAGATGTTAACTCCATGTCCAGGAAACCCAAGAATATTCCTGGTTTCCTCTACAGGAAGAATTACCTTGTCACTTATGTTCAGGTTTGCATGATTATTCAAAAACCTTAGTAAACATTGAAAGATGCAGTACACTATAAAAACAAAGTTTAAACATGGATGAGGAATAGGAAAATAAGATATTCTGTTTCATAATAGACTGAACATTTTCCCCAAGGCCAAGATGAATAGTATGCTTTGGTTTATGCCAGTAACAGGATTTCTTCACATCATTGTTTTCTGAAGAAGACCCTGCTGCTAGCATGTGAAAGGACATAATTCTCAAAATCATCTGTATTTAGATGCTTTCATCACACACTGTTTTTTTAGTAACTGGGGTGTTTTTAAGAGCCATACCTGGGAGCTGGCAGGGTCTGAAAGTAGAACTGTCCCTTTTATCATCTTTCCCTTCTCTTATGTCATTGATAATTTCTGCAGACAAACATAAAGATGTGCAAGCTTAGTTTTGGCTCAGCAGTAGAGGTAAGCATACCTGTGGCTTAAGTGGCTTCAGCTTGTCATGCAATGCTGAACCATTCCCTGTTCCTCTTACTGAATAGGTTGTTGAGCTGGATCTCCATACCGTTGTGCCTTGCTGCAGTGGACCAAAAAGACCTCAGGACAAGGTTGCTGTGTCAGATATGAAGAAGGACTTTGAGACTTGTCTGGGAGCCAAGGTAGGAACTGGGAATTTGAATTGATAAGTCCAGACACTTGAAGTTGCAAAATCAGTTTGAATCCTTAGCTTATACAGTAACCACTATTGTTAAAGGCAGTGCAGAACTCAAGTGATGCAAATCAAGAAACTACAGCAATTCCCAGTGTTTCTTACTTTTTACCTTTTCCAGGCTCCATGAAATGAGCTTATGCTTTCTGATCATTAAATGTAATTTTTCATGGTGTGTTTTTTTCAATTGTCAGGCTTTTGCCTCTCTTGTCAGCTCTTAGTGCAAGTTTGAGCTGTTTGATATTCATGGCTTAAAACCCCCTATGTATTATGGCTGAGACTTCAGGATTAGCTTGTGTAAAAGTACTGTATCTGGTTAGGAATTTGGAGCGTATGGGAGCAAGAAGTATCTGAGCAATCTGAAGGATATAGTCATAAAACACAAATAACGTTGTGCTGCAGAGGCTGCCTCTTTCATCAGTAAAAGATGACAGAAAAATAACTTTTGTCTGTCAGTTTGACTAACCAGAGGTGCAGACCTTCACCACCAGACCTAGAAGTGCATGCGTGTATGTGACTGGCAGACCCTTCCTGCGTCTAGGAAATTCCTAGCACATACTAATTTCCAGTCAAAATATTTATATTAACCACATCCTTTTGGTTCTTACTGTCTTCTCTTACAGCAAGGATTCAAGGGATTCCAGATTGCCCCAGACCAACACAACAGGGTGGTCAAATTTAATTTTGAAGGCTGTGACTTTGAGCTTGCTCATGGTTCAGTAGTGATTGCTGCCATAACAAGCTGTACAAATACCAGTAACCCCTCAGTTATGTTGGGAGCAGGTAAGTTTGTTTGCTTCATGTGCAGTAGTTTCTCTGTGGCTCTGGCTATGTGTCCTAAAGACAAATACAGCACTCATGCAATTCTGTATGTGCAGTGCTGGTTTTGACATTTGAAGTGCTAAAATTTAGCTGAGTTCCTAAGGGTAGCAAAATTAATTCTGGTAATGGCAGCCAAAAAGGTTGAAGAAAATACGTATTTTTCCTGTGCTGTCTTCTCTACAGAGCAAGGTGGAACTGAATTAACCAGCACCTCTGACACTTGTTCACATGCACAGGAGCTGTTGTAGAGAGCTGAGATGAGGCTGTTGACAATCAGAGCCACAAGAAGAGGGACAGTGAAGAAGGGTTTGTGGTTTTAAGTCGGAAGGTGCTCTGACATGATAGCAGAGTACAAAACACACACTTAGCTAGAGGTGGATTGAGCTGTTATAGTAAGAGTCTGAGGGCACGTGGGAGGTGAGTAGAGAAGAAAAATTGTATTCTCAGGTATTTCCACATTTCAGACCCATCATTTACCTCTGAACCACATCCAAGAAGCTGTCAGAGGTGAGCTTTGTATCCCCCACTTTCTTGCTTTTCACTATTCAGATACTGCAAAACAGTCTGAGTTGGTTGTGTTAAATTTCAGGAGGCTGTAATTTTTTAACCTGGCTAGTCTAGGCAGAAAGTTTCTCATTCTAAGTATATGCTTCTGGGGATGAAATACAAATGGAGTCAGCACAGAGGGTTCAGTCTATACTAACCCTGTTCAACCCACTTCCCCTGGTGCTTGAGTACATGCTCACACATTCTTTCTTTCCTCCACAATTATGTAGACGTTATCTGACACTGTAAGGTTGTCACTACATTAGGGCTTCCTACTCTGTCAGACTGGTTGTAGGATGCAGGCTTATTTTCTGTGAAGGTTGGAAGGGATGTGCAATGAGCAATGCAAGGGCCCTTGACCAGAGAGGATTGCTTACTGTTTGAAGTCGTATAATTTGTCTCCTTTGATCCTGTGGGGTGCTGGGAAGATCTTGGCTTGTGGGCAGCCTCTGACAGCATTCACTGTATTTAGTTTGTCTGTGTGATATTTGTCACATTGTTCTTGGGCTAGCATCTTTATTTGGGTACTGGCAACCACCACATTCGCAGGGACAAAAGGTCTTTTAAATCCTAGCACATGATCAAAATTGATCATAAACCAGGATGTGAGGGTAGAAAGGGAAGTGAAGGAAAGACCTGCTCTATTTCTTACTCCTTTAAGAAGAGACATCACTTGCCCTCCTTGTAAGGGCAGAGCAAGTCTGAGAATGCCTCATGAGACTGAATGTCTACAAGTCTATGGGGCCGGATGACAGGCATCCCAGGGTCCTGAAGGAGCTGCTGATGTGGTTGCTGAGCCGCTCTCCATCATACTTGAAAAGTTGTGGCTGTCAGGAGAGGTCCCTGGGGACTGGAAAAAAGGTCACATCACACCCATTTATAAGAAGGGGAGCGAGGAAGACCTGGGGAATTGCAGGCTGGTGAGCCTCACCTCTGTGCCTGGGAAGATCATGGAACAGATCCTCCTGGATGACATGTTGAAGCACATGAGGGATGAGCGAGTGATCTGGGACAGCCAGCACAGCTTCACCAAGGGAAGGTCGTGCCTCACCAATCTGGTGACCTTCTATGATGGAGTGACAGCATCGGTAGATAAAGGGAAGGCAGCTGATATCATCTACCTGGACTTGTGCAAGGCCTTTGACACAGTCCCCCACCACATCCTCATCTCTAAATTGGAGAGATGTGGATTTAATGGGTGGACCATCCAGTGGATAAGAAACTGGTTGACAGAACGTAGACAAAGGGTGGTGGTCAATGGGTCCAGGTGGAGGCTGGTGACAAGCGGTGTCCCCCAGGGGTCTGTCTTGGGACCGGTGCTCTTTAACATCTTTATCAATGACATCCATGATGGAGTTGAGTGCACCCTCAGCAAGTTTGCAGATGACACCAAGCTGAGTGGTGTGGTTGACACAACAGAAAGAAAGGAAGCCATCCAGAGGGATCTTGACTGGCTGGAAAGGTGGGACCGGGTGAACCTAATGAGGTTCCACACTGCCAAGTGTAAGGTGTTGCACTTGGGCCAGAAGAATCCCAGACACAGACACAGACTGGGAGAAGAGCTTCTTGAGAGTAGCCCTGCTGAGAAGGACTTGGGGATGAGAAACTTAACATGAGCCAGCAGTGTGCTCTTGCAGCTCACAAGGCCAATGGTATCCTGGGCTCCATCAGAAGAGGGGTGGCCAGCAGGGACAGGGAGGTGATTGTCTCTCTCTGCTCTGCCCTCGTGAGGCCCCATCTGGAGTCCTGTGTCCAGGTCTGGGGCCCCCAATACAAGAAAGATGTGGAACTGTTGGAGAGGGTTCAGAGGAGGCCACAAAGATGATTAGAGGGCTGGAGCACCTTCCCTATGAAGAGAGGCTGAGGGAGCTAGGCTTGTTCAGCCTGGAGAAGAGAAGGCTGCAGGGGGACCTCATTGTAGCCTTCCAGTGCCTGAAGGGAACATACAAACAGGAGGGGAATCAACTCTTTAAAAAGGTAGACACTGGCAGGACAAGGGGGAATGGATTAAAACTGAAGGAAAGAAGGTTTAGATTACATATCAGGGTGAAGTTTTTTACAGAGAGAGTGGTGAGGTGCTGGAACAGGCTGCCCAGAGAGGTGGTGGATGCCCCATCCCTGGAGGTGTTCAAGGCCAGGTTGGATGGGGCTCTGGGCAACCTTGTGTAGATCCAGGCCTGGAGGTTGGTGGCCCTGCCAGTGGTGGACACCTGTGGGGTGGAGTTGAAGGAAAATTCCAGTTAAACCTCCTCTGGCAGCTGGTTGCTGGTTTGTTTCAAGGCTCCATCCTTTAGGATACGATTGGAAACCATGAGGCTTTGAGGAGGTTGGTGCTGATGGCAGGCTGAGAGTGGGACGCAGCATCGCTGACCGAGGTGTGTGCTCCGGCAGTGCCAACCCAGCTCTTGTCAGCCCAGGAAAAACAATGGATATGGATCTTCCATGCAAAGGCAACACTGGTGCAGACACAGCAACCTGGCTTTGCTTAACTGTCATTATTAAGAGAATGCGATGGCATCTTCCTCCCTCCCCACAGTGACTCCTCCTGCCCCATCCCTCCTTCCAGGATGAGCAGAAAATGCCCCTTTGTAGCCCTGGCAGTGCAGGTTTGTGGGCCACGCTGTGCTTAGAGACTAATCTTGAGTTTCTATCTTGGTTATTAACCCTGGTTTCCACACTAATGATCGTTAATAATGAATTTAATACCTAATTCTGCAGGTTGTGCGAGCCTGGGGTAACACAAAGAGGAACTGTTCTTTGTCCAGTCTGGCTGATTCTGAAGGCAAAACAGTTTTCTCCTCACACACAGAATTTTTCCAGCATCAGGAAATAGTTGCCAGCTCAGGGAAGAGGATGGAGATGGAGGTTATGAAGGAGAGGGGTGCTGGCTTCCAGGGAGGTGCTGGGGGGCTGCCCCACGGCATGCCCACAGCCTGCAGCTGCTTCTCAGCACCAACTGCCCTAAAAAACACAGGAGTAAGAAATCTAAGCTGGAGCGTGTGCCCCACAGCAGTGCTGGGATGGGGGAATCTCCTTGGGACTCACTCTGCTCTCAGGACTTCTCTGTACACTGTCTGGCGCTGTCTGCTCTGAAATTCCAGCTGTGGAGTGTCAGGATGCTCCTTCCATCCAGCAGCCCGTCGTGCTGGTGCAATGAGCTACGTCTGGGCTGCGTACTGGCATCGGGACAGAGCTCGCTGTGGCCATTCTTTGTGCCAGTCTTTGAACCAGAAGTTGCTTTTTAATGTTTTTTAATTTATTCTACAACTTCAAGCAAAGCAACTGAAATGTATTTTAATTATTTGATGTCTTTTCCCCACACTGGGGTGACTGCCTTGCTGTCTCTGTGTCTCCCCATCCATTTCCTGGGGGTGCATGGGTGGGAGTGGGGCAGCCAGGCCCCCCCTTCTGCATGCAGCTGCCTGGGGGAGCTGGCTTGAAAGGCAGCTTTTTCCATAGCTGCAGTGCCTGCTGCAGCCCTGCTGCTGCCTGATAAGCTCTTTCTTGTTGTTGTTGTGTTCAGCGTGTATCTTTGGAGTTGCTTGGCTCCATACCCATCCCAAAACAACAGCACAGCGTTTCTCTGATTCCAGGAGCACGGTGGCTGTTTTTCCTTGGGATGTTAAAGCTGAAGGATTGAAGGGTTAGAGGAGATGTTAGGGAGAAGTTCTTTACAGAGAAAGTGGTGAGGGGCTGGAACAGGCTGCCCAGAGAGGGGGTAGGTGCCCTGTCCCTCGGGGTGTTCAGGGCCAGGTTGGATGGGGCCCTGGGTAACCTTGTGTAGCTCCAGACGTGGAGGTTGGTGTCCCTGCCTGTGGCAGGGGGCTTGGAGCTCTGTGATCCTTGGGGTCCCTTCCAACCCAGACCAGTGTGTGATTCTATGATTCTGTGTTGGTGAAGTACATGGGGGATCCATAGTGTGTCCCAGTGAGGGGTTTGGAGGGGGGCGTCGCTTCCCCCAGCTGTCCAGCCGCAGGCTGGGTAAGCAGCTCCCATGACAGCCCTCGGTGTCCCACCCTGCTGAGGTGAGGAAACGACGTGTGTTCCACTGCAGAAAGAGACACCCCATCACTTGCAAGGGCAATTCTGCTCCACCCAAGGCCTGAGGAGTGCTTATGCGTTTGGCAATACGTAATGGCCCTCTTGCAAATGCTTTTGTTAATTAAATGGGCACCATTCCAGTAGGAAAGTGGTTGTATGATACCGGTTGGGATGCACTTGGATGTCAGGGACTACTCGCCTGGCCCACACTGGTCCTGGCATGTACAGCGGCTTCTTGGCTTGGCAGTGCTTGGACATCACCTGAAGCCTTCACAGTGCCTTGCATTTAATTTCCTAAAGTGACATTACCACTGCCCTGCGGTACAGCATGCTCCTGGCCTGGGTGCAAACCTCAACCAGACAAAAGTCCTTCCCAAGGGCTCTGGGAATGAAAGGAGCGATGCTTTGCCCTTTAGTCCAAAGGGAGGGGAGGGAAAATTAGGGAGTGAAAGATTCCCTGCAGTCTCTGCCTTTTGCCTGCACTCTGCTCGCATCCCTGGCAGGCATAGAGCGGTCCCAACACTGCTCTGATGGGAGAAGGTGACAAGCATCCTGTTCAGGTGACAAGCAGACTCTGGAAGTCCCAAAACAATGATGTTTAACTCCCTATGGCAGCTAGTAACCAGGCTGTGGAGCAAGTGCTGACTCAGCAGGCTGTGCCGTGCCACACTCCCCAAAGAGGAGCCCGGCACTGTGAAAAAGGCAACGAGAGAATTAATTGGGCTGAAGACGGTTCCTTAGTAATCTGCTGCGTTTCAGCAAATGCCATTGTTCTGGGTGATGCACCAGGCTCCTCCGTGACTAGTGCCAGCAGATGCCTCTCGTTATTTTGGGACTGCTGGTCAATGGGAAGAGTTTTCTCTCCGATGCAGGGAGGGGGGTCCTGGGCTGGATTTGCTGGGTGCAGCTGGTGGGATTCTGACCTGATGCCGCTCTGGCTTCAGTAATTAGAGATGATGTTGTAGCTGAAAGAGAATCTGAGGAGGATTAATTAAGGTTTTTTTTTTTTTAACTACTATTTTGGAAGTTGATATTTTTATGGTGCTTCTTACTCAGTGTCAGTTTATATAAGATAATCACTGGTGAAGACAGTTGCTTTTCATGTAGTTTGCTCCTGGCAGCGTGCAGGTCCCCATGCCAGCTGGAGAAGGATGCAGTGCAAGGGGAAGGCAAGGGTACCAGGGCAAGCAGGATGTTTGCTGAAGGGGGTGTCCCCCAGAAGAAAGTTAAGGGAACGACACGGTCTCCTGTCACTTGTCTGTGTCCTGACCTTGTGCCAGCTCAGCTCGAGGAATCAGAAGTTGCAGCGTGATCATTACTCATCCATCTGCTAGAGCACAGCCTGGGAAAGGGTAGAGCAGGGCTGTGTGTTATGCAGCACCAGAGACCTGCGCAGCGTTCTCTCTTCCTTAATTCAGTTTTAAGTGGTTACCAGCAAGGCTGGGCTGATATTTGATGTGTGGGGCTGAGAGAGATAAATACTTACAGATACACCTAAAATCTGCTATTCTATAAGCATGGACAAGTCAGAAGAATGTATCCTGGGCTGAGTTTTAATTGGAATATATTTATTAATTAGTTTAGATGAGATATTAGGAGGAAATTCTTTCCAGAGAGAGTGGTGAGGGGCTGGAACAGGCTGCCCAGAGAGGTGGTGGGTGCCCCATCCCTGGGGGTGTTCAAGGCCAGGTTGGATGGGGCCCTGCCCAACCTTGTGTAGTTCCTGGAGGTTAGTGGCCCTACCTGTGGCAGGGGGCTTGGAGCTCTGTGATCCTTGGGGTCCCTTCCAACCCAGACCAGTCTATGATTCTATGAAAAATTGGGTCATGCAAAGCACCTGGGGAAAAAACCTGCGTTTTCTGCAGGCTGGGTCTGGAATGTGAGTATGGTAGAGTGGAAAGGCCCTTGTTTGCCACCATCAGCTGCCACTCTCATTTCTCTAACTCTTCACCTCCCTTTAGCGCTTTGATGGGGTTACCTCATCACCAAAGAAACCAGTCACTGTTAGAAATGTTTGGTCACCATGTCACACCTCTCACAGTAGGAGGACACGGGGGGCCTGATGCTGCTTTCTCTCAAACTCCCCTGAATTACAATAGAAGTGAGAGAAGCATTCAGTGACCTGCCCCCATGTGCTGTCTGGTGTCCCCAAGCCTGGCACGGCCCCCCCTGTGTGCCCAGGGTCATCGCTGGGCTCCCCAGGATCACGCTGCGGCTGCAGGGATGCTTCTCTCTGCACACAGCATGGAGTACCCGTGTCAGGGGCTCCAGCCTTGCATGGGAGGAAGGGGTAACCACCCAAGAAAACCTCTTGCTGTCTGCAGTGGAGCTTTGTGCAGCTCCACGTGTTTCAATCATTTTTAATCATGTTCAGTGTGTTATGAGACACTTAATATAGCAGCGACTCTGCAAAGCCATCATGTGAGCTGCTGGCTCCCAGTCACCTGGGAGATGAAATACAGGTAACATGGAGAAATGGAATTACCAGGATGGGGATGGGGGTAGTGCAGCTATTCAGGCACTGGGCGGCTGGTGGATGTTCTCTGTCCGCAGGGATACAGGCTGGATTAATTGATTCAGGCACTCAGTAGTTACATCCTCTGCAAGACATAGGAAGCTCCAGGTCTCATGTTCAGTATTGATCCCTTCTCATGATGTTAAGCAGCGATTTGTTCCATATTGCATAGAGCTGAACAGCTATTGCAAAGCTCCTTGGTAGTAGATGGCCACTTCATTGCGCTGGGGGGTGTCTGTCCCCAGTGTGCTGCTGGCACCGGGTGCTGGGCTGGTGAGTGGGGGGGGGGTGTGTGTGTGTGTCTCGGGCACCCAGGGGGTTAAAAATTAGATGGGAGTTTGTACACGAATTCCTCATGGGAGGATCTCTATTGATGTATGGATTGGGGGAAAAACAGAAAATGAAATGTAAGAAGTGGGGTGGCAGGGCCCCAAAACTGTGATTCTGTGATTGGAATGTGATTTTCCTCTCCCAGCTTCAGTGCTCTGTGTCCCTCTGCTGAGCTGCCCCTTTCAGGTTTGGGTAGGAGCGTTTCCTCTTCCCGATGTTTTAGGGGCGTTAACAGGGTAACGGCTGAAACCCAAAAATGTGGAGGACAGGGGTGTTCTGAGTGCAGCCAGCACCGGGCTGTGATGCGATGTCTGTCCCTGCTCCGCTGTAAAACTGGAGCAATAGGACTGAAAGCCTGGGAACCACAGTGTGACTGTGGAATCCATGGTGAGGGTTAGGGAGAGCACCCGAGGGAGAGTGCCCCATCCATGCAGGGAGCCCGGGGAGAGTGGGTGACAGCGGCTGGAGATGACAGCGGTGTGCTTTGTCCAATGCTTGTCATCTTGGTTTGTTTCCAAAGTGCGTCATTTCAAAGGATGGCATCCAGTAAGGAAAGTAGATACAGCCTCTGCTTCTCCTAACATTTCCTTCCTGGCGTTTCCTTATCCCAGAGTTTGACCTTCACCTATGGCTGGCCTGAGCTTAGAACTGAAGTAAGACAGTGTGCTTGCTGGTTTTCTGGGGACAACATGGCTGTGTCACAGCTTTGGCTGCTGGCTGGGGAAGTCTTCTCCTGTGGAGACACTGTCCAGGGGGGACTGAGTGTGTGACACAAAAAACAGCACAGGCCTTTGCACTCCTGCTCTGCCTGTGCCAGCCGGGAGTCCTTGGAGCAAAGGGGGGGATAATGCGGTCTCGAAACCCAATGTAAATAAGTAGAGATTGAGTGCATGGAGCTGGAGTGATGAAAAGGGAAAATGCCTGAAGGCAATGGGATGACATCCCCGGGACACCGTGCTGCAGTGCCAGGAGTAATCCCTGGCGTCACTCGGCATTAGCGGCAGCGATTCTGTCCCCCCACAAGAGCCCCTGGTTAACTAGCTGGGTTTTTGGGATCTGGAAGCTTGCCTCCCTTCTAATGAGGAATTCTTCTGCTCCCCTTGTGCTGACCCTTGGCATAGCTGTGTTTGAAACAGCTGTTGTGAGTACACACTCAGAAATTCCCATTTATCTTATTTCTCTGCTGACTCTGCCCTTCCTGAGGCAGTGGCCTGCTCCTCACTTGGTTGAATGCTCAACATGCCCCAAGAAGCAGAAGTAACCCCGTGATCACAGGGTGTTCTCATAGTTATGATCCAGGGTCTTAAGTTTACTTCATGGGAGATTATCCCACAAACCTCCCTGATGTCCAGACACCTCCCTGATACTGAACCTGACTGCTACTGAGTCAAAACTTGGGGTTATCTCTGCTTGGTGCTGCACAGAAAACACTCCCAGCACGGCAGTGAAAACAGAATCACAGACTCACAGAGCTGTAGGGGTTGGAAGGGACCTCCAGAGCCCATCAAGTGCAACCCCCTGCCAAAGCAGGGTCCCTAGGACAGGTCACACAGGTCAGCATCCAGGCAGGGTTGACCTGTGTGACCTGAGAAGGAGAATCCACACCCCCCTAGGCAGCCTGTCCCAGGGCTCCCTCACCCTCACGGTGACACCCAACCTGTGAAGAGGTCAGGGAACCAACTTCTCCAGAGATGGATACCCAACCTCTTAAATTCGATGGAGACCCAGGGCTTTAAGGCACAGGTGATAATGTATTGGGATGTTCTGGGACTGTCTTTGCTCCAGGGTGGCTGGTGTTGGCCTTGGGGCTTTACTTACTGCCGGGGCTGTGACTGCACACTCGGCTCTAGCGTGGTGTGAATGGCTTCAGGCTCACCTCTCTTGGCTCATAACATGGGGTGGTCCTCATCCATCGCAGCCTGTCACTGTGCTGCAACACAGGCTGAGCTCAGTTTTCACTGAAGCTGATGGATCCCAGCATATATTTAATTTTAAGTAGGTGCATTTATCACACTTGACAGAAGCATCTCTAACATCTTGCTCGTCAAATACATCATCTCCAGGAGAAAGGAGGCGGTGGCAGGAGAGGGACCCATGCTGAGGGCTCCGCTGAGGGGTGAGAGGGGTTTTCCAGCAGCCAGTACTCCATGTTTTCCATAGGCCTTTTGCTCACCTGGCTTGGGAAACACAGGGGCTCTCTTACCATGAGCTTGAACATTTCCCTTTCCAGCACGGTTTGCTTTGCCTTCCCAACGTTTCTCAGCTATCCATACGTCTAGTCAACAGGCAGCATAATAAAATCCTCCCCTCTTTTTTTGTTAAGAGCTATTTAATTATGCATGGAAAGTCATTGTTAACAAGAATCATTTACTAAATACTCATAATCTGGTTTGTTTATAGGCTGATTAGTTCCTTTTCCCTTTCATTGCTTCAGCAGATGCAGCTTAGTTCAGCTAATTGCTAAACAACCAACATGCACCAGTGCACAAGTGGAGCTGGGTTCTGATGACAATAGTGTTTCTCTTAGATGATGAAATGCCATTTCCAAAGCCAATTTGGTGTCTTATTATCCAATAAGGTGTCTGTTGCACAGCTGCCTTCCTTACATGCTTTGCTGGGGACCAAACGATCTGAGCTGGGGCTGCCCTCATGGCTGGGAAGTTTGGAACACAAACCTTCTCACTCTCCTGCTCCTGAGTGGATGACACGGTGTCTCTGTGCTTGGCAGCTGTGGGTTGAGAGGCCAGGGGGGAAATGTTAGATGTACATGTCTGCAAAGCACCTGGGTGACTTTTCCAAACCATGCCTTTGGCAAATGTGTGTGGGAAGTATTTATGGAGGTCAGGAACTCCGGAGACGCTGCCGGATTAACCCCCACAGCAGCCTGCAGAGCTGGAGATAGTGTTTGCTATGAGCATTTTATCTATTTTTATACTTATTTGGGGTCTTGTTCAGGGCAGGTGAATTCTTCCTGCAGCACACAGAGCCCCAGGAAGCTTGTTTCATTTGGAGTGACAGCCCTGGGCTGTTCTGCAGGAAGCCCTCAGGAGTTCCTGCATCCTGGGAGTGTGCTGGGATGCTCTGACTGGATTGTGTTGCTTTTCTTGGTTCAGCTAATTAATAACTTGAAATTTAGGAGTGGTCCAACAGCTCTCCAACCCCTCTGCTACGGCCTATGGCATTGCCTGGGGGTGTTGTGACCCAAGGGCAGGACCCAGCCCTTAACTTTGCTGAGCCTCAGGCAAGCTCCAGGATTCAGCCTGCCCAGATCCCCTGCAGAGCCTTCCTGCCCTCCAGCAGATCCATGATCCCACCCCACTGGGTGTAATCTGTGAATTTACTGAGGGTGCCCTGATCCCGTTGTCCAGACTCGCTAAAGGTATTGAAGAGAACTGGCCTGGTTCTGAGCCCTGGAGGAGACCGCTTGTGACTGGCCACCACCTGGGTTTAGCTCCACACACCACTACTCTCTGGGACGGTCCCTCCAGCCAGTGTTTTAGGGCTCTCCAGTTTAACCTCACCAAGACAACTTGGGTAACAGGATCAAATCCTGAAATAGCAAAAGGCTTTTGGTGAGCACCAGGGTTGGGCGGGGACCACTCAGGGCTAGGACCACCATGGGCAAAGAGATGAAATGCTCCTGCTGGGAAGTATGTGTCCCCCCTGCCCCTGAGTTATGTATACAAATTACAAATGCTGTGTTAGGAAAATACAATGTGTGTAGCAGCAAACTTGGGGTTGCTTTTATAAGTTTTTATAAGTTTATAACCACATGTTCCAAACTGGCCATCCCAGTTCCAGCAGATACAGTTAGGTGGGCTGTGGGTAGCAGAGGACTCTGAGTGATGGGATTGTCCCTGTGCTGGGGGATTAAATGGGCTTTTAGTTTAGGGAAGAGATGACTGACAGGGATTACAGCAGATGTGTTTAAAATCAGGAGCAGCCTGTGGTAACTCCCTGTCTCCCATCACATGGGAACTGGGGGAGAATGGGAATGACATTCCTGAACACCAGGCTGACGGCTGGGCGGTACGGCTGGCAAACAGGGATGCTTCACTCTGTGGCCATGCTTATGTTGTATGACTGAAGACAGGTCAATGTACAGGGGATTGAGCAGGCAGACCACACTCTTCAGCCTTTATCCCTTCTCACCCCACCCCAGCCTGCTGCTGGAGCAGGGAGCGGGGATTTGGGAAGGATCACTTTGCCGTAGCAGCTTTTCCAGGCTCCCGTGGTCAGGCTCACTTTATGCATGGAAGTTTTAAAATATCTAATCTTTAGATGGCGAAATATCTGAAAGCACTTGACGCAGTCCTGTAATCCTGCCCTGTAATCCTGGCCTCATCTGCTCGGCTTGGAGCACGGTCGCATTATGCTGCGGGGAGGTAGCTGGGAGCGGCAATGTTCTCGCGGTGTCCTGGGCAAGTTGCTCCACAGAGCCACATCCAGCTGTGCCCCTTTTGCAGCACCTGCCTTACATTTTTGCAAATTGGGCATTGGGGTTTTTTCGGTCTGCTCAAAGCAAAGTGCCCACTGCACAGTAGGATGGCAGGTATTCATGTGTCCATCCTTGTTCCCAAATTCTCCTCACCATAAGAAAGACATTGAGGTCCTGGAATGAGTCCAGAGAAGGGCAACCAGACTGGGGAAGGGGCTGGAGGGCAAATCCTGTGAGGAGCGGCTGAGGGAGCTGGGGGAGTTCAGCGTGGAGAAGTGGAGGCTGAGGGGAGACCTTATCCCCACCTACACTGACCTGACAGGAGGTTGTAGAGAGGCAGGTTTGAAGTCTGTGGTCTGCATGTGTGCCCTGGGGTGAAACTCGGTCTGTCCAGCCTCGGCCAGAACAGGTTTTAATCTTTGGGCTGACTTTGGGATCTACTGTGATTGGGATCTTGTCGTGCATCATGCCAACACAGTGCTGCGGTTGGAGCTCTATGATCCTTGGGGTCCCTTCCAACCCATGCCATTCTGTGATTCTATGATTCTATGACAGGACAGAAAAACAGCATACTTCTTTCCTTAGGTCCATCCTCATCATGATCACAGAAATAGACACAGAAATAGATCCTTTCTTCAGGGATCAAGAAATATAATTCCTCCAGGCAGACTTTGTCCTTTTCCCTTAGTTCTAGGTGGGTGTATCCCTCAGTTGTGCCACCTTCTTAGGATGTATTTTGCTCAAGTGTTTGGCTCCTAGGCTAATGGTACACAATTTTAACCCTCTCTGTGGCAGTGGGGATGCTGATCTTTCAGCATGTTTGGCTTAATAGCTCTAGCAATTTGAAGAGTGGAGTGCTCTGCAGATAGAAGTAAAGTTGGTACTTTGAATACTTTCACTGCTTAATGCATAGCAACCTGAAGAATGTAGCCCTAAAGATCTCGGCGTGTGGACTCAGATTTAGTGCCTTACTGCCTTTCTGTACAGTGGTGCTTATGCTTTGACCTTGACAAGGAGAGAAAATTAATTCTGTTACTCTACAGTAACTGCACACTGCAGTGTTGACGACCTCTGAGGTACGCACAAGAAACATAATTTAGCTTTCAGAAAACATGCAGTGGTCCCACCCTAAATAACCAAGCTAAAAGAAATCCAAAATATGAATAGCTCTTTCAGACTACCACTGTATATACTGCGCACTAAATAGTGTGCAGAACCTTTGTGTCTGTGGGGATAGTGTATGCTGTAGTAGCATTAACAGCCTAATCTGATTTAACAAAGGTGTTGGATTAAGGTTGCTCAAACCAACTTAAGTTCTGGCATTCCCTTGCCAGTGTTTAAAGTTTGACTTTGTATTCTTTTCATAACTGGTATTGACAGGAAAACAGAAGCCAATACTTTCAAACAGGCTGTCAGGCTCTCACGTCCTAGGATGATTATTTGTTCACGGTCACATTCTCCAAAGCATCCAAGAGTTCTGGTTTCCACAGCTTCCTCTGGCAGCTGAGAAGCCTCAGCAATTTCAGGAATAGGACTGCTTTTTTAAAATTCACATACTAACCTGTAGGTCTCCAATTCTATTCGTGTAGGCCTTTTCACACAACACTCAGAAGTGGAGGTCTTTAGGTCGTGTCTAACAGCTGCCAAACAGCTGGCCAAGACAAAACGGTGTGACATCTTCCTGTTGGGAGATCATGTGGGATCAAAGCAGAGCTGATTTATTTTTTCTTATCTAAGTGGATGTAAGAGAGAGAGAATGAGGCATGGGAATACAAATTTTTGCATAGTTTGCATAGCTACTGCTCCTTTTGTGTCCATCCTGGGAAGGGACTGGAGGAGGGCGGTTTTCTGAACATTCATCTATGTATGGACAGTGTGTTTAAAAGGAAGAAATTCAGGATAAGTATGTTTCTGGTAACACAAGGTCCACTAAAACATTTCTACACCGTTACACATCCAGGAGACCTAAAACAGCCCCCTGGCAACAAGCTGTAGATTGTTAGATTGTTTGTCACAAGGGCCAGAGCTGGTCCTGAGGATATCAAGTGATGTCTGGGTAGTAATTTCAACACTAGACCACTGGGAAGTTAGTGGGAAGTTAGCAATTCTTCCTTGAGTTTTTTGTGAGATTCTTGTCTTGCAGGTAGTGTTCTGAGTTTTGAATGTCTGCGTGTTGCCCCAGTGTATGTGCCTCTTGTTGAACACAACTTCCATCAACTTTCCAGTGGAGCAGAAGTTGCAGACAGGACCTACTTTTCATCAGAGCACTTGAGCTTTAGCTGGTTATTCTGAGATTAGTGCTCTTGATTCACTGTACCATTTCATTCCTGGAGATGGACCCTTTTCTGATTTCCAGTTGCTTAATGGTACTTCTCTTAACCAGTTGATCCACCAAACTGCCCCACTTCCAGGAAGAACTACAACTGTCCTTTGCATTTTTCAGGATTACTTGCTAAGAAAGCTGTTGAGGCTGGTTTGACAGTGAAGCCATACATTAAAACTAGCCTGTCCCCAGGAAGCGGGGTTGTCACTTACTATCTGAGGGAGAGTGGAGTTATGGGTTACCTTTCCCAACTAGGGTAAGAGTGCTTTTTCATACTCTTGTTCTATGGCTGCTTAACTAAGAGCATTGATAACAAATAATGCAATAAAATAACAACTTCTGTGTACAGCTTAAAAGGTATTGCAGGTACCCTATGGCATGATCCTGCATGAGTTAATGCATTGCTGTTGTGCTTGCTGACTGTGCCAACAAGGGAGAAGGCCTGTTGCCTTGTGTAGCTTCTTGAAGACTCGTGTTCTTAAGGAGGAAAATGGGTTATTTTTCAAGACTAACGGTTTTGAAATAGCTTAAATGACACTATATTGCTGTTCACCTTACTAGGTAGCATTACTAAATTTTCTGTGTGCACAGTCACTGCAATGATAAAACCTGACCATTTTCAAAACTGCTGTTTTCTGCAGCAGTTTGTATCTTAAAACCAGTACATATTCTGAAAGAAACCCCAGACGACTGCTAAGGAGTAAATGTCTTATCCAAAATATGTGTTTTGTTTAGTGATGATTGTTCTGTTCTGTCCAGGTTTGATGTGGTGGGTTATGGCTGTATGACATGTATTGGCAACAGTGGACCCCTGCCAGAGTCTGTTGTCGAAGCCATTACACAGGTATGCCATTTTTTCTGTGCAGCTTATTTAGGTAAGCTGTTCTCTGTTGTGTGGTGTTCTGAGCTGTGTTATGCTATGTGTGAAGTAAATTCAGTCTCTGTAACTCTTTTCTGTGGGAAGTGCTTTGGGATTGCTTGGAAGGAGACAGTTCTGTGACTGTCCAGCCATTGATGTTGCCGCATGATGGAGCACTGCAGACCTGCTGGGCATGTGGAGTCTGCAAGCACCTCAGCTACCTTCATCTCCAACTCTCTTACAGGGAGACCTTGTAGCAGTGGGTGTGTTGTCTGGCAATAGGAATTTCGAAGGGCGTGTCCATCCCAACACCCGTGCTAACTACCTGGCCTCCCCGCCATTGGTGATAGCCTATGCAATCGCAGGGACTATCCGAATCGACTTTGAGAAAGAGCCTTTGGGTAAGAATGTGTCAGGATGCTTTTTTTTTCACAGATTATGAACAAAACTTGTTGTAATTAAGCTCTTCATTTGTCCTAGAGAAATGCTTCAAGTTACTGAGTACCTCTTCAATACAAAGCATGCTGTTGTTAAGAAACACGAGCAGTAAGGAGTCTGTATGATGAGGAAAAGGGGAAGTCAAGCCTGAGAATTACTCTTAATTCCACAGGGGTATTATTTTTGTTATATCTGGGTGGCAGTCTCCAATGACCAACCTGACTTAATAGACTTCCTTTGAGCAGGTAGTTCAGCTAGGCAATGCTCAAAGATCCTTTCAAAACTAAATTATTCTATGCATTATTTTGGAAGGCCATTGGAAAGCACAGAAGAAGCTGTGTATATGGCATCATTAAGTTTTAGGCCCTCTTCTGTACCACTGTAGGAGAAATACATTGTGTCTCATGAATGTTGACAAGGTTAGAAAGAACTCATAGCTACATGACACCCTGATAAACTTTTTCTTTCGTAGTAGAAAATTTATGCCACAAATAACAATACCATTTTCTACAGGAATAAATGCTTCGGGAAAGAAGATTTTCCTGAAAGATATCTGGCCAACAAGAAACGAGATTCAGGCTGTTGAGCGTCAGTTTGTTATTCCTGGGATGTTCAAGGAGGTCTACCAAAAAATAGAGGTGAATTAATCTCCTGGGCAGTAATTTGATGATGTGCTGTGCCGTTCCGAAGATGTTAAATAAGCTGGTCGTGGTAATGAAACAAACATTTTTCCTTCCATTGCTGTTGCTCCTGTTCTGACAAGTATTCAAATATGATTTTGGTTTTGGGTTTTTGGGTTTTTTGATGTCTTCTGGTTAATTAAGTGGTTCTTACAGGCTGTCATATCCTGACAATCTGTATATCCTTTTTCTCTTCCTTTTTAAGCTGGCATAAAATTTATTTGCATTATTAAATAGCATTCACATTAGAATCATGCTGCAACAAGAGGGAAGAATGCTGCCAATCAATGTGATTGATAAAGCACTTCAACTTTATTGCAGGCACACACTTCCTTTTATACTATTCCTACCCTGTGTTATACCTGTCGTATTCTAATTGGCTCTTAACTAAAAGTGACATTTACAATACTCCACCCATCTTGCAGCCTGGGAATCATGTCTCTTTCTCAGCCCCAGGAACACTGAATCCTTATCACACCAACTGCTCCCACATCTTGTGGCCATGCTGTATGACACACAAAAATACACTGACCGATCCTTGACCCTTCTGTTCTCACCAGGACAGCATGGGGCCCAGTCTTACTGAACTACACAGGCGACTGCTTGGACACCTGCTCCATAGGCTCATGGCCTTGCTTCTCAAGCCATTCTGCAACAGAATCACAGAATGGTAGAGGCTGGAATAAACCTCTGGAGATCATCTAGTCCAAATCCCTTGTCAAAGTAGTGTTACCTAGAGCAGGTTGCACATGATTGTGTCCAAGGGGTTTTGAATATCCCCAGTGAAAGAGACTCCACAGCCTCTCTGGGCAGTTTGTTCCAGTGCACCCTCACCCTCACAGTGAAGAAATTTTTCCACATAGTCAGAATGAATTTTCTTTGTTCCAGTTTATGCCTATTGTCCCTTGTCCTGCCACTGGGCACCATTGAAAAGAATCTGGCCCCATTCTCTTGATATCTGCCCTTTAGTTATTTTTAAGAATTGATGAGATCCCCTCTCATCTCCAGGCTAAGCACCCTCAGCTCCCTCTTTCCTCATAAGAGAGATGCTCCAGTACCCTCATCTTCGTAGCCCTCAACTAGACTCTCTCTAGTATTTCCCTGTCTGTCTTGAAATGGGGCGCCAAGAACTGGACACAGCAGTCCCGATGTGGCCTCACCAGGGCAGAGCAGAGGGGGAAGAGAACTTTCCCCAACCTGCTGGTCACACAGCTCTTGGCTTTCTTGACCATGAGGGCACACTGCTGGCTCATGGAGAGCTGCTTGTCAACTGGCACTCACAGGTCCTTCACTGCAGCGCTGTTTCCCAGCAGGCCAGCCCCTAACCTGTACTGGTGCCTGGGGTTATTCCTCCCTAGGTTCAGGACCCTACACTTGCACTTGCTGAATTTAATTTGGTTCCTCTCTGTCCAACCCTCCAGCCCCTCCAGATCTCTCTGAATGGCAGTGCAGCCTTTTGTGTCAACAGCAAACTTGCTGAGGGTACACTCTGTCCCCTTGCCCAGGTCATTGATGATATGTTGAATAAGACCGCACCCAGTACTGACCCCTGAGGCTCCCTCTTAGCTACAGGCCTCCAACTATGTACCACTTACCACAACAATCAGAAAAAAACTTGTACTTGGTAATGTCTTCCTGCAAGTCTTTCTTGGGTGCTGAAACAAAATATTCTTAAGGTTTACATATTAGTAAAGCTTCTTAGGATTGCTGATAAATACATTTTAGAATTGTAAAGTGTTACCTGTGTACATAATACAGGCTGTTGGGAAACTGGATGAGCACCCTTTCTTTTGTAATGAAGGATTTCTTAACTTTTCTAAAAAGAAAAAAAAACAACCCCTATGTATATTGTCATAAGAATTTCCCAAAATGCTTTAAGAAATACACAAGAGTTTTGCTGAAGTCCAATGTGAAATTTTACCTGGATTCTGAAGTAATTCCATTGCTTCTGAAAACATATAAATCAGTGTGATGTTTTTGTGTTTTTCAGACAGTAAACAAATCTTGGAATGCCTTAGATGCTCCTTCAGATAAACTATATACTTGGAATCCCAAGTCAACTTACATCAAGTCTCCGCCTTTCTTCGATGGTCTGGTATGTGCATGCTTCCCCTTTGATTCATGCCAAACTCTGCAGTGACCTTGACTAATATTAAAGGTGAAACAAAGCCACTTCAAGGTGCCTGGGAGCATCCATTATAGCCTATTGAGGTCTTGGTTCTGAAATGTTTGAATATGCTATTTTATTCATTTTAATAGAAAGGTGTAAGTAAATCTGAAGATGGTAAGTTTTCTCTTTCACTAGGGCTTTTGAAAAGTCTTCTCCTTTTAAGATGAAAAAGTCCCAAGTGGGGGAAGAGGACAGGAAACAGGACCCACAGTTCTACCTGCCTGCATTTTGCACCAAATACTTGTGTGTTCAGGTTGCTATTTTGGTACTATTTAAAAGAAAATTTAGTTTTACACACACACAGATGTCTAGGAATCCCAGATTTTTTTTCTCTGTTCCTGCATGTACCACAGGAAGTCTCACCTGAAGTTTTTCTCTCACCTGTTTTTTTCATGTATTCATTTGCTGATGACAAACAGGACATCATACTGTGTCCAAGAGCATGAACATTTTTAATAGGGTTATTTTGTGTTTTGTGGGTTTTTTCCCTTTGAACTTTTATAGAAAGGGATACTTTGTTTTGCAGTTTGCACTTTTGAGAGGTAAAAGAATTCTGTGTCATATTTTAATGGTTTTGTTTGTGTTTATGATGGCTTAGACTTTGGCTCTTCAGACCCCGAAAACAATAGAAAATGCTTATGTCCTGCTGAGTTTTGGAGATTCTGTGACAACTGACCACATATCTCCTGCTGGAAATATAGCAAGGAACAGTCCTGCAGCTCGTTATTTGACCAGCAGAGGGTAAGCTTTACTTCTTGCTCTTGTTACAAGTTCGGAAAAGGAAACAACCTACAACTATTGTACTGTGCTACAGTCACACATAGCTGCTCTCTGTTCACCTGTGCTTGTATACCTTGATAGATGCCTGGAGAAATTGTGAAAGAAGAAACAAAAGCAGTTCCTTCTCTGCTGTTTCAGCAGCTCTCACCAAGTGTAAGAACCTGCGTGGAGTGTGTATGTGTGTTACACTGGAGAGCTGTACACTTTGCAGCTGCATGTCTGTTACACTCTCCTTCGAGTGGAGAGAGGGGAAGAAGATAGCTGTCAGGCTAGTTTTTTACAGTAATTCTATTCATAAATAAGGGAATCAGGATTTGTCTCCCTGTCAGAGAAAACTGATCATGGTCCTTAATGCCAGAATACTCAGTTCTCCCAGTATGTGCAGCTGTTTCATAGATCTAGGCTATTGGGAGCTAGAGAACATGCAAAATTTTAGGTTTCATTATAGCTGCAAAAACTGGCAAACCTCTTGTGACTGGAGTCCAGACTGCTGTAAAATGTTAGTCTTTTTCCGTGGTCAGCCTGTCAATTTAGTACTCTGGCTTGAGGCCAGAGTAACTTAAGTCTGTGTTAAGTCTGCACAGATAATATAATACTTTTATTCTCATATTTATCACTTCTTACAACTGGAGTGGTGTTTTGAGGAATGGTATTAACATTGTAAAAAATACTAGGTCTAGTGAAAATAAAATTCTGGAGAGGAAACTGATTAAAATAGTGTGGTCTGCTGAAAACTAACTACTCTGGGTTCTGGCCCTCTGCCATCAGTCGCTTTGAAATCTAAACAGTCCTACACACATTACAGAACAGATGTTGTATGTCACAGCTGCTGTTTGGATGTAGCCCAATTTTCTGTCGCATTTCAGCATACTTTTTTGTTTGCCAGTTAGGCTGGAGTGTTCCTCTGTTCCCATGTCACTCCCCTGTTTGCAAATGAACTTCTGTAGCTCAAACTTGCAGCAGGGACATTCGTATGTTTAGCACAGTGATCTGTCTTTGTTCTAGACACTTGATAATATAACAAGGGGTAATCTCCAGTAGCCAGCTTTTTAGTGTATTGCATCTTCTGACCTAACATGAGCTGCATCACTGAGATATGGTTTTCTAGGGCATGAGATGAGAATACTAGAGGAGCTGCTTTCTATGACTGAGCTGTAGGCAGACTTTCATTTTTTTAATTATGATTCTTTTTCCTTCAAAAACATCTCTTAAAGTATCAGCCAGATGGATGCTACTGCCATGTCTCTGTACGCACCTGTCTTGGAAACACCAGTTAATTACTTCCATTTTTTAAAGCACAGAGTGCTTCAGTCTAAAAACAAGTTTCCTTTTTCCCTTTGTTTGCTTTCCCCTTAATAGCTTGACTCCTCGAGAGTTCAACTCGTATGGCTCCCGCAGAGGGAATGATGCTGTCATGGCCAGAGGAACATTTGCAAACATTCGCTTGGTGAACAAATTTATTGATAAACAAGGACCTCAGACTGTTCATTTTCCTTCTGGGGAAATTGTAAGTACACATGCTCCTCTAAACTGAGACTCGTTGGCAGTAGACAGGATTAGTACTGGCTTTCCTTCTTACTGCTTAGGGCTTAGGTCATTTACTTAAGTGCCTTTTAAGTAAAGGCAGTGAGGGGACAGGGGCTGTATTGACCTAGGGGAGCAGGTCGCACATACTTACATAATGTGGTGCTATCAGGCATATCAGTGGAGAGTGTAAAGTCTGTAAGAAGTGTTAGTGGAGGGTGCAGGTTTGTACTGGGGGTGAGATCAGGCTAGAAACCACAGTGCAGTGTGTGGTTAATAGCCTTAAAGTGCTGCTTGGCAGAAAGTGGTAGAAGGCTCTTTATCAACACAGTGGAGGGAAGGGGATGCTATTGAGCTGGACCTTGACAGGCTTGAGAGGTGAGTCTGTGTGAACCACATGAAGTTCAACAAGGCTGGGTGCAACATGAGTTGTGGCAATCCCAAGCATGAAGACAGGCTTTACAGAGAATGGATTGAAAGCAGCCTCAAGGAGAATGACTTGAGGGTGTTGGTGGGTGAGAAACTTAACGTAACCCAGCACTCACAGCACAAAAAAGCCAACCATATCCTGGGCTGCATCAAAAGGAGCATGACAAGCAGGTCAAGGGTGGTGATTCTTGTCCTCTAGTCCACACTGGTGAGACCCCACTTGGAGAACTGTGTCCAGCTCTGGGGTCTTCAGTGTAAGAAAGACATGGAGCTGTTGGAGCAAGTCCAGAAGAGGCCACAAAGATGATCAGAGGGCTGGAGCCCTCTCCTGTGAAGACAGGCTGAGAGAGTTGGGCTTGTTCAGTCTGGAGAAGAGAAGGCTCTGGGGAGACCTTACAGCAGCCTTCCAGTACCTGAGGGGTCCAGGAGGGCTGGGGAGGGGCTGTTTGCAAGGGTGTGGAGTGACAGGACAAGGGATAATGGCCTTAAACTAAAAGAGGGAAGAATTAGATTAGGCATTAGGGAGAAATTCTTCCCTGTGAGGGGGGTGAGTTCCTGGCACAGGCTGCCCAGGGCAGCTGTGGCTGCCCCCTCCCTGGCAGTGTTTAAGGCCAGATTGGATGGGACTCTGGGCAACCTGGTCTAGTGGAGGGTGTCCCTGCCCATGGCAGGGGGTTGGAACGAAATGGGCTATTTAAGACCCCTTTCAGCCCAAACCAGGTTGATTCTGTATGTGGACACTTTTTCACTTTTTTGTGTTCTGGTTTCAGGTGGGATAGCAACTGGTGTAGTGCTGTTTTAGCATGAAAATAATGGTAACACATTGGTATTGTAGTTGTTGCTAAGCAGTGTTTACAGTTAAGTCAAGGAATTTTCAGCTTCCCAGGCCCTGCCAGCAAGGAGGCGTAAGCCTTCTGCAGGTGGTGCACAAGAAGCTGTGAGGGGGTGCAGCCAGGACAGCTGACCCAAACTGACCAAAGGGATATTCTGTACCATGTGATGTCATGGTCAGTATATATGCTGGGGAGATTTGGCTGGCAAGTACCATGGCTTGGGAACTAGCTGAATGTTGGTCAGTGGGTGGTGAGCAATAGTGATATTTCTTGTTTTGGGGTTGGATGATGATGATGATTATTACTATTATTATTGCTATTACTGTTATTATTATCTATCCTATTAAACTGTTTTAATGTCACCCCATCAATTTTACTTTTATTCTCTCCTTTATCCCACTGTTGGGGGGTGCGAGCGATTGGCTGTGTGGTTGTTTTAGCTGTCTGTTGGATTAAACCACAATACCTTGTTTTCTTGGAACTGTGCTTCCACCCCTAAAAAGTATATAAAGTGCCTGGCATTTTCATTCTAGCTGGACGTATTTGATGCTGCAGAAAGATACAGGCAGGCTGGCCATCCTCTGATTGTGTTGGCTGGGAAGGAGTATGGTGCAGGAAGTTCCAGAGACTGGGCAGCTAAAGGACCATTCCTCTTGGTGAGTAACTACACTATATGAAAAGGAAGACACTACTTGAAGGTGCATTCATTTTTCAGGAAGACTACCTTAAAACCAACATTCTGTGTAGCTCATTCTCACTTCTGGTAACGAGCTATTTTGAAATCTGAGCTGCCTCTAAGAGCAACTCTAGAGTTGCACAAGCTATTTAAATATTAATAGATCCTGTTCAGACTGGAAGCCTTGACTGTTTTACAGCTAGAAATCCACAAGGCTACACCAGTAGGGCCAGTTTCTTCACTTCTTACCCCCATAACACAGTAAATTGTGTCTGCTTCCAGCTGCCTCCTTCATCTCACTTAGCAGGGAAGATAGAAAGCATAAGTGAAAAATAGCGTCAGTGAAAATGAAATTTAGCATGGCTTCACCATGCAGGAATGCTTAGCAGTATTGCTATAGAAGCCTAATTGAAGTTCACATACAGTGAAATAATCTGGTTTGTTCTTTCTTTGTCCTCTCCTACAATATTTACCAGCCCAAAAATTTCTTGGTGTGGAATTTGTGAAAGCAAATGTGTATTAAAAATGTTCAGGAGAGTTGGTGTTTTAGTTTCTGCTTCTCTAAGTTTGGGTTTTGTCTTTGTTGTTTGTTTGGGCTTTTTTATCTTAACTGTATTAACATGTAAAAACGTAGAAACTAATTAGAGTGCATCCTGGAGCTTGTAGTGTAGGAAGGCACTGAATTAGCAGAAGTTACACTAAGTAACAAGCAAGTTACACTACTAGTAATTTCTATGTAAGACACGTTAAAGAAGTATGCAGGATTTCTGAAAGAGTTCATGTAACTTTTGACTATCAGACTTTTTTTGAAGATGTTTTAAAGTTATATGAAGCCATCTGGGACAGTCTGGTGTCAGACAGACCAGACGATTCCTGCCAGTAGCTGGTAAATGAAATGGAGTGGACCACAAATGTACCAATCCCCTTCCTATAAGCACAGAAAAACTACCCTGAACCATGAAGATAAGTATCCCTGTTGCGTTATTTCCCAGGGTGTCAAGGCTGTGCTGGCTGAAAGCTACGAGAGAATCCATCGAAGCAACCTCGTGGGGATGGGAGTGATCCCTCTGCAGTATTTGCAGGGGGAGGATGCGGTGACTTTAGGACTCACCGGGCGGGAGCGCTACACGATTGTCATTCCTGAAGAGCTAAAGCCGCAGATGGAGGTCCAGGTCAAGGTATGAGCCACACATGGGCTGAACTTCCTGAGTCACTGTACCTTCACTCAGAGTTAACTGTATCTGCAAACAGTGTGCTTTCATACGGCAATAAGCTCTTTTCACTTCAGGAAGGGAGAATAATTGAGTAGGCAAAGGGAATTGTCATGGGGATTTGCTGTGATGGGATGTAAAGGCAGCATGCCCAAACTCTTTCATTTAGCGTAAGGCAGCCCTGTACTTCAGACCAGTTTTTCCAAGGCCTCTAGAAAAATTTTTCTGTCTCAAGTTAAATGCTTGAAGTACAACAGAAAGTGAACTGCAAGTATTAAATGAACTAATTTAAAATGGTTTTTAAATTAATGTAATTCATTGACACTTCAGCTGACAGGATATTGCACGCTGCAGTATTCAAATTGAAGTCTAAGCTTACTGATATGATGAAAATTTGGTTTAAAAATGGCTTAACCTAATTGTATCAAAGTGGCTTTTACTGCACTTAACAAAACAATCTACTTATTGTATGTCCATTTAATGCAGGTGGTCTCCCTGGATTAGTTTCTAACGAGTTGTTCAGATGTGCTTATTAACTGGCCCTAAATGGAAAAAGTATAGGTCCCAAAGTATCAGTCACAAGTGAACACTGTGTATTCATCGGGAAGTACCTAACTAAGGGGTCTTCATTAAAACACAATGGCTTTATTCACTTTATTCACAGAGCACCTGTCTCTGTGTTTTCCTGACGCCCAAACACTAGGCCTCAAAAGAAAGCCAATGAAATCAGCATCACAGTTGTACCTAAGCCAGAAGACTGATTATGGAGAATAACATCAAGAATTAGTGTAACCATTTCAAAGGATGGTCAGCTTTTGTGCCTGTAGGCATGAATCCACAATACATGAGGCAGAAAATGCAACACAAGGAGGCCCCATACCATGTTTATTATGTTTTGTTTAAAATCACTTTCCTCTTAAGCAGTTGGCTGTAGTCTAGTGTGGAAAGAAACACTGACGTTCAGCACTTGTTCATTTTAGCTTCCTATCATGATTTCCTAAGATGTAAAACTATAGTAAGTAGTCCTTTATTTTACTGTGATGTCATGCACTGTGTGGAAGGTTCTGCTGCTTGAATGACTTCCTTTGACCCCAACAGCTGGATACTGGGAAAACCTTTAATGCCATCATGAGATTTGACACTGATGTGGAGCTCACTTACTTCCACAACGGCGGCATTCTGAACTACATGATCCGCAAAATGGCGTCCTAATCAAAAGCAGTAAGCAGAAACGTCCAGGTTCAAGCCTGCTTCTGGTGAGCACAGTGAAATGATGGTAATGGTAACTTTGAAAGGGTGAGTCATAAAGTGAACAGTTTTTACCTGGATTGTATTAGGCAGCTTGTTTACAAGGCTGAATTATTCTGTGTATCAGGAAACTGGACACACTTGCCCAATTGAAGTAAACAGCATATAATCCTTGTTTTGTATGGTGGTTGGCTTGACTTACCTTAGAATACAGTGCAAAAGTAATTAAAATACTGCTGTAATCTGTGAAGCTGTTGAAGATCTCATGTGCTGATTTCATGTATTTGGTCCATTTAGCTTGACTCTGAAGTTAAGTTCTATGCTTTTATCGGTGGTCCAAAAACTAACTGATAACATAAAAAATAATTTTATTTCTTCCTGATTACCTGATACTGACTTGCTTTCTTATTCAGTTGAGCAGAATCTGAATCTAATACTGAAATGAATTATTTAGCTTTTTATTCATTTTAAAAAATGTGAACTTCTCTGTTTAAGCCTTTGTGGAAAGGTGGACCTATTGGGGATAACATTTCTAATGGATAAAATTAAATTTATTTTCAAGAAGTTTGGTGGTTTTTTGTCATGTTATCCTCAGTATTGAGATGCAGAACAGAGTGTTGATTTTAAGCTCTTCCCATTCTCCCTGTGGGAACAGTCATACAAGTCTTTAGTTCTTGTATTATTGTTTCTCTGAATAGTCTGCATGAGACAGGATGAATACAGATACTGCCAGATGCTGGCAGTAACTCAACAGAATACTGCTATGATGTACTTCCCTTTGTTTTCTGCCCTCAAGAAGACAATCTACCACAATTTCATGATCCTTGTCAGCAATTTTATGGCAGTTAGCAACCAGTGATTACACTACTGCATTCACTGAGGTCAGGTCAGTGATTGCCCAATCCACAATTCCACATGAATCTCTATACAGTGATTATAAATACCCCCCCTTACTTGGAGACAAACAGGGTTACAGTTCTCATTCTTACTGTTAACTGTATTTAAAGGAACTGCCACAACAATTAACATGGTGGAGAAATTCTTTCAAAGTGATCTCCTAGTATATTTGTAGTGCAGTTGGCTCCAGCTGTATCTGGGGAAAAAAAGTACTTCTCAAAGAAGTCAAGAGGCTTAAGCAGGGTATAGAGATTGCACTGTACCTGCAACAGGTTATTCTTGCTTGACTACAGCAATCAGAGCTCCTTCTAATGAACTCAGCAGAGGCCAGCTAAGATGTTGCAGGATCTGGAGCATCTCTCATTTGAAGATAAGCTGAGAGCTGGGACTGCTCTGCCCAATGAAGAGAAAGCTCAGGGACATTTCCACTGCCTGTGTTCAAATATCTGAATGGAGGGCACAAAGAAGATGCAGGCAGACTCTGGGTAGTGGTGCCCACTGATGGAAGCAGAGGCAGTGGGCACAAACTGAAACACAGGAGGTTCCCTCTGAACACCAGGAGACACCTTTTTTACTGTGTGGGGAGAGACTGCTGAGAGACACTGTGGAGTCTCCATCCTTGGAGATGTCCGCGTGCTGTCTGGAGATGGTCATGGGCAAATGGCTGTAGGTGACAAGATGACCTCTACAGGTCCCTCCCAACCTCAGTTACTCTGTGAAGCATCTTAACAGAGAGCTGCTTGTATGATCATAATCTTGAGCGTTATTTGGTAATAAATACGCAAAGTTGGGTTTGACTGCAAAAGGAATCCAGATGTTCTCAGAGGCGGCGTGCTGGTGTGCTTCCCCACCCTCCCCTCTCCACTGCGTACTGAAAGTGGCACAGCTTCTTCTATCAAGCTGAATTCTTCAGTATGTGTTACAACCTTTGGTGCACTCGCTTAGGCTGATCTGCAGAGTTTTTTCTAGGCTGCCATCCTTGTGCTCAAACAGTAGGAAAAGACTAGAACTCCTTACAGACCTTAGCTTCCCAGTAGCTACTTTGTAGCCTGTGAAATTAAGGCTGATGTACCAGAAGTCCCAAAGTAGATAGGCAAAATGAAAAACAGACACACACACTTGAGTTTTGTGATTTTTCCATGTACTTTTAACCAAGAAGTGATACAGCAGCATTTTTCAAAATCTTTGCTTCTAGTATTTTTGGAGAGAAGGCATTATCCAAGCATAAATCATCCTTATCCATTGTTCTGTGTTTCCTTTCTGGAAGCAGCTATAAGAGCAGTGAGTTTACTAGGTAAAAACTAAGCACAATGTAAGTTACTGTAGGAGTGTACAATGCATATACTTTCACAGTAAAAGGCTTAGACTGGAGTGGAACACAAAATACTGCTTAAACAAACACACCACAAATCTCACTACCTAAACCCTAGTCAAACGTAAGTTACTGTTCATGGTTTGCTTTCTTCACAGTTCAGGTGAAGTTCAGAGACTTCAGATGCCAATTAATGACACAGGACATCAGGGTAAATGCCTAAGCACCATCTAAATTACATCTTACAGAGCACTGCCTTGCCCCACCGGGCTTGTTCAGTTAAACAACACACAGAAAGGTGTCCATTCTGCAAATCCAGCAACAGAAACTTGACGGACGTGCAGTGATCGAGGAAAACAGTGCTACTGTTTTAATCCAGATGGTGTCTCCTCCAGGAGTGTTCTGTGAAGCCACTTTATCTCAGGCTGGTGCAGAAGCATTCTATATTAAACGTGGATTAAAAATTGCTATATCATCTTTACAAAAGTAACTGGATTTTTTATTTCCTATACCAAAATGCCTAGAGCATTAAACCTAGTTTTTAAAAAGCTTTAACGGTAGCTAAAGGAATGCTTCAGGTGTCAGTATGCATAAATCATGTTGTCTGCATGGAGGTACTGATAACTTCTGGTTGTATTCTAACAGGGAAGGTTCTGATTGACTCAAAAATGCTTTAAAGTCTGGTCTGTCACCTAAAATTAAATGTTTAGTTAGTAATTTATTTTGCTTTTTTCTGATCAGCTTCTTCACAGCAGCAAGGATCTAGCTGCTTAGGGACATGTTTGTCCAAGCTCATATTAAGACTTGTACTGAAACATTTTATTAGATAGCATATTTTTCAATGGCCACACTAGCCTTTTTTGAATCTAACCAGATTCTGATGAGAGGTGTAAGCATACCAGACAGTACAAGGAACAGGAACTTTTTACAGATAAAACAGGTGATCCGCTATTTCATCTTAGTGGACTAGGGTGATACATGTGCTAAAATGCTGAGTTCAGATGGATGTTTCTTCAGCATCAAAATTCTTCAAAGAAAAATTAATATCTCTCCATTTTTGGAAATCCATTTGTGCCCCAGTTTCAACTTGCTCTACTACAAAGCTTTTGATTTTGATCACAGGTAGATCATCAAATGTCTTGTACTTTACTATGATTCCCCAGTCGTGCTGGCAGTTAGTATTTTGGCAGTGCATCTTGCTTTTTTTCACAAAACAGTCAAACTGCATTGGTCTGTGGTGAGGCTTCGTTATATAACGCTCCTTGAATGCATCTCCTAGGACAGTATGATGAGATTCCTGAAACAACATGTTCCAGAAGAATTTAATTGTATGTAACAACATTCTTTTATTCCTGACATTCCCCTTTCCCTCACAAATACTATTTCACTGATACAGTGCTTTCTGTCAATCAGGGGTCTCACCTTCCAGCCTCATGGCTTTTCTCCCCAGTCATTAAATACCAGGTACTACAAAGGCCCAGGCCTGGGCTTAACCAAAATTACTATGTAACACAAATCACCAGCTTATACGTATTTTAACTTAGTTAACTTCTCTAAAAAACATGCAGTATTTGAGCCTCATGCATAAACCAACAGATTCATCTGGACAACATGAAAAGACTGCTGCTTCCTACTCATTTTCACTGTTTGACCCCAGCTTTCCATGAGGTGAGAGGCAATTCCTTCAGAGGGGTAAAAAAAGTCCATAAAAGGAGTTACAGTTGCTGTTTATGTTTTTTTAAAGCTTTGATTATGTATGTTAAATTAATCTGGAAACATAATTTGAGCTGGAAACTGAAAAGGCTAGTTCCTCTTAGGCAACTTTCATTAAATACATGGGCTGAACGATGACAGAAGAGAGATTGTAGGGATTAAAATATTGTCAGGGGTTATTTACAGAGTGCTAAACAGACTACTCCTCTTTTTGAGGAGTCTTCTGAATTCTCATATCTGTTTGCACAGGATTACATGATGCATGGGCAGCACAAAATGGACCAAGTCAGAGGTGGGTGTTAGATGTCCTTTGTTACTTGTCAAAATGTAGCTAGGTTTTCACAAGGCTGAGCGATTCCCAGCACCTGCTCTGCGGACCTTCCCCATGAAGACGAGTAGTGAGTTGGATCTATGTGCCAAAAACATGGTAAAAACAAAAAAAAAGCTCAGCTGTAGCCTGAAGCCCCTTATCACATTACACCTGCACTTGTCAGGACAGCACAAACAGAAGCAGCTTCAAAACAACACATTTCAGAACTATAAGAGCTCAGAGTGCCCAGGAAAAGTTCTCTTTCATGATCACCACTTGCCACGTGGAGTGTGTTGGCTTCTTGGGCCTAAGGAGAAATTCTCCAAATTCAGAAAGAGGACAATATAAAAACACCCATATGAGAGACATAGAAACACTATGAACTATGTTAAGAACTGGAAACAAAGTAATACTGAAGAATGAAAGGGTTCCTCTTGTCAAACCATGATTTGCCTTGCCTTTCAAAACTGGAAACTGACCTGTATGCCAAGGAGCTGAACAGTGAGCCCATCTCAGTACTTTGTATGGGTCATTTTCAGTCAGCAGAAATAGATGGTGGGAGAAATTCCTCTAAACTGCAGGAAGACTTATGATCTTACATTAATTGGGAAAAGAAATGTCTACCAGTTACACTAGTAGATGATGTCATTGAAGATCACACATTTTTCCACAAAATTCATCAGTATCTAACGGAAGGGGGTTCAGCAAAACTGATGGGAATCAAATCATATGACATATTTGCACTCCTTGAACATCAACTACCATCATAATATGCTACATAACTGGATGTGACTGGTCCTGTGGTTTGCTGTTTTATTCAGAATTATCTTCTGCTCCAGTTTGCACAAATTAGGCTACTCTCCACACTGTTAAACAACACTGTGCATACAAAGGCTTACCTTTATAACTCTGATGTCATCTGTACTGCAGGCATATGCTTTGCATTTTCCACAGAGAAGATTTTTTTTTCCTTCCAGTACCTTACAACTTGTGCTTTTCTTCCTGGAATCTCTTAGTATCTTTTCCTTCATTTGCAGGTCATGTATCTTTAACAAATAAATAAAAATTAAGATCATCATGAAATTAAGAGAAGCCCCAATGTCTGTATAAAAATGACTCAGGATACATAATGTCTGGGAACCTGTTACTTAAAAGCAAACAAAATATCCCTTGTTGTAAGAGCTCATACCAAAGAAAAAATGTGATGCATTTGTCAGATGAGGAACACAAGGCTAGAGTAAGACTACATGATGGACAGCATTTACACTGCCTGTTCTGTGCTCCCTTCTACCCACCCATGGCCCCTTTGGTCTTAATGTTATTAAAGCTTTGTGAAGACTTAAGTCATGTGATACTTCCTTCAGCAGAAGCAGCGCTGCTGCTCTGAGAAGCTCACAGTTTGGAAAGAAGGCTCCAGAGACCATGGAAATTGCAGGTAGAGAAAGAGGCACCACACAGAGCCTGGAGCTGGGCACCTGCAGCTCATGCAGAAACAGAATCCTCTGAGAATAAGCAGGAGCAGACACACAGGAGCAACCTCAGAAGTGGGACAAGAAACTTCATAGAGGCTAGAAGACCTAGAAATCCTTCGCTGCACAGGTCAGTCTCTAAATGTTTGTTTGGAAACAAGGGGTGACCTGCAAGATCACAGGGATACGGCAGAACTGTGTACGAAGCTTTTTTGCACTGGCTGCTCTTCATTCCAGTCTTCTCCTGGGAGCTTTGTTACAAAAGTCTCGAAACACAGGATCATAGAGTCATTTAGGCTGGAGAAGACCCTTAAGATTGAGTCCAATCACAAATGTAATACTGCCAAGTCCACCACTACACTATGTCCCTAAGCACCCCATCGACACGTCTTTTAAATGCCCTCAGGGATGGTGACTCCACCACTTCTCCAGGCAGCTTGTTCCAGTGCCTGACCAGTTTTTTGGTGAAGACATTTTTCCTAATATCCAATCTAAACCTCCCCTGGGGCAACTCGAGGCCATTTCCTCTTGTCCTGTCACTTCTTAGTTGGGAAAAGAGCCCAACCCCCACCTGGCTACAACCTCCTGTCATGTTCTTGTAGAGAGCGATCAGGTGTCCCCTCAGCTTCCTTTTCTCAAGGCCAAACAATCACAGTTCCCTCAGCCACTCATCAGACTTGTGCTCTTGAACCTTCAGCAGCTTCATTGTCCTTCTCTGGACACATTCCAGCACCTCAACATCTGTCTTGTAGTGAGGGGCCCAAAACTGAACAGAGGACTCGAGGGGTGGCCTCTCCAGTGCTGAGGACAGGGGGATGATCACTGCCCTGGTCCTGCTGGCCACACTATTTCTGATACCAGCCAGGATGCTGGTGGCCACCGTGGCCACCCAGGCACGCTGCTGGCTCATGTTCAGCCGTCTGTCACTCAGCACCCCCAGGGCCTTTTCCCCCAGCAGCTTTCCAGACACTCTTCCCCAAGCCTGTAGCCTTGAGTGGGCTTCTTGTGAGC
Organism: Gallinula chloropus; assembly: GCF_964237585.1. Lineage (NCBI taxonomy): Eukaryota > Metazoa > Chordata > Aves > Gruiformes > Rallidae > Gallinula > Gallinula chloropus. Next base: position 19,114,187 of record NC_140089.1, read on the forward strand.
CAGGAGCAGGGCCTGGCCCTGAGCCTTGTCAAACCTCACTCGGTTGGCCTTGGCCCATCGATCCAGCCTGTCCAGATGCCTCTGTAGTGTTCCTGCCCTCAAGCAGATCAGCACTCCTGGGCATCTTGAGTCTGAGAACTTACTGAGGGTGAGCTCAATCCCTTTGTCCAGATCATCCATACAGATATTAAACAGGACCGGCCCCAGCACAGAGCCCTGGGGAACACCACTTGTGACTGGCTGCCCACTGCATTTAACCCCATTCACCACAACTCTTTGGGCCTGCCCATCCAGCCCTTTTTTTACTCAGCAAAGAGTACAACCAGTGAAACCATGAGCAGCCAGTCTGTCCAGGACAAAGCTGTGGGAAACAGTGTCAAAAGACTTCTGAAGTCCAGGTGGACAACATCCCCAACCTTCCCCTCATCCACTAAGCTGGTCATCCTGTCATAGGAGATCAGGATAGTCAGGCAGGACTTCCCTTTCATGAACACATGCTGACTGACCCCGATCACCTGGTTGTCTTCTATATGTGTTGTGGTTTTGCCCCAGCCAGCAGCTGAGCACAGCACAGCCACTCACTTCACCCCACAGGGTTAAAAAGGGTTGGGGAGGGGGTGGAGGGAAAAAAAAGAAAGACCAAAGCAAACCCCGTGGGCTGGGCTAAGGATGGGTTACTGAGAGAGCAGAGAGAGCAGTAACAGTGACAGGACTTTATAGCAAAATACACAAAACCGGTGACACATGGTGCAGTTTCTCACTGACCCACACAACTCAGGCTGTACAGCTCAGAGCCACCCCGAAGCCAGATGGTACATCCTGGAGCTGTGCACTCCTTCCACACCAGCCCCCCACCCTTTATGCCGACCATGATGTAATAGGTATGGAGTAGCCCCTTTCATTAGTTTGGGTCACCTGTCCTGTCTGGGTGCCCCCAGCCTTCTTGTTAGCAGGGCAGCATGACTGCTTGGCAACAACTTAATCATTGGTGTGTTATCAGCACTGCTCTCATCCTGGCTCCCAAACAGCACTGCAACGGCTGCTAGAAAGCAAATTAACCCTGTCCTAGCTGAACCCAGCACAATGTGTCTCATGTTGGCACTCCAGATTATCTTCCCATAACCTTCCCTGGTACTGAGGTCAAACTGACAGGCCTGTAGTTCCCTGGATCCTCCTTCCAACCCTTTTTGTAAATGGGTGTTGCACTGCCTGACATCCAGTCAACTGGGACAGTTATCAGGACTGATGATAAATGATGGGAAGTGGCTTGGTGAGCACCTCTGCCAGCTCCCTCAGCACCCTTGGGTGGATTCCATCTGGCCCCACAGACACGTGTGTCCGAGTGGAGTGGCAGGTCACTAACCCTTTCCCTTGGATTCTGGGGGTGTTGTTCTGTCATGCCTGTCCCTGTCATCCAGCCCAGGGGCTGGGTACCCAGAAAACAACTGGTCTTACTTCTAAAGATTGAGGTGAAGAAGGCATTAAGTGCCTCAGGCTTTTCCTCAGGCTTTGTCACTATGTTTCCCCCAGCATCAAACACAGGATGGAGATTCTCCTCAGCCTTCCTTTCATTTCTGCTCTATTTCTAGAAACATTTTTAATTGTCTTTTATATCAGGAACCAGATTAAGTTCTAGCTGGACTTTGGCCCCTCTAATTTTGTCCCTGGACAGCCTAAGGTCAGCTTTGTAGTCCTCCTGAGTTGCCTGCCCTTTCTTCCACAGGCCATAAACTCTCCTTTTTTCCTGAGTTCCAGCCAAAGCTCTCTGTTCAGCCAGGCTGATTTGTCTTCCCTACCAACTCATCTTTCAGCACAGGGCACATCCGGCTCCTGTGCCTTTGAAATTTCCTTCTTGAGGAGTGTCCAGCCTTCCTGGATCTCTTTGCCCTCAGGACTGCTTCCCAAAGAACTGTGCCAGTGAGGCTCCTCAATGGGCAGGAGTCTGCCCCTTGGAAGTTCAAGTTAGCAGTTCTGCTGAACCCCCCTTACCTCTGACAATGGAAAATTCTCATCATTTCATGATCACTGTGCCCAAGGCAGCCTCTGACCATCACATCAGCCACAAGTCCTTCCCTGTTTGCAAACAACAGGGGCAGTGGGGCACCTTCCCTAGTCTCAGCAGCTGTTTCAGGAAGTCACCTTCCACACACTCCAGGAATCTCCTGGGCTGTTTCTGCATTGTATTTCTAGCAGACAGCTGGTAAGTTGAAGTCTTCCCCCCAGGAACAAGGACTAGTCTCCATTATAGAGTACTTCATCTGCCTCTTCATCCTGGTTGGGAGGTCTATAACAGACTCCCATGATGATATCTGCCATGTTGGCCTTCTCCCTGGTTCTCACCTGTAAATGCTTGACCATTTTTTTCCATCATCAAGCTCTAGACAGTCAAAAAACTCCCTAACACACAGGGCTACCCCACCACCTCTCTTTCCTTGCTTATCCCTTCTTAAGAGTGTGTAGTTACATTGCAACCACTACGCTGTTCAAATCATTCATCACATCTCCATGACTGCAACTTTGTCATAGTTTCCTTGCTACATAACGGCTGCCAGCTCCTCCTATTTGTTGCCCACACTGTGTGCGTTTTTGTAGATACACTCCAGACTTCAATTGGGCTCCTGATACAGTCACCTTCTTGGGGTAGAGGCTCTAATTCCTATGTGAGTCTTCTCAGGTGTTCCTGTGGTTATTAATCCATCAATAATCCTTGTGTCTTTGCTGACACATGGATCTCCATTCCCTGCTCCACGATGTGGCAGACCGAAGGATGTCACAAGCACACCATCCCTCAAACACTAACATGCCATTCCCAGGCTTATCTCCAGGAAGCCTTTGCCCCCTTCAAATCTAATTTAAGACTCTTTCAAGGAGCCCCAGATACTGATGCAGAAAGATCCTTTTCCTTCCTTAAGAGGTGTACCCCAACTGTCACCAGCAGGCCTGGTGGTGTGCAGACTCACCTGTGATCAACAAGCTTGGAGCCAGGTTTGGATCTGCTGGCTTTTCCTGGTTTTCCTGGAAGGACAGAGGCCTGACCCCTTAAACAGTTGTCCCAAGGCCTCAATGTCTTTCTTGATCACTTTCAGGCTTTTGGTGCATCTTCATCACTGCCTACCTGATAAATCACTACTGGATAATAATCTGAGGGCTGTGTCAAGTAGGAACCTGTCTCTTCATGTCTTTAACCCTGGCCAAGCGAGGCACCAGACTGCCCTGAGAAGTGGGTCTGGTCTGCAGATGGGGCCTTCTCTTCCCCTCAGGAGAGAGTCTGCTATGACAATGACCTGTCCTTTTTGCTCCATGGAAGTGGTTGTGATGCAGACCACAGGCTGACTTAACCTTGGCAACACCTCCGAGCTAGATAAATCACTGTCCTCATCATTTGGTTCCATTTGCAGAGCCTCCTACCAACTGTGTAAGGACACCTGGGAAGGTGGGGTGGTCATAGAGAAGACACACATGCTGCCTGACCAGAAGTTCATCATTGGCTTAGCCCAAGACACCTCTTTCATGCTTCCTCAGCACCAGAAGTTCTTCTGTCCTCATGATTTTTTATGATCTGGTAAGTGCACAGCATGCAGCAGAGTCAATGTAAAGCACTGAAGGTGTGCTGAGGCGTTCTGCTGGGCTTGTTCATCTGCCAGACACTGCTTGAGGCAAAGAGGAACAGTACTGTAGGCAGTGCAGAAGAAGTCACAGGTGGAAGAGCATGTACAAAGCCAAATGCCACTCTGTTACTGTCCCAGGAAATGGCTTCTTGAAATGTCCCAGAAAGCAATGCTCTGAAACCAAAAAGCACCTGTCATGACAACAGCCAGCCTTAGAAAAGGACTTGTACTGGCCTGCAGCGAAGTGTTTCTGAACACTTTGGGTGGACATCTCACCACAGTGTGCATGGTTTCCTCGCTCCCTGCCTACTCTCCTGAGCAGAAGCAACAACATTTTTCTCCCAGTGGACTGAATAGTTTGATGCTGGATTTCAGAGATGTGTATATATAAATTCCACCTCAACTTCTAAGTTTTTTACAGTTGCAATGCAGATGTCATTCTCCAAGCTAGCTGTACACTACTATCCCTTCTCGGCTGGTCTAGGTTTGGACTTCTGAAACCACATACGGTGTACCCTTTCCTCAGGTTATCACTTAGTTGAAGACAGAGCCCTGGTAGATGAAGGCCAACATACAGTGAACCAGTACTTTAGAGTATGAAAATCCCACAGACTACAAACCTTTCTTGTGAATTTTGTTTCATCCCAATTCTGTAGCTTTTCAATAGCTTCATTCATCATGTCTTCCTTAAAACGGTTCTGTCTCTCGTTCTCCACCACTTCTATTTTGTTTGTCAGAAGGATGCACTTGCTGTCTCTTGCCCTTCCACGACCTGTACAACAACACAGTTATCCTCTTTAGTTACTTTTGCTAAGATGTGCAAAGTAGCAGCTGTACCATAACAGAGCAGTAGGGACTTTCTGTGTGGCTGCTTTTGTTTCCCATGTTCAGATTCAGATAATGCTGCTTCTAAACAGTGTTCTCTCAGCTCACTCTTCTTTCATCACAAACTAAAGCAATATGCCCCCTTCCAGGTATCTGCATGGATATGTCTCAGCCTGTGCTGCATTGCCTGCCTCAGATGAGCTGAGGCATGCCTGACACTCGGTTACTGCACAGCATCTTGCTGCCTTCTTGTGGAAACAAAAGCTAGAGAGAGGAAGGAAGCTCATCTTCGTTTTACTTACTAGTTTTCTGATTTGCTGATTGGTGTCTGTTAAAAGATGATATCACAAAAAACCCTGGGGAACTGGAAATACAGTGCTGGCAAGAAAAAAGAGAATCAGCAAGTGCCATCTTTCCCACCTGTCTGTGCCTGCTGCCTGCCTGCTTTTTGCTGCAGGCAAACTAAGAACTACAGGGATCCCCTACCAGTTAATAAGTATTTCAGTTCGAAAAAATGTTCTCATTTGGTTTTTAGCTCCTGTTCCCCCAACATCATTATTATTCTGTATAGTTTAAAACTGACATAACCGATTTTCTTTGCATCCTTAATGGCTTGTAAAGAATTAATTAATTTCACCCATAAACTTGAATTCTGGACCACTTATGTCACTGTTAGACAAAAAAAAAAAGAAAATCACAGAGCACAAACCCTGGAAGCAGAGAACGAAATACAACAGAGCACTAAGTCCTGTCAAACTGTGAAGTTAACTGCTCAGGTGATAAAACATAAAATATTGCAGAGGCATACTTGAGAGACTCGGGCAGTTTTAGGACACCAGGAGATGTTAAACAGAGAACAGTATTTAGTGTGGCTCTTTGTTCCCCTCTACCGGCCGTACTTTAAAATCACCAGGATCAAGGCCGGGGTCTTCTCCCGCTTCATCAGACAAGACAGAAGCAGCGGTCCTACTTCTGACTACAGCTCTTCTAGGTATACTTCTGCTTATCATAGAATCATAGAATGGCATGGGTTGGAAGGGACCCCAAGGATCACAGAGCTCCAATCCCCTGCCACAGGCAGGGCCACCAACCTCCAGGCCTGGATCTACATAAGGCTGCCCAGGGCCCCATCCAACCTGGCCTTGAACACCTCCAGGGATGAGGCACCCACCACCTCTCTGGGCAGCCTGTTCCAGCACCTCACCACTCTCTCTGTAAAAAACTTCCCCCTGATAGCTAATCTAAACCTTCCTTCCTTTAGTTTTAATCATATGTATGATTAGCCACTGGAGGGATCAGTTCTCAGCAGTCCAGTAACCTTGTGCAGCACTGATAATCTTCATGGCAAAACAAAAGCCACACAGTATCACAGACTCAGTTCTGTGAACACATTTGTCACAACTGGTGCCATGATTCATCTGACTTCACTTAAGGGCACAGAGGAACAATATCAAGACATGTACATATTACTATAGTGTTTCCAAAGCGCCACTCAGTAGCACTTCATGTCCATTTCTAGGCCAAAAGAGGTTTTTAAAGTAATATGAAATTCCATACCTCTGACTTGGATCATTTTGGTGACGTTCCCGAAGTATTCATAGAGCACAACAAGGTTGCACTTAGAAATATCAATGCCTTCATCAGCAACAGATGTAGCAATTAGCAGTTTGCAGTCTTTGTTGGTTTTGAATGCATCCAGTACACCCTTCTGCATTGGAAGTGTCATATCTACAGCACCAAGAAAGCGTGTCAGGAAAAAGCGCTGAACAGCTCCTTGAGCAAGACTCCTTCATCTTCTCTTGCCTAGGTGACTAAAAATGAGCATGGCCTTTTGAGCTACAGAAGTGCCTCACGTTTGCATATCCAGATGGCTTCATGCTATACCCACCAAGCAGGAATTCCTGTTGAGGTGCCACAAGAACTGTCATCCTGGGAAGCACCATTTCAGAAACAACACCTAGCTCATCTTTATGAGAGTGATGCATACATTCTAGCTATTTAATATTAAAGAGATGCATACATCTTAGTATTTATTAGAGAGATGCATACATCTTACCTATTTTGAGCCCAAGATAACTCTTAATTTAAGCCATGCATAATTAATTTAATCTGTATCTTCCTTCTACCTTAAAATGTCTTTGTGCCACTAAACACAGAATATGAAAGGGATTTATAAAGGGAACAAAGAAAATCCCACTAGAAGTAATCACAAGAAGCCACATTAGCAGTTTCTAATTACATTAGCAAAAGAATCTGGCAGCAAAGGGTCACTGACAGTGTCACTGTCTCTGGACAGAAAAAGCAAGCATCTCCTTAGGAATTGTTACAGGTCTTGTAGATGGGGAAGAAAGCATAAAGCAAACCTGTATGACCTTCAGCTGTTTAAGAGCACAGAAGATGAACACAGAAGAGCAGAACCATTTCAGCACTGTAAGTCCCACAACTGGTTAGTGCAAACCTACGTACTTGTTTTTTGATCTCTTCTTCCACGACCCATCAGCACACCTGGTTTTATGTGGCTCAGTAGGGGGTTTGCTTCCATCCACTTCTTCAAAGCCTGGAAAGCAAATCAGGAAATTAGATCCCTGTCCAGATGAAATGCCAGTTTGGGTTAGATAGGTAGATCCAGCCCATGCTTACCTAGACAGTTAATACTTCTGAGAACCAAGAGCAGAAAAGAAGGTGGAACTTGTGCATCCACAGTGAACCTCTATTAATAGGTGTGAAAGCAAGGGTCACACACCTGATACCAGATCCAGCCTTTCCACAACTGATTTCCACATTTCCCAACCCTGTAACTTGAAGACTAGCTAGAGAGCAAGCAGCCTTTCACAGCTCCAAAATGTATCCCTTTTACAGCAACAGATCAATGAATACTATGCCTCTGGCACCCAAAGGAAATGAGTTGCTACTTACAAACTGCTCTTTCTTGCTGTTCTGAACAAAATTCAGCATAGCTACACTAGGTTTTACATCTATAATGGAATATTGGCAGCAGATGCTTCATGTGGGTAACTTGGACTTCAGCCCACCTTTTTTTCCAGTTTGTAATTCATCCAGCATGTCTATATCCAGAAAAAAATGCAGGTTGGGACTCTCAGCTGACAAATCTGTTTACAGTAGCCAGGGACTATGATACCTTGCAATAAATGCCTAAGACCTACTAAAGGTAATGATTAGCAGCACACTTCAAGCGCGAACTTTTTCTGGGAACAGGTATTGGAAGGGAGAGAAAAGATCATCCAGCCCAGATCCCAGGTGAGTATGAAACAGACCAGTGCATAAGAAGGGTCCAGAGAACATCCGCTCCACAAAGTACTTGATCAAGAACACATGCTATGGCAAAAAGCTCCTTTGGACCCATAGGAATCCTCCAGTAAACCCATAAATACCCCCTGATATGCAGTCAGTAATAGTGCAGAGTTGCTGGTTTATAACACTGCCACATTGAAGCCAAAAAGCTTGTAACACATCCTGTTAAAAATACTTAAGACCTGAATTAAAAATCTGACTGCTTAATGATTAACTATAACATGTAGCAAGAAGGGATGAAGAACACTACCCCTATGCTGTATTTTTTAGGGAAAAAAAGGGGGAAATTCCCCCAAAAAACCAAATTCACAGAATCACAGAACACTAGGAGTTGGAAGGGACATCGAAAGATACTCTAGTCCAACCCCCCTGCCAGAGCAGGATCCCCTAGACTAAATCACACAGGAACTCATCCGGGTGGGGTTTGAATGTCTCCAGAGAAGGAGACTCCACAACCTCTCTGGGCAGTCTGTTCCAGTGCTCCGTCATCCTCACAGTGAAAAAGTTCCTCCTTATATTCACATGGAACTTCCTATGCTCCAGCTTGCTCCCATTGCTCCTTGTCCTATTGTTGGACATCACTGAGAAGAGCCTGGCTCCATCCTCCTGACTCTTTCCCTTTGCGTATTTATAAACATTAATGAGGTCACTCCTCAGTCTCCTCCAAGCTAAAGAGGCCCAGCTCCCTCAGCCTCTCCTCATAAGGAAAGTCTTCCATTCCCTTAATCATCTTCCTGGCCCAGCTCTGGACTCTTTCAAGGAGTTCTCTGTCCTTCTTGAACTGAGGGGCCCTGGACAGTACAGAATACTGCAGGTGCAGTCTCAAAATGAAACCAAACAACTCATCCTGTCTCATGGCATCGGTTCTTTTTTTCCTCAGGAACATCAAATAGATGTGTATTGTCTTACTTCCAGATCAAAGTGGAAACACCACAGATGAGGGGTTATTATTTTCTCACTTCCCATTTTAGGGGCTTTAAAAAGAAATGTCTTACAGCTACTAAGGCTCTTGTCTTAGCGAAGACGAGAGTGCGAGTCTCTGGGTTATAGTGGTATGCTTCATCCAGGATGCAAGCAAGCTCTTCCAGTTTGGGATTCTCATTTGATTCATCTTTTGAGAGGGCAGTCAGTTTCGGTTCTTTCTCTGGAAGAAAACAACAGTGTCTTGAATATTTTACCTTCTTCAATGCAGAAAATAACTTGAACTTTCAGCTGACACCTACATCCTCTATAGCATCTGTTTTTATTTTCTATACCATTCCTTCAGAGGCGACCCAAGAACGCTAGTGTCTAAATGCAACAAAATTCCCTGAAAAAAAACCCCTCTGAATCTCTCACAATTTGTAGGCAGACGGGAGAATCGCTGTGACATACTGTGAGTTGAAAGGCAGCAACAAAACAAACTCGTTCTTGCAAAGAGTGATGCTGTTTGTCCTGAGGAAACAACTGACACTAGAGGGCAGACAGCCCAGTGATGTTAATTTGCAGTCAACCCCACAACACACCAGAGCACAGGCTGGTTTACTGCTGCTACATCACTAGTTACACAACAGTGCAACTTCCAACTTTGAACCAGAAGGGTACAACAGCCACCTGTTCCTTCCCAGAAATCTGAGATTCATCCAGGGGCATCGGGCAGGAGGAGGCTTGGCACAAAACTGAGCCGTGTATGTTGCATTATCTAATGCTGCCAGCAATCCTGATTACAGACCACCCCCCTGATGTGGGGCACACCCTCTTAAGGACATTGCTGCCTTATCTTCAAGCCTAGGACCCTACTGCAGCATCCACCTACAATTGCAGCTACTTCCTTTGCTCCTACGCTAGGAGTAAGATCCTCCCTGTCTACCCTAAAGCTGCATTTGCACCCACATGGACTTTCTGCAAAGTGCAAAGTTTCTGGAATAACAACCATGTTTTCTCTGAAGAAAACACTTGGATTTTGTACCATACTCCCTCTTCTCCCCTGTTACTGTTACAGCTACTGGGTGAAATACCTTGAAATTTGCCTGTCAGTTGCTTCTCTAACTCTGTATATGGTCCATTTTTGACATTAGTGAAAAATTCGGTTAGGTAGGCTAAAGCATCTTCGATGCGGGCATCTTCACTGATGATGAGGGCATCGTTCAGCTTCTGCTCAGAGAGAGAGACAGGCACATTTAAATCTCATTTTCCATGGGAGACCAGATGAATGCAAAGTTTCTTTAGCTAAAGTATTACAAACCTGTGTTGTTCTTTCACTTGCACAACAACACAAGCAATATAAGGTCTCTTAAGATGCAATACTCACATACTACATTTTAGCCTGTGTCAAATAAAATGGTTGGGTTCAAAACCTGCTCCTACATGAACATATCTGTATCAGAAGGAACAGGATGGCTCCATCTCTGCAGGGAAGGACAGAAGATGAAGACTTACCCGCAGGTGTTCAGTGCAAATGAAAAGGTCTCTGCAAATGCTGCTCTCTTTCTCCTTATCTTCCAGCTGCAACAGTCTGCATTTCTTCTGAGTGGAGACTATCCATTGTTCATATTTCTGTGTTCCAAAATCATTCTTGTTGATTGGAGAGATGCTGTCTAGTAAAGAAGGATAAACAAACATTTGTTCATCTAGAAATAACAAATAACTGTAATGGTTAGGTAGAAGGTGACACATTTTTCATGAATGTTAGGTCTAGAACACCTGTGCAGAAGAACACTGCGTGATACAACTGCAGAATCACTGGGGCTGGGAGGCCCCTTAAGAGGTCTTTAGCTCAACCCTCTGCTCAAAGCAGGGTGACCTAGAGCTGATCACTCAGGCTTGTGTCCAAATAGATTTAAGTACTTCTAAGGACTGAGACTCCACAGCTTCTCTGGGCAATCTGTTCTACTGTTTGACCACCATTACAGCAAGTAAGTTCTTCCTTCTTCTTGTTTACATATTTCTCTTCATGCACGTGCCTCTTGTCTGCCTCTGGGAACCTCCTGAGAAGATTCTGGCTCTGTCTTCACTCCCTGTCTTTCAATGTATCCCAAGATGTTAGCTTAAAATTAACTCAGTACAATTCCACTGGGTGTCTGTACACACATGTATCTGCAGAGTCTTTAGCAACTGAAGTAGAGCTCGCTCACCTGTAAGAAGCCCACAGTATTCAAGGCACTGCATGTGCTTTGCTTCTTGAAATACCAGCTACTCAAAAGTTAAGAATGCATTTGCTAAACAGCACTTAAAAGGCACATTATCCAAGGGCCTGCTCTTGAGTCAGAACTGGTCAGTACCTGTTTGTCACACACATGCTCTGAGTGCTTCACAAACTTCACTCATCAGAGTGTCCACAGAAGGGAATCCAATGGCATTCATGCCAGAGGAACTGTGATGCAGAAGTAAGCCACAGAAGTGTTTGCTTCATGTAGCATGCAGTTTGAGATTCCCTCTGTGTTTGGGTTTTGTTGGGGATTCTTGGGTTTTGGATTTGGGATATTTTTTCGGGTGGGAGAGGGAGGGAGAGTGGGGGCTGTGGCATGGTGGTGGTTATGCTTGGGGTTTGATTCTTTTTTTATTTAAGTCCCCCTTCCTGCCCCAGAACATCCTTCACTCCCCAGTACCTGGAAAGTAGGGAAGGGGAAATCTACAGAGTACAGAACTGGGGTAAACAGGCTTAAGGTGCCCTGAGTTTGTAAAACTCAGCCTAAGCACAGAAAAATCCTTCAATTTAGAGATGGACAGACCAAGGCTGATTCTGAGCATATCCACCCATGGGTCTGATGTGTATCCCATGTAGCTCTCTGCTGTGGGCTTGTGTGGCAAGGTTTTGGGCGTGGGGGGTGGGGCCCGTAGGGGTGGTTTCTGAAAGAAGCTGCTAGAAGCTTCCCTAGACCCAACAGAGTAGGTACCAGCTGGGCTCAAGGATGGACCCACCGCTCACCAAAGCCAAGCACATCAGCCATGGTCACAGCACCTCTGTGCGAACATATTTAAGGAAAAAACCCACAAGCAGCTGCTTTTTGCTGCCAGAGGCAGGAGTGAGAAGATTTAAGAAACTGTGCAGACACCAAGGTCAGTGAAGAAGGAGAGGGAGGAGGCGCTCCGGGCGCCAGAGAGAAAGATTCCCCTTTAGCCTGTGGAGAAGACCATGGTGGAGCAGGTTGTCCCCCTGCAGCCCATGGAAAATGATGGGGAGTAGAGATCCCACCTGCAGCCTGTGGGGAACCTCATGGTGGAGCAGGTGGAGACACATAAAAGATGCTGTCACCCTGTGGGAAGCCCATGCTGGAGCAAGCTCCTGGCAGGAACTGCAGCCCATGGAAAGGCCCACACCAGAGCAGGTTGGCTGGGGAAGCTTTTGACTCCATGGGGTACCATCCTGGAGCAGCCTGTGCCTGAAGGTTGGCACCTCATGGAAGGGACCCACACTGGGGACAGTGGTGAAGAGCTGAAGCCCTGTGGGAAAGGACTTGTGTTGAAGAAGTTAGTGGAGGACTGTCTCCTGTGAGAGTGACTGCATGCTGGAGCAGGACTGTGAGGAGACCTTCCCTTTAAGAAGGAAGGACCAGCAGAGACAACTTCTCATGAGCTGATGGAAACCCCCCCCCTTCCCTGTGCCACCCTGGGGATGGGATGGGGGAAAGGGAGAGGAATCATGAATAAGGTTGAGCCTGGAAAGAAGGGAGGGGTGGGGGGAGGTGTTTTGAGATTTGGTTTTTATTTTTCATTATCCAACTCTGGTTTCATTGGGTACTTTTGGGGCAGAGGGTGGTATGTAATAAATTAGGTGCATTTTGTTCCATGTTGAGTCCGTTTTGCCCATGACACTGATTGCAGAATCATAGAATCACAGAATGGTCTGAGTTGGAAGGGACTCCAGGGATCACATAGCTCCAATCCCCTGCCACAGGCACAGCTACCAACCTCCAGGCCTGGATCTACACAAGGTTGCCCAGAGCCCCATCCAACCAGGCCTTGAACACTTCCAGGGATGGGGCATCCACCACCACTCTGGGCAGCCTGTTCCAGCACCTCACCACTCTCTCTGCAAAAAACTTCACCCTGATATCTAATCTAAACCTTCCTTCAGTTTTAATCCATTCCCCCTTGTCCTGCCAGTGTCTACCCTTTTAAAGAGTTGATTCTCCTTCTGTTTGTATGTTCCCTTCAGGTACTGGAAGGCTGCAATGAGGCCCCCCTGCAGCCTTCTTTTCTCCAGGCTGAACAAGCCCAGGTCTCCCAGTCTCTCTTCATAGGGGAGGTGCTCCAGCCCTCTAATCATCTTTGTAGCCTCATCTGAACCCTCTCCAACAGTTCCACATCTTTCTTGTATTGGGGGCCCCAGACCTGGACACAGTACTCCAGATGGGGCCTCACGAGGGCAGAGTAGAGAGGGACAATCACCTCCCTGTCCCTGCTGGCCACTCCTCTCCTGATGGAGCCCAGGATACCATTGGCCCTACGAGCTGCAAGAGCACACTGCTGGCTCATGTTAAGTTTCCCATCCACAACAAACCCCAAGTCCTTCTCAGCAGGGCTACTCTCAAGAAGCTCTTCTCCCAGTCTGTATCTGTGTCTGGGATTCTTCCGGCCCAAGTGCAACACCTTACACTTGGCAGTGTTGAACCTCATTAGGTTCCCTCGGGCCCATCTTTCCAGCCTGTCAAGATCCCTCTGGATGGCTTCCTTTCCTTCTGTTGTGTCAACCACACCACTCAGCTTGGTGTCATCTGCAAACTTGCTGAGGGTGCACTCAATTCCATCATGGATGTCATTGATAAAGATGTTAAAGAGCACCGGTCCCAAGACAGACCCCTGGGGGACACCGCTTGTCACCGGCCTCCACCTGGACATAGACCCATTGACCACAACCAGTTTCTTATCCACTGGATGGTCCACCCATCACATCCACATCTCTCCAATTTAGTGATAAGGATGTGGTGGGAGACTGTGTCAAAGAATGATCTCTCCCTGTCCTTATCCTGACTCCTAAGCCCCTCAATATGTATTTTCTCCCTGTCCAGCTGAGACGTGCTGGACAGAGCACACAACAGAGCGACTTTGGTGGGTGTCTGGCCTCCAACCACCACATTCTCAAATTTGTTGAGGCACACTCTGGTGGTATTTGCATTCCACAGATCCTCCTCTGTAAAATTACCTTAAACACTTTTAAATAGGAAATATCACAGACTTGATAAACTGTGCAAACAGGAGTACTCAGAGGTATAAAGAGGACAAAATGCTGACCAGAAAAGTGGCAAGGGCATCCCCAGAAATAACCCTGAGCACAAGTCAGAGAGGCCAGAGAAAATATGAGAAGTGTCAAAGAAGCAAGTGTGAAAATAAACTTCTGCTGAAAGAAGAAATTGCAACATTCAGAGTAACACCACAACCAAGAGCTTCCTTGTTTTCCTTCACAGAGCCAGATTTAGGTATGACACATTTGGAGAAATGCTCAAGTTATAAGATACAGGTATCTCTCATCAATGAAATCCAGCTCATTCATTTTAAAAGCAAGCCCTTTGTAGTTTTGTTTCAGATTCTTTAAACACTCAAAATGATTTGGCATTGTCAAAACCACACCATCCTTAGCTGCAGCAAAGACAGGTTGAAAGCCAAGCAGAAATACTTCTGATTATCCAACTAATAATGTATAACAGAAAAATAGTCTTTCCCCTGTAATCTCTTATTTAGAAATATTGGTTAAAGGCAAGGAAGAAAGAAGGGGGAGAAAAGAGTGGGAAAAGAATGACTGCTCTAGCAGCCATGGGGATTCACAATGATGTAATCAAAAAACAAAGCCAAATTACAGGCTCATTACAGTAACTTACCCACTGTGTAAATCTTCCTCATCAATTCCTCTGTCTCTGACATCAGGCCTGAGATAATGTCTGCAAAGTGATTCTGAGCTCGCATTTTAACACATCTGACATCTAGAGACAAGAAGCCCAAGTCAGTGGCCTGAATGACTGAAACATTTCCCTGGTTAGTGCAGGAACAAGTCCTTGCACAGAGGAATGCCACGTATGGAGCTTGTTGTTAACGAACATTGCAGTAACACGGAAAGAAACAGCCCCCAGACTTCACTGTCAGAACAGCACTGGCTTTTACTTGCTAAGAACATGAGGTTGTGGTGCAACTCAGCAAAGAGAAAATTTGCCCAAATGGGCTCTGCCTTGCTATGGGGCAGCAATAAGTGCAATGCTTAAACTCTTGTCGAGCCAGCAGAATGCAAAGCTCTAGCTTAGCTTTAAGGTATTAACTTCACCTGACCAGAGGAGAATTGGTTTGCTGCCTTAATTATGGTTCTTTTCATCTCATGGGAAAATAGAGAGCACTTACGTGTTTCTGGCTTGTTCACAAATCTCTGCAGGTCCTGTATGTTCTGTCTAACAGTGGATATGGTCTGTATGTCAAGGTAGGAGCAAAGGGTACAGATGTGCTCTATCGTTTCAGCGACGGTCTTGGCACTACCAACTCCAACAGAAGCAGTTAAACCTACAATCTGAGCACACACATGAATAGCAGTGGTTGCTCTGATGTAACAAACAAAAACAAATCCCAGGAGACACTGTTACCAGCTGCCACGTTATCACCACCTTCAAACACAAGGAAACAAAACAGGCAGCTGAAGTAAGCATGTGTGCAAGGACTAAATCTTGAGAGCCAACCCTTGAACCATTCAAACCTTCTTCAAGGCACTCAAGCTTAGAGTATTGAAACTGAAAATCCATAATCAGCTGCATTTCCCAGTGCCCATCACATACAGAAACAGCAAATCTACCCCCAGAATGGCCCTGCACATGCATTCACAGATGTATTCTCAGCTGGACCAAAACCTCCTGTCAGGGAGGCAGTGGCACTGTTTACTGTTGCAGAAGACAGCACCACAGAGGTGATGAGGCTATGACTAAGTTCTGGGGCACAAGCTTTCTTCCCAGCCCAGCAATCCTGTTTGCTTTTAAGTAAGTACTCTGGACCCTGGTCATGCTTGATCCGTCCTTCTTGGCAGCTGGAGGGGAGATATAACATGGGTGAAGAGCCTGGAGGTGTCCAGGAGGAGGGAAAAAGTGTTCAAATGCTACAACTTGCAGCCACTGTTAAATGGGAGTTTGAGCTAGGTTAACACAGGAGGCCAGACTTCAGTCTTTGCTAGCTGCACTGCAAAATATTTCTCCCTAGCATTTCCACCACAGACAGGCTGGGTCTTACCTGAGGCAGCGGGTTGGCAGGGGAGTCAAATTTCTGTTCCAGGTATCTGCTCATTAACACGTTGTAAGGGTGGTTGCCTGTCGTGTTGTGGCACTCATCAAATATCATCAGTGTGAAGACGGAGAGGGAGCTAAGGATCCCTTCCTCCATGCTATTCACAAGAATCTGGGGTGTCAGCACAACGATGTCACTGCCCTCTATAACCTTTTCTACGGCGACATTTGCAACAGTTTCACCACTAATTCCTTGAACAGAGTATCTAGGAAGAAGAAGCAAAAGATATGGTATGAAAAAGGATGTCTTTGACCCACAGAAGCTGAGGAAAAAACATGCTGGCAGTAAACAACTGGATTTTAAACCTCTATTAACTAAAATATCTTAGATATGAGAGCTGGTGATTTTGTACATTTAAGCTGGATCTGTCCTATCAGATCAGGTGTAAGCTGTATTTGGAGATCCTGCCCTTCATCCCTTTTCTGTGTATGTCTGGCAGCATGGAAATGTTATCTGTCAGCAGCCTCATTTTCTCACAACTATAGGGAAACACACGTGGATGTTCAGTTATCAGTTCCTTCAAAATTGGAAGCTATAGGCTGTTGATACTTCCTTAAGCAATTTTAAATCCCATCTGAGAGGTAGGCTGTCATCTTCTGACTAGCGGTTGAAAAGCCAAAGTTTGGGTCTATTTGAAGGAGAAAGAGAGAGTGTCCTTCCTATTTGAGAATGACAAAAGGAATCCCACTGCTGCATCCTGGAACTGCCTTGTCTTTGGAAGCAGGGCTGAAAGGAGTCTCAAGAGAGAACACACTTCACCTTTTTCCAGAGGCAATCACAGGTATACTTTGGCCATTTCCATGGAAGCTGCACACTCATTGCTTAAACTCCCCAAAAGCAGACCTCAGACTCTGGAAAGCCTACAGAGTAACATGCCATTCTTATCATCAGGCATCATTCCTAACACCATTCTTATCACCAGTAAGCCCTGACCTAAGGGGCAGCTTATTTTCTGTGGAGGAAGCCACCAGGTAGAATTACACTTACCCACTTCTTTGGAAATGCTGCTGGAACACAGTTTGCTGCTGCTGGTACACTGGCACTTTCGTTGCCAGGAAGGCAACTTTTGCCTTTCGCCCCGCAGGTGTGTTTTGGAGGTGGTGCTCACAGATCATAAGTGACACAAAAGTCTTCCCAGATCCTTTAAACAAAGCATGTGAAAGAACAAGCACTGGTATGAAAGCGTGTATTTGTCAGCATGAGCCTGTCTCACCTGGATGCTCTGTAACAATGGGGAGCTGACAAGGGGGCTGTAATGCTTCCAGACTCCCTGGGGACGGATTTGAAGACTTGCTTGCTGCTTACTCAGGTGGGTAACTATACCTTTATCTCATACTCCCAGTTCACATGGTGGTCACTGGGAAGGAAAATCACTTTGTGGTGTTGAGTTCTTTGAAATCACTGAGTCTATTTCTGCTCTTAGGGTGGTTGTGTTCCCACATCAAATCAAACTACAGTACAGGCACCAGGCACTTTCAGCTTCCATCTGTCCCCATGCAGCCGTGCTCCTCTCACATCTCCATCAGCACTCAGGATCACTGTGCAGGGCACCCGGTGAGCCCTTCTGCCTTCCTGCCTCTCCAGTGTCTGGGAGAGAATCAGGCTAGTAACATGGAAACACAGGTGGAGAGAAACACTGACTGGCCTCTCCTTTGCTGCTGAGCTTCGTTTGTGTTAACTCCATCCTGAGCTACTGCAACAGTTCCCTGTGCTGTTCTGATGCTGTAGGCATCGAAGTGCAGAAGACAGGGGAGTCTGAGGACTGCTTACCCTATTTTTCCTTCAACTTGCAAGCCAAATTTCTTAAAGACATGCAGAGCTCATTGAGTGATTTTGACTCAAAAGTCCACACCAGGGAGTGAGAAAGCAGAGATCAGAACATGGAAATCTGAGTACAAGCTCTGAAGTGCAGAGACACAAATGTCTTGCTGCCTTTGGTCATCCATTTCAGAATGTATCTAGGCCTAGTCCTTCAAGGAAGATTGCTTTTAAATAAAAAGCTAAACCAGTTTGACCCAACCTTCACCCTTCTGTATCCTTCATAGCCCTCTACCAAGAGAATTTTTCTAGGAAACATGTGTTTTCTTACCTGTGGGGGCACATACCAATGTGTTTTTGCCATTGATAGCAGGTTGTGCAAGTTCAGTCTGGTAGCTCCGAGCCTTCTTTGGTTCATAAACAGATGGAGACTGGCAGACTCCTTCTAGGAGAGAACCACATTTTTGTGAAGACTCTTGCAACAGAAGAGTGTAAAATACATTGTGCCCCATACAGCTACTATCTAAAATCACAGAAGTAGAGTCCTCACAGTCTACACAGAGCATTCCCTGACAGACAACCCTTTTTATAGCACATAAGCAGCAGACAAGAGGTGTGCCTAGGTTGGACAGTGTACTTTTGTAACCACCCAATCGAGCTTCCTAAAATATTCATTTCACGGTCTTGGCTGGCAACTCTCACCTCTACTGGTCCTTTTCAACACTGAAAGAAAACAAAAGGGCTTATTTTCCCCCAAATATGCATCCAGTATTCATTTTAGCCTTCTGCTCTACCGACTTTTGAAGTTAACACATAAATAGTGGAGGGTTTGCGCTTACGAAACAGGAACCAGAAACCACTAGTGGAGCAAAATTTGCCAGACAAGACATGACAGACACTGCACAAATCCTCTGCAGCCACATCTAGCTCTCTAAACTGGCTAATATCAGGTCATATATTAATTACTTATATCAAGGAAGAGGTGCATCAACAGTTCTGTGTTTGGAGACCTCTTTGACAATATGCTGACAGGAGAACTTTGCACTAAGAATGTGGTAAACAAGGGACAACCCCTAACATGTGCAATGCCCAATCTGAAGTCCTACAAACATTAAACCAGAAGACAGGTATATGGTTTAGTTACAGATTTGTACTAGGTCTTCAGTACCTTCCTTTGTGGCACACTGCATCTACATCCTTCAGGAGTCTAAGGAAACAGAATTCAGGCCACAAACGCTTTTAAGCTGCTGAGTCTTACCTGAAGCTGGACAGAGATTTTCACTGAGATTATTATCACATTCTGCTTCTTCAGAAAATGATATTGTTTCAAAGCTGCTCTCAGAGGCATTGGTCATTACACCATCAACATCTTTGCCATTTTCTGAACAATCAAAAAAAAAAAAAGGCACATTATTGATCCTTTTGATTTTAAAATATTGTAATTGCTGGGATGAGAAGGTGAAGGATTTGGTTGCTGCCATGGGAAGACTACATACAGACTCCCTTTCAAGTAAGGTGGATACCACTGACATTCTTGGTTTAGAAGACCAACAGACTCAATGCACATTTATCTATCCCTTAAAAATCAAGGGAGATAATAAATTAGGAAGGAAGTTACATTGTCTGTGCTTAGTGGCACAATTACAGATGTAGCATGGGCATTACACAAGCATGAAAAATACACAAGAGATCAAAGAATTAAAGACTCTGTTCTCCTTTTCCTTGCATCTTTTGGAAGAACCCAGGAATTGTAAGACTATCTCCATACTTTATTTTATCATATGATTATCAAGAGAGGTTCCAAAGATGCTTACTAAAATTTTCTTTTGTCCCAAAATTATTACTTCTCAGAAGAACTGTCACTGGGCTCACTGCAAACAGAACAGGTGATCACAAAGCACTGGTTTTGGAGAGGGAGAAAGAGCACATTTGCCTCCACATGGGAGGACGAATACTCAAAATTTTGATGGTTTTTAGGGGAAGATCCTATATTTCATTTTATATGAAAGGCATTTTAATTTTAAAAAAGGTTTTATTTTTAAACAGCAATGAGCAATACTGTCTGGTGGTATCCTTTTTAAAAAATAGCCATGTTCTCCTGGAAAAAAAAATACTTACTTACTGTCTGGTACAAGAACAGAAAGAGAGCATCATAGAAACAATTTGCAGTTTACCTTCTCTCATATCCCACAGTTCACTTGCATTGTAATAGCTTGTACTTTCTAGTGCCAGCTGAAGGCTTTTTGGCCAGTTTTCCTTATCTGACCGACACAGACATTCGATGAGTTTAGTTATCCCGGCCGCTTTGCTTCTGGATTCACTAATCTGCACACAGAACAAACAGAAGTTGCTGGAGTTTCTGAATGAAAAAAACACACTGTTCTTCCATTGACCATCTCATTTTGTTTGATGTTCTGTTGAAAATTGTCTTTCCTTCTCACAGAATAAAAGGTTTCTAATAAAATTCAGTCTTTTAACTACTACTGCTGCAATTCTGCCAGCCCAGACACACACTAAGCTTACCCAGACTACATCAACAGGTAGAATATTTGCTTAAGTATTCACAAGGTCTGAAACTTCACAGACCTATTCTGTGAATGTTCATCTGTCAAGGTCCTTGTAATAAGTCATAATATCTGCCATAAACCCCTAAGGCCAAACTGATGAAAAAACATTCCAGAATAGCAAAATACAAATGTACAACATTCATGGCAGCCCTGATGTCTGGTCAGGTGCAAAAGCCTTTCCAAAGACATAAAATAACTGCCAACAGTCCTTCTCAGGAGTTGCAAAAGGGGAGAACACCTAACAAACTCCTTCACACAGCATCAGTAATTTAAAATGCTGGAGAGGGGCTGTTTACAAGGGCATGGAGAGACAGCACAAGGGGTAATGGCCTTAAGCTGAAGGAGGGGAGATTTAGACAAGATGGATGGAAGAAATTCTCTCATGTGAGGACAGTGAGTCCCTGGCACAGGTTGCCCAGAGAAGCTGTGGCTGCCCCCTCCCTGACGCTGTTCAAGGCCAGGCTGGACAGGGATCTGGGCAACCTGGGCTGGTGGAGGGTGTCTCTGCCCATGGAACTAGATGGGCTTTGAGGTCCCTTCCAATCCAAACTGGTCTGGGCATCTACGATTACTAATCACTGTGTTTGGTAATATCACATGTTAGCAGTCATCAACACTGAGCTAGAACTGGGTAAGAGTGGCTTCACCTTCAAAGACAATGAAAATTATGTTGATTTCTGTAACATGGGGTATAGATAATGACTGCAGATCAGAAATTTCATTTCACCCAATGAGCATCCCTTTGGGTGCTGACAAAAATCAGAGCCACACAAAGTTTGTATGGATTGCCACAGTTAAGGGGAGTTTCAGACCCCACAAGATAGCAGGGATCAATTTAGGCAACACCTAAATGCCACTTTGCCTACTTTCATTTGTATTTTCAGGGTTAATGCAGTGTGAACACTCCAGAAAGGGGGTCTACTTCAAAGGCATAGCACAGTGCTATTCATTGTAATCAGGCACCTTCCAGAGCCTCTGAGGTCTCTTCATGGAGCCTGGACTCCACAAAGGCATACAGCTGAGCACTGTCAATGCCAAAGTCATGCCCTCCTGCTTCCCTGCCTGCGACCCTTTCTCACGCCACGTTGTGCACTGAGCCCAAGGGGTGAAGATGGAGGTGCGCTGGTGTCGCAGAGAGCACTGCTGTGAGAAGCTGCAGCCACGCAGCCAAGCCTCCTCAAGGCTGAGGGAAATGAAGTTCCTCCCCAAGGGAGGGTCTAGCCACCCTCCTCACTCAGCAGAGCGATGGATGGGCACCCGTTCATGCTGCAAGTGAGGCAGCCACCACTGCTCTACAGCAAAATTTGGCAAATGCCAGGATTTCATCATTAACTGTACCTGCAGGATCTCATCACACTCCCTGTTTATCAGGCACATGTTTATGTAGGGCATGAGTAACACTGGATCGACTTCCAGCATTGTTGCTTCTATTCGCTTCAACAGTTGTCTGTGCAGCTCCAGTTTTTCCAGTTTGCTGAAGTCCCAGTTTTCAATTGCTTCTGCCAGTCCAGTGTAACCTTTCAGAAAAAAAGACTAATTGTTACTATGAATTTGATCCCTAGCCAGAATAGACAGGAACAAGGCAAAAAAAGCCCCAGATAGCTCTAGTCACCGTGGAGAAATTAAAATTATTGTGGCCTGTAACTGACAAAAATCTAGGTAAGCTGCAAACAATTTTTATAGATTAAATTACTTTTTCCTTTACAGCGTTTGTATGTACAAAATGAAAAACCCTGTGCTAGAAGAGCAGTGACACTTGCAAGGAGAAGAAAAGAGCTACACAGTGTCACAACTCACATCACCCAAGCAATCCTAACAAACCCCTTCCTCTGATCCGCACAATCCTCCGATGCCCACAGGCCTCAGTATTCTTCCACGGGAATTCAGGGAGCATGGGACACTGCTCAGAATCACAAACACCTTTGCTCCTGTTTTCTTCACCAGCCCTTTACCTTTTAGTCCTGGCTCCACCCCCCTTCAAAAATCCTTATCGTATTGGACTCAGGTCAGTCCCTGACAGCCTAGACAGCAGCAAACAGCTGAAAATGCTGTCCTGGAACAGGCAGTGGCAGGAAATCATGTTTAGAGAACTTGTATGATTTGCTGTGTAGTCTCAAGAGGTGAAAGAAAGCAGGTCAGAGTCCCAAAGGAACTGTGGGCAAAGAGAAGGCGTTTGCCTAACTTCTTACTTTCCTTAGAAGAGAGAAGTGTGGATACTTACCACCACAGTGTCTTCAATCTAGTTACCACCAATCTAATTATCACCTATCTTGGCATTGCTCTTGCATTTGGCAGGTGCAATATTCTAATCTTAGGCCCAACTAATAGGCACTTGGGATAGCACTTGGAGTCCACAGGTCATTTTTTTTCAGTTTTCTGCTGTAAATACACCGAACTGAAAGCTATCAGCATGTTCAAAGAAGATCTAGTATTTCCTGTAAGAGGAGAGTGGGCTACATACAAGTTAAAAGAAATTTTGTAATACTCGATCACTGAGGTGCTGTAACTACCTGTAGTTAATAGTAAATGAAAACAAAACCAGCTTATGGCATGAGATTCTCAGATTCAAGATACCTAACAAATCACCATCAAGAATCTATGATAAAACCTTCATGTATGGAGGAAAGCTGGCAAACCCTGGTAATTTCACACTTCAGAATCTCTTCTGTCACCGTTTGGAAAGGAAATTGCATTAGGACAGCACTCATTAAGTAGTTACAGCTACTGAGGAACAATCATCTCATTTATGAACTATTCATGGCTAGTTACTTCTGGAAACATACTTTTAAGACCTGTGAATAATTTTTAAAAATCAGTTTCTAATTTAAGACTCTGTCCTGGAGTGCTACCAGTTAACCCACACTCAAATTCTGAAACCCATTTGGCTTTCTCTTCCAGAGGAGTGAGATTTGTTTATTTAGATTTGGTGAGAACAATATCAGTTTGTTCTCTGAACACTCAGATAGGCCTCCTGTCAACAAGGCCTCATCCTGCATCCCCTCATCTTTCATTGAGTTTCCCCATAATCAAATTGTTTCAGCTTTCCTTTCAGCCAGCCACTTCCTTGTGCCATCCAAGTTGTATTTCACAGAATACTGGGTTGGAACAGACCTTTGAGATCATCAAGTCCAACCATACCCATCCTCTACTAACCCATATCCCTGAGCACCTCATCTACCAGTCTTTTAAATGCATCCAGGGTTGGTACTCAACCCCCTCCCTGGGCAGCCTGTTCCAGTGGCTGGTAACCCCTTTGGTGAAGAATATTTTCCTAATGTCTAATCTGAACCTGCCCTGGTGCAGCTTGAGCCCATTCCCCCTCCTCCTGTCACCTGCTGCTTGGGCAAAGAGACCAACACCCATCTCTCTACAACCTCCCTTCAGGTAACTGTAGGCAGTGATAAGGTCTCCCCTCAGCCTTTTCTTCGCCAGGCTGAACAACCCCAGTTCCCTCAGCCGCTCCTCGTTAGGTTTGCTCTCCAGCCCCTTCCCCAGCCTGGTTCCTCTTCTCTGGACACACTCCAGGACCTCAGTGTCTTTCTTGCAGTGAGGGGCCCAGAGCTGAACGCAGCACTCGAGGGGTTCCATCCTCCCTCGACCTATGTTTCCCTACTGCACCCCGTCTGATGTGACAAAACCCAGCGCCAGAGGATAAGGGAACGGCGCTGGACGCGGGCCGCGGCTCCGGCGGGGAAAGGAGACGCGGAGGCGACAGCGTTTGCCAGCGTAACACCGACCTGCTGCAACCAGGGCGTCCAGGAAGCCCCGGAGCCAGCCCTCCGCCTCCAGCTGCAGGACGGCATCCAGGAACAGCGCGGCGGCCGCCGTCACCCCCTTCTCCTCCTCCTCCTTGCGGACCCGCTCCTTCACCTCTGGCAAAAGCCCGAGAGAGGCAGAGCGTCAGGGGGGTGCCGGCGTGGCGGCGGGGAGGGGAGGGGAGGGGAGAGCTCCCCACGCCCGCCGGCAGCGGGGGGGACGCGGGCGCGGGGGGGAAGCGAGCCGCTGGCGGCCCCTCACCGTCCGACAGCCAGTCCGTCATGTTGCTGAGGATGAAGACGGGGTTCAGGCTCTTCTCGATGTAACGCCTGTAGCACTCCAGGCTCTTCTTCTCCTCCGCCGTCATGGCGAGGCCGGCTGCGCGCCGCGGTGCCCTGGCGCCGGGAGAGCCGGCGGGCGGCGAGGGGAAGCTCCCCGGAGGCAGGGACCGGGAGAGAAAGGGAAACTCCGTGCCGGCGAGGGAAAGGAAACCGAAAGCAGCCGCCTCCCGCCGCCCTGAGCTGGGGGCGGGGGAGGAAAAGGCAGGCGTTCAGCGACACGCACGGTCGGGCAGCCGGTGCGGCTGCCTGGGGTGGTGGGGCGAGGTCATGGGGAGAAGGGCATCGCTTCCCTTTTGACCTCCCTGGATTTACAGGCTGGGTCCTGGGTTTTGAAATAATTTTAAAATTTATTTTTTAGAGGAAGGCAAGGCTACATAATTGCAGAACTGGTCTGGAAATCCGTCTGGGCTTCCAGCCCGACATGCTTTACAGCTCCATCTTTGGCACGGAAAGGAAGGACACTGTTTCTGTTCACCTCTACAACATAAGTTTGTTTAATTTGCAGCCTAATGATGTGGCAGACAGCCTGCTCTGCCTTCTAAGGGATCACTCCTGTTTCTGTTTATCCAGCCTGCTGCAGTAAGAAGATCCCTACAGGCTTCATTTCCTTGTGTACAACAGGGTGGACCTGCCAGCCTTCAGGCTTGTGTCCCAGCTCACCCTCAGAGCACAGCCACAGATGGACAGCAACAGGCAGAGCAGAGAGCATTTCCTACTCAGCAGCTCGCTTCACAAGTGCCTGTTACAGCTTTTGCTCTGCTAGTGGCAAGGGACCTTAGCACTCAAGGTGCATGTAGCACATAGAGAGTTCAGGGACACAAACCCAGTGTTCCAGCTGTGTAGGAAAAACCCTGCCATGCAGAAACCCATTCCCATGCTTTGTCTGAGAGCAGGAGGGAAACAGGCTCCTTGCCTGTTGCTTCTTCAGCCTTGCAGATTGACATGCTGCTCTTCAACAAAGCTGGCACAGGAAAAAAGTGCCTGTGTACAGGATGTGGGATGGCATCTGCTGAGGGCTCCAAGCTGGGTCCTGCAGAGTGGGGACCAGTCCCTCCAGGCTGGAGATGCACCTGCTGAGAGCAGATGGCTCTCCCAGGCTCGTGCCTCTAATGTGTGCAGGGTGGTGATGCAGAGATAGGAGTTGTGGCCTGTTGAACCTCTCATACTCATGTCCACCGTGGCTGGTTGACACTGCTCTTGAATTCAGTGTCTGGCTGCAGCAGCACGAGTGGTGGGTTGCAGTGGCTGGGGTAGCACTACATTTTGTTGTGTGAGAACACACAAAGAGCACTAAAAATGCTTTAACCTGCCCATGTTGCTAGAAGTCATGGTGCTGATCAGTTTCTTGGAGATCTTTCTAGGCCAGGGTGTAGGAAATGTGTTACTTTTTCTCTCTGAAACTCTTGTGCCTTGAAAGATCACCAGGTGACCCACCAAATCCTGTGCTAGAGTGCAGTATGGGAGAATGTTGCTGCTGTGGTCCACGAGTCATGATTCTCTGCCATTTTCAGAGCAGAGCCTGTGGTTGTCATGCTCAGCTTTATGTTGTGCACATCCAACATTTTGCAGGTTGCCATATGCAGACTTTCCCCAGCATCACCACAAATTGTCCACTTGGCAGAGAGCAACACACCACACGTGATCCTGAGGCCAGCCTTCTCACACAGTTAAACTGAGGGGAGCACAAAGACAGAAATCACCCAGCATGGCAAAGAGGTGAAGAAAAAGTGTGTCCCCAGCCTGACTTACTCCTTAGTAAGGCAGTAACAGGAGAAACTACCAGAGAAAAGGTGCAGGAGTCTACTAGGCAGCCTAAGTGTGGCAAATTATGTAAGATGCTCAACAGGGTGTGTGTGGGGAGTGATGCTGATTACTGGTGTCCTTGAGCATGGGTGTAGAGTCAGAGAATAAGTATGCTGAGTCAACAGGATGGGGGCAAATGAGCATAACATGAATGGGGCAGGTTGATTATTGGGGGGGAGGGAAGGAGAGGGAGGGCATGGGCAGGGGAGGGAAGGAGGTACCAGGTCAATGACATTTACTGGGTAGACTGAGCATGTAAGACCATTTATTATAGTGACCTGCAGAGTAAATGAGTGTGTGTACACAATGTTCTTTATTCCAGCCACAGGTGCCCACTGATCCTGTTTAACTACATTTCTGAACCCTGCTGGTTCCTAAACCGTCAGAAAATTAAATAAAACCATCTACTGAATCATCTTAGAAAGTTTTCACCAAAAGATCACCCTTCAAGCCTTTCACTTCCACTTTCACTTCTACTCTGGGAAAAAGAAAAAATATTGAAAAGCAATGTAACAAGTACTGTTCAATACATTTTTTTTCCTAACCCATTCACACTTTCCTTTTTCTAGACTGAGCCCTCCAAGCACTTACAAAATTCCTGACACTTGGTTGAGATGTTAAATGGCCACCTGTTAGAAACTAACAAACTAAGCCCTGGTGTTTATGGAAGGTTTTAGGGTACTCACATATAGGCACCCACACTTTTCCCTCTGCTTGGGACAGCAAAAGCAGTCTAAAAGTGCAGTGACTACTGAATACTTAACAGCCAAAGGAAGGATAGATCTTTGTGTCTCCAGTCTTGTAACACTTCATGAGCACAGGACGTAGCTTACACAAATGCTCTATAAATGGTGTATTATAGAGAAAAGGAAAAGGCAACAGACATAAATCCTTTGCATCAACTGTGTTGCAGGTAAACAGTCCTGACAAGCCCACGTGCCCAGAGCGGGTGGACGGGCAGGACATGGTGCCCGCTTTCTGCCCACGCTCTGGTGCACAGCGTGAAGTCATGCTTTAAAATACTGTACTGGCTGACATTATTTATTAGGCAATAAGAAAGGCTTAAAAGCACACCTAAAAATATGACTTGTAACCAAACACAATATCGTGGTTCTTCTCCAGAAACTGAGATTTCAGCTAATTACCTGCTGCATACCCCAAGTGGGCCAGATACTGAATATTCTTGCTTAGAGCTCCAGCCAGCCCTAACCAAGAGTTTCATAGTTAATCGCTCCCTGACATTTACCTTCTTTCCCTCCAGATAAACTTGGTGAAGTTCCATTGACTTATCCGAGTTGAGGGCCTGCCCCGTCATATTTTAATACCTTGCCTTTTCTCATTACATTTGAGGTCAGAATCATGCCTTGAAAGCAGAATAGTTGGGTGGGGATTTTTTCCCAAATTAGATCTAAAAAGCAACAGAAACCTGAGTAAACTCACTAATGCATTGAAATGATAGCCAAAACAAATCCTAATAAAAGATGAAAACACCAACTAAATGTTGAATCAGAAAGAAATATTGGTAATCCTTTCCCTTTGGAGATAAAATATGACAAGTTTGTTATTGTATACAGGGAAACTTGCAAACCAAGACACAGTTCAGTACTAGAATGGGTTAAGTTAGTTCTGCAAGTCTTCCCCACACTCCTCAAAATGGGTAAAAAAGAAATCCATCTTGATTTATTAATTTATCAATCAAGTGGGTTTGACTAATGAAGGGAATGATTTTGTTCAGAAACATTATATACAATAGTAATACAAAGGAATGGATGTATTCTCTGCTTTAAAAGTACTTAAAGTGACATGAAGGATTTCATTACTTGGGAATATGATTTAGATAATTTAATATACAGGATCACAGAATCACAGAACGTTAGGAGTTGGAAGGGACATCGAAAGATCATCTAGTCCAACCCCCCTGCCAGAGCAGGGTCACCTAGACTGAATCACACAGTAACACATCCAGGCAGGGTTTGAATATCTCCAGAGGAGACACCACAACCTCTCTGGGCAGCCTGTCCCAGTGCTCTGTCACCCTCACAATGAAAAAGTTCCTCCTTACATTCACATGGAACTTCCTATGCTCCAGCTTGCACCCACTGACCCTTGCCCTATTGCTGGCCATCACTGGAGCCTGGCTCCATCCTCCTGACTCTCTCCCTTTGCATACTTATAAACATTAATGAGGTCACCCCTCAGTCTCCTCTCCTCCAAGCTAAAGAGGCCCAGCTCCCTCAGCCTCTCCTCATAAGGAAAGTCTTCCATTCCCTTAATCATCTTCCTGGCCCAGCTCTGGACTCTTTCAAGAAGTTCTATGTCCTTCTTGAACTGAGGGGCCCAGAACTGGACACAATATTCCAGGTGTGGTCTGACCAGGGCAGAGTAGAAGAGGAGAAGGACTTCTCTTGACCTACTAACCACACCCCTTCTAGTACACCCCAGGATGCCAGGAGAGTGGCTAAGAAAAAACTTGAAAAATTTTGAAAAAGCAAAAAGTTTTAATTTCTGCCCATGGCAGAAATCAGAAATAAAATTCACTCTTCCAAATAAGAAATTTTGAAATGCCATTCCAAGAGGCTGAGCACACACATCTCACCTTAATTTCAAACGGGATTGTAATTATTTCATCCTATTTGCTTTTGAGATCCCACTCATTTTCACACCATTTCAGAGTACCTCCATTTTATAAATAGGAAACCCAGGCATGATTAATGCTTAGAGGTCAATGTCCATATTTTGCACCTTCTGCCATTTCAGTGGCTTCCAGCCTTCATGCCTGTGAACAAGGGCAAGGTACTACCTGTTGGGTTGCCTGTGCTGCCACAAGTAGTTTATGGCAATGGGGAAAAGCATCACTCATTCTCCATCTACCTATTTAACCATCTTCTTCCAATGTAAGTCAACAGGAAATGCAGTACACAACAGTTTTAAAAAAATAATAATCAAAAGATGAAGCTATTATGCCCAAAAGAGTTTGTGAATTACATATTTCTTCGGAGAAAACCATAGTTAGCCTTACTGAAATCCTGATCTCTCTCTGTTCCTTGTCACTTGCACCTTAGTTTTGTTGAAGTAATGGAAGATAAAATTTGACAAACATGGTACATGATGGCAAAAGGTCCTGTTGAATTAAATCCAGTGATGCCTGCTTGTTGCCCACTGATTGTGGAAAAGTCACATCAAGTCTTTTGCAAAGACACTCACTCTTATTTTTCAGACTCAAAATGAGGGTAAACATGCCACATCAGTTGAGGAAAGACAATCTGGGAGATCTGAGAGTTCAGGTTCAGTTTCACTTCAGGTAGGTACTATCACTTCTCTTTTTTTCAAATGAATGGCGCTGGTGAAATCAGTGGATGACACAGACATAAAGTAAGCACAAAAAAAGCAAATTGGGTTCTGTCTGCTCTGTCCCACAAAAATAGAATAGTCTTTATTTCTGTTTTATATGTAACTCTAAAAAATGTTATCTGTTATTGCAGTGTAACACACAAATGGGACAGGATTTGATTCTGGGTTTAGAGGATGTTTTTAAGTGAATGAGTTTTTGGCATCTCCATAGTTAAAATCTGGGTTTGAGAAACCTGTCCTGTGAGCTTTCAGTGGAGAGGGGTTGCCCAACTGAGACACCTTTTTTCAGAGCCTCTGGTAAACCTAAGAAAGATGTGCCACCTCACTTGCAGGTGAATGTGTTATAAATTTTAATAACTGTGAAATGAAGAATAAAAAGCCCCACTGATGTAAGGAACCTGTTTGGATTTTTTAACAATAAAGTGAAATGGGAGAGTTTACCAAGAGAGGAGATGGGTTTCTCATTACTTTGAAGCCTTTAAACAAAGTTGGGTGTCCCTCTCAAAAGTCACAGTTGTAGTTTAAATAAATAGTATTTGACTCAAAGGGAAAGTAAGTTGATTGTGTTCTTAAGACTACATCTTACAGCATGTCAGACCAGATCAGCTTAATGATTACGTCTGGCCTTTGCATCAAAAGCATATATAATAACCTTAGATTTACCAAAACCATCAGTGAAACACAAGTCTCTTGATTATAATTTCATGTCTGCTTAACAGGAACATTTTCATTTGCAAACTAAGATGGAGCAGTGCTCCAGCTGATGAGCACTGAAAGTCTTGGGAAGAACCAAATGCGCCACGCTCTAAGTTTTGGCCAGGAGAGTAAGTTAAACCATTCCTGTTTGGGTTTTAAATACCCACATCCCCTCAATAGCCAATTCTGATGTTTTATGTCTCACCTAATCAATTAAACACGAATCATTGAAGTGTCAGTGCCTCCATTTCATCAGATCTGGTCGCCACTGTGGATATAGAGCACTATTCCATGAAGACACTCTTTTCTTAAATACAATTTGTTTTAACACAGAAAGTAGACACAAAGTTAAGTATTTCCTCTCAGCCTTTTCCATCAAGGGAGGTGTCAGGCAGCCACATTTTGATTCAACACTGCAATACGGTTTTCTTCCAAAGCTGTTATGCTTGTGAATTACTTCTGCTTGGAGGTCATGGGAGAAAGGACATGTTTTGTCTCATGGAATCAGATTATACATAAATGCTGTTAACAGAAGCTGTTAGCAGCATTATACCACTTAGAGAAGAGAGATTTCTTCAAGGAAAGCTTCCTTTCAGTGTTTGCTCAGCACTAATCCAAAATAATAACCAAACCAAACTGGACAGTACCAGAAGCCAGACAAAAGACACATTTGTTGAACAGCTTGCTTTTCCAGATGGCAAACACGCAGTTACAGTTCATAGGCACATAAAGTCACTACAGTGAAAACATGCCCTATAATGCCACTACGTCAATTTAATATAAAATTTAAAAAACCCAAAACCCAAATAAACAACAACAACAAAATCCAACAAAAACACTACCAAAAAGTGTGTTCCTCAAAAAATTTATTTCAAAGTTTGAAAAGTGGTATTAGGTGTAATGTAATGGAAAATGGAATCACATCAGTAAACTGGACAAAATTTTGTCAGTTTCTAAGAAAACAAAAGCTGTAAGCGTTTCTTTCCACTTACAGATCTGTCATTTTACAAGTGCTCAGCATCCTTTCTCCAACACCACCATTTCCTCAGAAGGTGCAATATCCTCAGGTTAAACAGCTCTGTGACTCATCCAGATAGATCTCTAACTGGGAGACGTTAGACAGATGTGAAACAGGGCATTTACATCTCTCCCAAAATACGCATCAGTCCTAAATACTGCCACCTCTGTGAATCTATCTATCCTACAGATACCCAGTTCTGCACTGAACCCATGCATTTTCTGTCCAGGCTGAAAGCTTCACAAGATTGTGTACAATCTACTGGCATAAACCTCAAGGCAGTTCTTGCATTTCAGGTCAAATTTTATTGTCAGGCACATAGATGAACAGACCACAGTTTAAAATTTGAGATATTTGCAGGTATCTCAGCAGCCTTTATAGGGTTTTCTTTCATCTGAACCCAAATCATACAGCTTTTATGACGTCTTACATAACTTTCAGCATAAAATGCTGTTATCCTCCCCTTATTTCAATCCTTTCAATCAACTGAAAGTTAAGAGAACATAGCCATATTTTGGAATTGTTATTTTTACACTGCTAGAGACAATAAGCTCCTTCTTGTGTTTTTTGTAGAAGTATTTTACAAGCAAATGCCTGGAATTACACTTGACAGATCACTACACCCAACTTTTATAAGAGACCTTAAGAATAGATTAAGAGCAGTAAGATATAATAATAATAATAATAACTTCTGAAAAGAATCAATCACACACATCACTTACAGCCACTAGCCACTGCGCTTTCTGATCATTATGAAGTCAGCATAGGTTTTCCCTTAAACCAGAACTGAAATACTTTGCAACTCTTCACACAGGGTATGATTTGACATATTCAGTACCAACAAACAGTAAAACTTGCATCCATTGAAGATGGATGAAGATTGAAGATTGAAGATGGCCTCCTCTTTCCATCTCCTCCCTCAATCTTCCCCTTTCCAACCTCAGGGTTCAATCTAGTCCTTTCCACCCCCATCACCTTTGGGGAACAAACCAGACCCTGCCTGTAGAGGAGTGGGACTCAAGGTCCCCAGCATAGAGAAATGCCTAGTCAGGATGCACAGCCCATCCTGGATCCAGCCTTGACAGCCTGGCTTTTCCCCCCACTCCACCCTCCCCCAGCTCTCACTCCACACGTTCACCCCCAACACATCACACCATCTTGCCTGGGACCCTATGGGGAGTCCTAAGTGTTGGTATGGGCTGGTGCAGATAAAGACACCTCTACTGCCCCTTGTGTCTGCACACATCCTAACAATATACAC
Source organism: Gallinula chloropus (assembly GCF_964237585.1). NCBI lineage: Eukaryota > Metazoa > Chordata > Aves > Gruiformes > Rallidae > Gallinula > Gallinula chloropus. The sequence goes on from NC_140089.1 coordinate 19,146,715, forward strand.
CATGTTTCAGTCTCAAAGTCTTTGGACCAAGATGCTTCATTAAACTGTACATTTCACTGGTTTTCCAAAGGGAAAGAAAATCCCAACAGGCAGGTAATTTCTGCAGTAACCTTTTTTGTGTTAACTCTGACGTGCCGTGTGAAGATGCTAGATTTCTCAGTGTAAAAACATTGGTGCCAAAAATTCACTCACATTGATGTGCTTGTCACTGGGTTTTAATGCAACCAAACCTCTTGCTGTGGTTGGCAGTCCTTGCAGCAGTGAGCTTTAAAAGCAGCATCTCTTCTGCCTGTAACTTGTAATAGATTCACCATTTCCTGAAAATAGCGCCTTACGAATTAAGCAGCTCTACCAATAAATATACACCTTGACAGCAGTAGCATTACATGCTTCTTCACCACTCTGCCAGAGTCACATTTCCCTAACATTTTCCCCAATTACTCTTCTTTCCTCTGTCATGTACCCACTAAGAAATTAATCTATCATCTATCACAGTCCTGGGTCTTCTGCAAGAGAACTGTCTGTCAAAACGAATACCCATGTTTAACTGACATTGTTGTAGCACAGTTTAGATTTTGCTTTAGTAGATACATGTGTCAAAAATTGACATTTTTGCATAGCAGTCTTGTGGGTTACATACAAGCCCAACATGTCCTTGGATTTTTTTCCTCCCCACCAAAACCAAACTACCGTATAATGAACTAGAGGTAAAGCTTAAGAACATTTCTGCAGTGTGCTGCAAACAGCCTTAAAAAGTTTGGTTTTTTTTTTAATGGGGTGAAATGCTGCAAGTAGAACAGTGCTTCTGTGCTTGATTTATAAATTATCTTCACAGTGATACAACCCTGTATCAGTACTAACAGTAAGACATTACTTGCAGTGTTATTTTATGTGTGGTATTGTAATGGCGATGCCTTTAGTAGCCATTTAAGCTGTTGCTAGGTCTTTTTGAGATGTATTGCCTAATCAATAAACTTGATAGCCAGGCTTTTTTCTTAGACCTATACAATCCCCTCTGCTCATCAGAAAAAGATACCCCTTTTATCAGTGGCAACTGAAATGAATTCTGAATCGATGAGAGTTTCAGGTACAGGCAGGAAATAGCAGAGCAAGTGGTGGGGTCATCTCCATCCTGGGAGGGTTTTGAGCTCTGACCAGGTAAAGGCCTCAACAACTTGGTCTGTCCTCCATGGCAGGGCCTGCTCTGGGCAGGGTGATGGGCTGGAGACCTCCCATGGTCTCTGCCAGCCTAGATTGTCAAATGGTACTATGACCATGAAGGGGAGCAATGTCATGCCTCACAGACAATTGAACCTGCTCGTTCCCCTTCCTTCATAATGCACTCCTATGCTGCTATTAGGATGTGATCACTGTAGCCTGAGGAATGGCAGACTCATAAAGAGGACAAGTAGCAAAGGGAAATGTCGATTTCAAAATGTCCCAGATGCTTTTTGCCATTTGCAGTGGGTTTTGTGGTTTTCATGTTGAGCAAGAGGCATTAGAGCTCTGAAAAAATGCATTAGGTGGATGCACTTGTCAGGATACAAATACTAATTGCAATAACCGTTGCCCATAACTCACACTGACTCATGCTATGAAATGACACCCCTGCGTGATAAATAAGGAATGGGATCACATGTTCTTATATATCCATCTCCAAATGGAATAACCTCATCTTGGTATATTCTGCTCTCTCACCTCTAATATGGCATACTGCTCTTTTTTGTAGAACTGATGCCCTTGATTAAGTTGTTCCCTTTCTGTTTTCTTGCTATTTGTATATTGTCTACCCAGAAAAACGATGGTTCCAATTCAGAAATTTGGTCATATTAGCTATTTCACAGTAGATAAGGACAATACTATTTTTCTAAATCCTATTTGGTTTATTGAGAGAAGACCTCTAGTAGGACTAACTAATCAGCATGGGACACAATGACTGAAAAGGCATCACAACATCATGGTCAGAAGTAAGAGAGGTCTCTGAAGAACGATTTCATTACAGACGGACAAACACTACTGCTTTCTTACATGGAATATATCCTGTCTGTGAATCCTGATGTACGACTTGATACTTATACTGCCAGCTTGTGAAAAGATTATGAGCTGATGATACGTATCTTGCATGTCCCCTTCTGTCTGCTGTTTCTGCCCCAGCTCCCTTCCCAAGAGATACAGATTTAGGGACTAACTGCTCTCAGAAAGTGTCCTGTTGAATGCAGGAGTAACAACAAGCTGTTTTCTGAAACAATTTATGACTAAGCATTAAATCAACTTTCAAAATTTGTATAGCTGACCTCATATCTGTAGTTTCACTTTCTGTCTTTGGCTAGGGCAGCTGAGTTTTGAAGTTTCGGCTTACTATCAGAGACACACCTATACCTCAGTTTACCTCTGGAAAGAGAGTCATAGGCTGCTGTTTTCCCCTCTCCCATAGCCCAGAGGGCTATGACATTCACTAGGGAGCTGGTGCTTCTGTTTAAGGACTAGACTGTCTCTAAACATGGGAGCAGGTAAGGTCCCTGCATGAGCCAGAGTGCTCTTTTCCAGGCTGAACTCTTTACATGTGTCCCCCGCCTCACTCCTCAGGGATACTCCATTCTCCACAGTGCCCTTAGCTGTTCCCAACATCCTGCTTTGGCTTTCCATGCCCAATGCTGATACAAGTGAAGCGTGCAGAAGCAAGGGTTTCTTTTGCCATGAAGACCCAAGAGAGGTCTCTGATAGCCCTGACTGTGTGCTATTGTATGTATGGTGAGTAGCTGAGAAACATTAACTGGTAATATCAATACAACGTGAAATAGATCTGTTAAGCCCCTCGTGTTTGTGTGGAAGACTTGAACAGACTGCATACTCAGCTAGGATGCTTTATAAGTTATATTGTAACTCCCTCTGGTGATGATGGCTGGCATCAGACCTAGAAGTCAAGTTCATAGCAGCTTTCAGAGCATATTTTTATTTCTACAAAATTAATTTAAGTTGATCTTTAAAACTGCACATTTTTATAAGTTTCTCAACAGCTGTCCACTGTGCAGAGAATAATTAATTAATAAAAATAATTGAATGTAATAATTAAATAGTAATCAGTGTTGTAGAAGACTATGTGCTAGATTCCATCATGTCAGGAGAAAAGCATAAAGTTGTTGATGCAGGACAGCACACGAGGAGGGCTGGAAGCCCCTTTCACGACTGAAGGATGCATGGGCATGTTTCAAAATAAGCTGTAATACCTGGACTAGGTGCACTGCAACAGTATCTAATGTCTCCGGCAGCCACCTCTTGTGGGATGCTCACAGTTCTCTGGGTCTAAGCCAAGGCTCCAGAACAGCGTTCGGACAGACCCCCTTCTTTTGTGACTCCTCCTATTAATCCTTCAGGTGAACCTGTGAGAGCTGCCAATGTCCTTTGAAAGTGACATTTAGCATGACATTTCATGCTTCATGGGGAAAACATGGTGTCTTTTAAAATTGGGGGGGGTTCCGCCTTAAGAAAGTGTTTCTCTTTTCTGAAGATTTCTATATCACATCATTCATGACTGTGTCAGATGGCTCCCTGTAAAGCTGTTAGAAGACATAATTATGCTAGAGCATAAAATTATGGCAAGGCAAAGGATGAGAAACAGAAGGAAAAATTATTGAAATTACCTTTGCCTGTACTATGTCAGGAATGCAGCACAGATTTTAAGTAGTTCTGTAACAGAGAAGAGTTTTGTTGCCCTCTTATTCTTGGTTCCTTGAAAATCATCAAAGTGCTGAGGATGACCCGAATCCCCTCTAATGCTTCTAGCATTCCACTGTGAAATTAGCATCATTTTTCATCCCAGTAGATTTTTATCTCAAGCCTTTTGGGTCCTGATACAGTGAGACAGAATCTACAGCTAAACCTGGGAGTTTGACATCCAAAAAAAAACCAGAGGGAAAAGTGCAGGGACTGACTGCTGTCATTAATGTTTGTGGCTTAAGGAGCAGATGTGGTGACTGCTGCTGGTAGTGCTGTTCAGTGCCACTCACCAAAAACCCCTGCCCATCACAGAGAGCCAAATTTCTTTTTTACAAATGTGTTTTCCAACAGGCATTTGGTACTTCCCAGTCCTCTCCTCCAGAATACGGCTTGTTGGTCCAAGGTATCTTTTTTAAATCCTGAAAAGTAGTTCAATAGAATGGTAACAGGCATTTATAACTAACAACTGAAGGACCCAAAATCTTCATTATCTAAATGTTTTTATTGTCCACTTTTTCATTAGAAGATTCATGCTAGAAAGCAAATCTCTGGGATAATCATGTGCATTCCATACACTATTCAGTGCATACACGTCCCATAGGTAACAAGATGCTGATTAATGTGCATTAAAGAGTTTACAGCCTTGATCAGCCCCTGATCAAGGCTCACCCCTGCAAAGAGGTAATGATAAGAAATAGCTGGAATTATCAGTCAAGTCAGACTTCATGGACTTTACCTGTGGCCTGAGCAAAAACTTATTAAAAAAATGTGTAATGCCAGACTTTCAGGTGAGCAAAACCCCCCAAACTTCAAACAACGCACCGGGAAAGGTTTGCTGCTAAACTCACAGTTAGCTGTAATAGGCTTTATAAAGGGAATACCCTGTTCACTAATTTTTCAATGGCTTTTGCTGGGAGCATCTGCTGAAAGAAGAAATTATTACTATTTCTATAAGCTTACACCTATAAAAAGCACCACCTGTGACATTTCCATGTTACAACCTCCTTACTTTTTAAATAAAAACATGAATCAGTGTTTTAATAAGAGTGTGAATCATGTCCAGTGAATCAGGACACAAGAATGTTTAGAAAGTTACAGATCTCCTCTTGATGGTGTGGCCTGACAGAGGGATGTGGAGGAGCAGCCTGAACCCTGTGGCTTGATGAATGTTCGATTTTTAAGTAAATCCAAATACATAGGCTGTCAAATTTTCAACTCACCTTCCGCACAATCTTGATTAGTGCATAGGTGCATTTTAGGCAGTTTCTTGAAGGCCAAGTGTTTTAATGAAGCGTACCTGCACCCATGGGAATACTTGGTTCCCACAGACACCCCAGGTAGGGCAAATACTGAGCCATTTGCTGAGCCAACAGACTTCAGGTGCACTGCAGTGCCACAGCCATTATCGTCATGTATAGCCATTGTTTTGTTTGCATCACACTGTTGTTCACATGCCAATCCAGCTGGATTCAATGAGTAAAACCTGCTGCTATATAAGCCAGTGGGAGTTCTGCCACCTTTCTCAAGGGCAGCAACACTTCAAACAATAAGACTGTCCATGTCAGTAAGTTTGTCTATGTGTATGAACATAACCGTGCCTGGCTGACCCTCCTTTGGGCTTATCCTCAAGTGAATGAATAAAAAATGCAAGCATACTACATGCTTAATCATGCTTACTACATGCTTGAACCTCATCTGGTTTCTCCCTGCCCAGCTCTCCAGCCTGTCCAGGTCTCTCTGGATGGCAGCGCAGTGTTCCTGCGTGTCAGCCACTCCTCCCAGCTGTGTATCATCGGTGTACTTGCTGAGGGTGGATGCTATTCCCTCATCAAGGTCGTCGGTGAAGATATTAAACAGGACTGGACCCAACACTGAACCTGGGGAACACCACTAGTCACAGGTCTCCAGTCAGATTCTGCTCCACTGATCACCACTCTCTGAGCTGGGTCCGACAGCCAATTCTCAACCCACCTCACTGTCCATTCATCTGTCCCAAGCTCTCTCAGCTTTGCTATCAGGATGTCATGGGAGACAGCATTGAAAACCTTGCTGAAGTCAAGGTAGATGACATCCACTGCTCTCCCTCCATCCACCCAGCCGGTGATGAGATCATAGAAGGCTATGAAATTGGTCGAGCACGATCTCCCCTTGGTGAATCCATGCTGACTACTCCTCATGACCTTCTTCTCATCCAATTGCTTGGAGATGGCATCCAGAACAAGCTGTTCCATCACCTTTCCAGGGACAGAAGTGAGGCTGACTGGCCTATAGTTGTTGGGATCCTCCTTCTTGCCCTTTTTAAAGACTGGACTGACATTGGCTATCCTCCAGTCTTCAGGCACTTCTCCTGTTCTCCAAGACCTGTTGAAGATGATAGAGAGCGGCTCAGCAATCACTTCTGCCAGCTCCCTCAGCACACGTGGATGCATCCCATCCGGGCCCATGGATTTATGTGTGTTAATCCCTTTGAGACGCTCCTGGAGCACCCCCACCTCAACCAGAGGGAAGCTCTTCATTTCCCAAACTCTCTTACTTTCTTCCAGTGTCTGTGTGTCCCAAGGGGTCTTTGAAGTGAAGACCGAAGCAAAGGCGGCATTCAGTGTCTCCACCTTCTCAGCATCCCCCATCACCAGGACACCCACCTAGTCCCGCAAGGGACCCACGTTATCCCTGGTCATCCTCTTACTATTCACGTATCTAAAAAACCCCTTTTCATTATGCTTTATGTCCCCTGCCAGTTTCATTGCCAGGTGGGCTTTAGCCTTCCTAGCTGTGTCCCTACAGGCCCTGACAACATTCCTATATTCTTCCCAGGTCCTCAGACCCTTTTTCCACAATTCATAGACCTTCTGCTTCCCTTGGAGTTTACCCATGAGGTCCCTGATCATCCACACAGGTCTTCTGCCACTCTTTCCAGATTTCTTGCTCAAATGGATGCACCGATCCTGGGCTTGGAAGAAATGCTGTTTAAATGCCAGCCAGGTCTCACAGGCTCCCTTACCTGCTAACAGCATAGCCCACGGGATAGCTCCTATTAGGTTGTGGAAGAGACCAAAGTTTGCTCTTCTAAAATTCAGGGTAGCTATCCTACTTTTTGGCTTGCTTCTTCCACTCAGGATCTTAAACTCGACCATTTTGTAGTCGCTTTGTCCCAAGCTGCCCCCAACCTTCACTTCCCTAACAAGCCCATCCTCATTGGTTAAAACAAAGTCCAGTACCCACCTTCCCCTTGAAGATTCCTGCACCATCTGGAGTAAGAAATTGTCTTCTACACAATGCAGAAATTGTCTGGACTGCATATGACTGGTCCTGTTTCTCGCCCAACAAATATCTGGGTAATTGAAGTCCCCCATAAGGACCAGGGCCTGGGATCTCGAGGCTACTTCTAGCTGCTTGTAGAATGCACTATCAACTCGCTCCTCCTCATCAGGCGGCCTGTAGTACACACCCACAACGGTGTCACTCACACTAGCCTGCCCCTGGATTCTTACCCACAAGCTCTCAACTTAGGGATCATCCTCTCCCAGGTGGAGTTCAATACATTCTAGCTGCTCTCTCTCATAAAGAGCAACTCCTCCACCTCGCCTCTCTAGCTTATCTTTCCTAAAAAGCACACAGCCATCCATGACAGCGTGCCAGTCATCCAAGCTGTCCCACCACATCTCCCAATACCTCTGCTCCTCTTTCTCACCTCTGGGTGATGATAGGTCACTCCAACTACAGTAGCTGAGAGCAACCTCCTCTCCGAGCTGATATGGTTGCAGCCCTTTTGAGTGACTCTTCCCCTTTGTGCCCTACATGACTGCAGCCGGATTTTGGCCGTGCGGGGTGTGGAAGTGCTTGCCCTTGCTCAGGAGACTGAGCCAAAGTGTGGTGAGCAGTGAAAACAGGCAACTTTATTTCAACAACTCCGCTCACTTCAGCAACTCTTGCAAGTCCCAAGAAGCATGGGCGGGATGGAGCAGGCCTCTGACACTGCGGATCAGCGGCCATTGGCCCAGCAGCAGACAGCAGTGGTACCAGGCTGCCTGGCCGGGATCCTGGCCCTCCTCCTTCCTCACACCATTTCTCCGTACAGGCCCTGCAGGACTATGTGCACCAGCATGATGAATTGCACCAGGTTCTGCATGGGAAGTGGGCCGGAGGCAGACCCACCCGCCAGAGCTGATGCTGGCAAGGGCCTGGAGGTCTTGTGGATGTGGATCCGTGGCCCTGCTGTCCGCGAGGGCCTTGAGGTGGTGAGGAAGTGGGTCTGTGCCTGTGCTGTCGGGGTAGCCCCGACTGCCGAGTGCAGTCCCATATGGACCAGGATCCAGTCGTAGTAGTGCTGGGTGGAAGTGTAGACACCAGGCCGCCTTGGTCTGGCACAGCCTCTGCCCCAGCTGGTCACTCCCACAAGCCAGAAGTACTCAGCATTTTTGTCCTGGCACATGAGAGGACCACCGCTGTCACCCTGCAGAGAAGAGAGGATGAAGGTGGTGTTGGGTGGCCGCTGTCAGCACTGAGGCTGGTTCCTTCCCTCCGAGGATGGCACCTGCCAGAGCTGCCTCTGCTGCACAGAATGGACTGCTCAGGTGCTGAGAACTCCAGAAACTGGCCAGGAGGGTGCTGTGAGACTGTGAGCTCGGGCTCTCCTTCAGTTCTGTGCAGTGGGGCTGGATGCACGGAAAATGCATCTGCCAGCATTGGGATGTGGGCCTGCGGGCTGCAAAGAGCCCTGGGTGGGCCAAGATGGGGCACCGGGCAAGGACGTGCCCATGGGGAAGGAGAGGCCAGTCCCAGCAGCGCTGGGTGGTGGAGTCTCCTTCACTGGAGATATTCAAGACCCGTCTGGATGCCTATCTGAGTGATATGTCCTAGGGAGCTGCTTTGGCAGGGGGGTTGGAGCCGATGATCTCTCGAGGTCCCTTCCAACCCCTACAATTCTATGATTCGATGGCTTGCCAGGCAAAGCCCATGCCAGAGGACCTTTGGGCCATTGTGACAGGGCTGCCGGTGGTGCTGGGGGCTGGTTTGTCACAGGCTCCTACCTGGCAGGTGTCGATGCCACCCTTCGGATGGCCAGCACACAGGTTGTGGCTGTGGATGGCCCCTCGGTACCACCAGCTGCTGTTACACTGCCGGACATTGATGAGGCGGACCTTGGCCTCCTGCAGCACATCAGTGGGTTCTGCAGCTGTGAGCAAAGAACACAACAGCTCATTACCAGTTCTCCTCTACAGTCCGGGCTAGCCCCTTGCCTAGGGCAGGGCTTGGCTTGGCCTCCGGAAGGCATTGTAGCAGTGTTTACCTTCCATCTTGCTTTGGCTAATGGGTCAGGCCCACCCCCTCTCTCCAGGCACGCGTCCCCACAACCTCACTGTGGCAACATTTTGCCTCTGCTGCCTGCCTGGAAGCCCAGCCCGCCTCCCCAGTGTGCCATGCTTGCCCTCGGGATACAAGGAGTGCTCAGGAGCTCACATTTTGCAGCTGTGGAGCCCCAGCCGCTGACGTAGCAGTTGGTCAGCTCTGACACTTTGAGCCAGGCATCAGGCACACACGCGAGCTGGATGTAATCGCTGCACTGGACAGGCTGGTCCAATTCCAGCAGCGCAATGTCGTTCTTCTGCCTGATGTTGCTGTAGTGCTCGTGAACGATCAGCCGCCTGATACCGCGCACTTGGGCCTCGGGACCCAGCTGAGTCAGGTGTGTGGCACCGATGACCACGTGCCACTTGGTGACGTGCCTGGAAGGCAGAGAGAGAGAGTGCTCAGAGGCAGCAGAGCCACGTGCTGCCGCAGCCCAGCAGTTGCCGGCCACCCGCTCCTGACAAGGCAGAGAGGAGAGCGATGCTATGGAGAGCACGACCACCCTAGCACACCTTGAGCACAAGGAACATGGAGGCTGCTGGGAAGCAGTGGCATGTGCAGCCCAGCTTTCTCCTGAGCAGTGGGTGTCCAGCAGGCGAATGGAATGGGATGGGATGGGATGGGATGGGTGTAGCCCAGGGTGCTGTGGGCAGGGCGGCTGGGAGCATTGTGTGCCGTTCCCTGCTGCCCCTTACCTGGCATGGACGAAGCAGTGGGCTGCTGTGAGGACCCACTGTGGGCTGATCAGGGAGCCTCCGCATATATGCTCTGCGCCCGCGTTCCGGGGATTCTGGATGCTCACGATCCAGGGCCAGGCTCCTGTCTGGGCAGCTGTGCCACCCACAACACGTGACATGCCGGAGTTCCAGGCCAGGGGCCGGAGCCCACAGGTCCCTCTGTAAGCAGAAGATCGTTACTGTCCTGCTCGATGGCTTGCTGCCGTTCGGGCTGAAGGTCAGCCATCTTCCCACCCCACAAGGTGCTGTATGGCCAGCAGGGCCAGGGAACCCCACGGGATTCATGTCCATCCACCTCTTTCGGCTTTAGCCCTGTAGACAAGTGGTGCCAGCAGCCTGGGTGCTGGCAAGGACCTGAGGCTCCCAAAGGGGTTTCGGGAAGCCATGGCGTGGCCACAGGGGACAAGCAGGCACCCTCCAGTGAATCCCGTAAGGCTTGCCCAAGCTCCCTCCAGGAGCCACGGGCCGCTTACCCGCAGGTATCCCATGTGCCCTGCACAGGCTGGCACAAGGACAGCAGAATGAGGAAGGTGAGCAGCTTCATGACTGCCAGCAGGAGCAGCAGAAGCACACGGCAGCTGCAAAGAACCAAGCAGGGTTTGTTACCTGCAGCACAGCAGCTGACAGAGTGCTTGCAGTACTCCCGTTGCCTGGGGTGCCCTTGGCTGCGGGGCTGATGTCACAGAGCCGCTGGTTCTGGGTGCTGGACACAGCCTATGGGGTGAGGGGAGGGGCAGCATAGGGGTGTTCCAAGCTGAAGGGGAGGCAGAAGTGGGGCTGGGACAGCCCTGAGGATACCCATAAAGTCGACTTTTCATGGGGACAGAAATGTAGTTGGGTCAGTGCTTTGACACTCGGGGTAAATGTACTGGCCTGCTTCACTAACAGCTCTGCTTTTGAAGAAGGGCCGAAAGAAGGACTGAGAAGAAGCCTGCTCTGCTGGAACAAGACAAAGAGGTTGTAAAGTCTGTGTGGAGGGGGCTCGTTAGGTGGAATCACCACCTAGCACCCATCTCTGTGCAGACAAGGAATAAATCCAATCCCTCTGCTCTGTGTGTCTGTTGGCGTACTGCACACCGGCTAATGACGTGTGGTGGTTTGACCCTGGCTGGAGGCCAGACACCCACCAAAGGCGCTCTGGACAGTCCAGCTGGACAGGGGAGTGCCACGACAGAGAGAGACGGGACACAGCTTGATGCAAGCAAGAGTCGATTTATTGTAAAGAATCGTTCCTTTTTATATGCTCTGGAGACGGCTGCTTTCTTTCAAACATATGGTGCTACATCTGATTGGTCAACGTTTTGCTGCCACAGCAGCATCTCTATCTTATCATGCTAATAGAACTTCTAAAACCTCCTCAGACAGCAGATATACCTTAGCAATAGAGGACACTTTTTCCTGGAGCCTGTCCCAGCAGGGGGCCAGCAAGGATACTGCCACCTTGTTTAATTTCCGGGAGGTTCATGGCCTAAAGGCTCCATCCCGTTATCTGTTAACCTGGCAGTGCTCGAGGCTTTGTTTCTCAAGCTGCATGCCACAGGGGAGAAAATGTGTATTGAGAGTTATTCAATGATACATAATAATACTGGGTGGGTAGATCTCTAATAAAAGGAGAATAGAAAGTATGTGTGTGTTTTGGGTTTTCATGGAGTATGGCTGCAGCCGTTTGACCTCTTTTGTTACAGCAGCTACAAAATTTATCCCGAATAGTGGAACAGCCTTGAAGATCAAGAAAGGGAAGACAGGAAAGTGATGAAGAATGAGACCAAAAACCAGTTACAAGACAGAGCAGATCTTGTTTTCAGCTAAAAGGGGTTCCTAACTACTTTCTGTAGGTATGTGTTTCTGTCAAATACAGAAGAACCAGGGAAACACTAAGGTTGGAAAAGACCTCCAGAATCTAGTCCAGCCATCCCTCTACCACCTATATCCCTAACTAAGCCATGTCTCTAAGTACCCCATCCAATCTTTCCTTGAACACCCCGAGGAATGGTGACTCCAGCACCTCCCTGGACAAGACCTTCCAATGCCTAACCACTCTTTCTGAGAAGAAATGGCTCCTGATTTCTAACCTGAACCTCCCCTGGCGCAACTTGCAGCCATTCCCTCTTGTCCCATTGCTCCTTATCTGTGAGCAGAGGCTGACCCCTAGCTCACCACAACCTCCTTTCAGGTGGGAGGATGGGCCCCAGTACCGACCCCTGGGGAACATCACTTGTGACCTGTCGCCAGTTGGATTTAACACTGCTCGGCACCACTCTCAGGGCCCAGCCACCCAGCCAGTTTTTAGCCCAGCAAAGAGTGCATCTGTCCAAGCCCAGCGCTGCCGGCTTCTCCAGAAGAATACTGTGGGAAACCATTTCAAAGGCTTTTCTGAAGTCGAGGGAGACTGTGTTGACAGCCCTTCCCTCATTCACCAGGCGGGTCACCTGGTCATAGAAGGAGGTGAGGTTGGCCAGGCGGGACTTGCTCTCCATGACCCCATGAAACGGGATGAGATGGCATATGCAGATTTGTTCTTCACACTGAAAAGCTGTTTGAATGTTAGAAAGTGATACGGTATGTTGGATTTGGAATACCAGCAGGGACTATATTCTTTAACTGAGGAAAAGAAAGAAAAGGAGCATCTGTGCTGTGAGAGTTTGAAGATGAAAAAAGAGCCTGTTTGTTGTGCTGACTGCAAGACAAGAAAAACCTGGTCAGAAGACATGCAGGAAGGAAGATGGGCAGCTATTGGTAGCCTCTCTGAAACTGTTAGATTTTTAAGTAAATCCAAATACATAGGCTGTCAAATTTTCAACTCACCTTCCACACAATCTTGATTAGTGCATAGGTGCATTTTAGGCAGTTTCTTGAAGGCCAAGTGTTTTAATGAAGCGTACCTGCACCCATGGGAATACTTGGTTCCCACAGACACCCCAGGTAGGGCAAATACTGAGCCATTTGCTGAGCCAACAGACTTCAGGTGCACTGCAGTGCCACAGCCATTATCGTCATGTATAGCCATTGTTTTGTTTGCATCACACTGTTGTTCACATGCCAATCCAGCTGGATTCAATGAGTAAAACCTGCTGCTATATAAGCCAGTGGGAGTTCTGCCACCTTTCTCAAGGGCAGCAACACTTCAAACAATAAGACTGTCCACGTCAGTAAGTTTGTCTATGTGTACGAACATAACCGTGCCTGGCTGACCCTCCTTTGGGCTTATCCTCAAGTGAATGAATAAAAAATGCAAGCATACTACATGCTTAATCAAACACCAATGGTTCCAGAAAAGTCAAGATGTCTTTTATTGCCACTAAGTAAAAAAAAATACCAAAAAAGCAAGTATAGTATTAACTGCATGACTGGTTTATTATATAGCCATTTAAAAAAATTGCATGACACCCAGCTCTTGTCAGCTAAATACTTTATTTATAAATATTTAAAATTAATAATGACTGATTTAATTGAAGAGTCCACGAAACACCCTACTTCTTCTCCATCTTACCCTGTACTAATGTAGTTGGATATTCAGAATGTGATTGCTTACAGAAGGGACACAGCTTTGACATACAGCAAGAACAAACTGTACAGCTTCTGTTATGAGACACCGGAAGTAGAAAATTGCAGCTGTCAGTGTAATCAGCTTCCTTCACCAGTCAAATGGCAGGAGTATTTTTTTTTAGAGGACTAGAACATCTCTCTTATAACGAGAAGCTGAGGGACTTGGAATTTCTTAACTTAGAGAAGAAAAGACCAAGGGGGGATCTTACCAATATTTACTAATACTTGAGGGGTGGGTGTCAAGAGGATGGGGTCAGTCTTTTACTGGCACCCAGTGACAGGATAAGAGGCAATGGGCATAAACTGGAATATAAGAAGTTCCACCTAACCATGAGGAGGAACTTCTTCACTGTGAGGGTGGCAGAGCACTGGGACAGGCTGAACAGAGCAGTCATCTCCATCTCTGGAGACATTCAAAACCTATCTGGACACTGTCCTGTGCAGCCTGCTGTAGGTGATCCTGCTCTGGCAGGTAGGTTGGACTAGATGATCTCCAGAGGTCCCTTCCATCTCCTAGCATTCTGTGATTTTTCACTTCCATGTTGTCACGATCCTCAGATGAGACAAGACTTAGTTTGGCAGAGGTTAATCCCCCTTGCATTCCAACTGAACCTCAGATTGCTCTGGGTGGCTGGGGGTGGCTGGGCTTAACACCTGAGTGATGTCCAATTATTAGGTGTTTCATTGTGATCAGTTCTTCACAATTCTCGGAGAACAGAATTAGGACTCGAAATGAAGTCAAGGTTAATGTTACTTTATTTGGCCCACAACAAGCATGCAGGGAAAGGAGGGGGAAGAAAGAGAAAAGGGGGGAAAAGAGAGAGTAAAGAGATAGAGATCTAAGTGAGGGAGATGAGAGGCAGGTTGCAATATCTACCACCACAAGGCTACAGCGTTCCATCCAATGCCAGCGTATTCTTCAGGGTCTGACTGGCCTATAGTTGTTGGGATCCTCCTTCTTGCCCTTTTTACAGACTGGACTGACATTGGCTATCCTCCGGTCTTCAGGCACTTCTCCTGTTCTCCAAGACCTGTTGAAGATGATAGAGAGCGGCTCAGCAATCACTTCTGCCAGCTCCCTCAGCACACGTGGATGCATCCCATCCGGGCCCATGGATTTATGTGTGTTAACCCCTTTGAGACGCTCCTGGAGCACCCCCACCTCAACCAGAGGGAAGCTCTTCATTTCCCAAACTCTCTTACTTTCTTCCAGTGTCTGTGTGTCCCAAGGGGTCTTTGAAGTGAAGACCGAAGCAAAGGCGGCATTCAGTGTCTCCACCTTCTCAGCATCCCCCATCACCAGGACACCCACCTAGTCCCGCAAGGGACCCACGTTATCCCTGGTCATCCTCTTACTATTCACGTATCTAAAAAACCCCTTTTCATTATGCTTTATGTCCCCTGCCAGTTTCATTGCCAGGTGGGCTTTAGCCTTCCTAGCTGTGTCCCTACAGGCCCTGACAACATTCCTATATTCTTCCCAGGTCCTCAGACCCTTTTTCCACAATTCATAGACCTTCTGCTTCCCTTGGAGTTTACCCATGAGGTCCCTGATCATCCACACAGGTCTTCTGCCACTCTTTCCAGATTTCTTGCTCAAATGGATGCACCGATCCTGGGCTTGGAAGAAATGCTGTTTAAATGCCAGCCAGGTCTCACAGGCGCCCTTACCTGCTAACAGCATAGCCCACGGGATAGCTCCTATTAGGTTGTGGAAGAGACCAAAGTTTGCTCTTCTAAAATTCAGGGTAGCTATCCTACTTTTTGGCTTGCTTCTTCCACTCAGGATCTTAAACTCGACCATTTTGTAGTCGCTTTGTCCCAAGCTGCCCCCAACCTTCACTTCCCTAACAAGCCCATCCTCATTGGTTAAAACAAAGTCCAGTACCCACCTTCCCCTTGAAGATTCCTGCACCATCTGGAGTAAGAAATTGTCTTCTACACAATGCAGAAATTGTCTGGACTGCATATGACTGGTCCTGTTTCTCGCCCAACAAATATCTGGGTAATTGAAGTCCCCCATAAGGACCAGGGCCTGGGATCTCGAGGCTACTTCTAGCTGCTTGTAGAATGCACTATCAACTCGCTCCTCCTCATCAGGGGGCCTGTAGTACACACCCACAACGGTGTCACTCACACTAGCCTGCCCCTGGATTCTTACCCACAAGCTCTCAACTTAGGGATCATCCTCTCCCAGGTGGAGTTCAATACATTCTAGCTGCTCTCTCTCATAAAGAGCAACTCCTCCACCTCGCCTCTCTAGCTTATCTTTCCTAAAAAGCACACAGCCATCCATGACAGCGTGCCAGTCATCCAAGCTGTCCCACCACATCTCCCAATACCTCTGCTCCTCTTTCTCACCTCTGGGTGATGATAGGTCACTCCAACTACAGTAGCTGAGAGCAACCTCCTCTCCGAGCTGATATGGTTGCAGCCCTTTTGAGTGACTCTTCCCCTTTGTGCCCTACATGACTGCAGCCGGATTTTGGCCGTGCGGGGTGTGGAAGTGCTTGCCCTTGCTCAGGAGACTGAGCCAAAGTGTGGTGAGCAGTGAAAACAGGCAACTTTATTTCAACAACTCCGCTCACTTCAGCAACTCTTGCAAGTCCCAAGAAGCATGGGCGGGATGGAGCAGGCCTCTGACACTGCGGATCAGCGGCCATTGGCCCAGCAGCAGACAGCAGTGGTACCAGGCTGCCTGGCCGGGATCCTGGCCCTCCTCCTTCCTCACACCATTTCTCCGTACAGGCCCTGCAGGACTATGTGCACCAGCATGATGAATTGCACCAGGTTCTGCATGGGAAGTGGGCCGGAGGCAGACCCACCCGCCAGAGCTGATGCTGGCAAGGGCCTGGAGGTCTTGTGGATGTGGATCCGTGGCCCTGCTGTCCGCGAGGGCCTTGAGGTGGTGAGGAAGTGGGTCTGTGCCTGTGCTGTCGGGGTAGCCCCGACTGCCGAGTGCAGTCCCATATGGACCAGGATCCAGTCGTAGTAGTGCTGGGTGGAAGTGTAGACACCAGGCCGCCTTGGTCTGGCACAGCCTCTGCCCCAGCTGGTCACTCCCACAAGCCAGAAGTACTCAGCATTTTTGTCCTGGCACATGAGAGGACCACCGCTGTCACCCTGCAGAGAAGAGAGGATGAAGGTGGTGTTGGGTGGCCGCTGTCAGCACTGAGGCTGGTTCCTTCCCTCCGAGGATGGCACCTGCCAGAGCTGCCTCTGCTGCACAGAATGGACTGCTCAGGTGCTGAGAACTCCAGAAACTGGCCAGGAGGGTGCTGTGAGACTGTGAGCTCGGGCTCTCCTTCAGTTCTGTGCAGTGGTGCTGGATGCACGGAAAATGCATCTGCCAGCATTGGGATGTGGGCCTGCGGGCTGCAAAGAGCCCTGGGTGCGCCAAGATGGGGCACCGGGCAAGGACGTGCCCATGGGGAAGGAGAGGCCAGTCCCAGCAGCGCTGGGTGGTGGAGTCTCCTTCACTGGAGATAGTCAAGACCCGTCTGGATGCCTATCTGAGTGATATGTCCTAGGGAGCTGCTTTGGCAGGGGGGTTGGAGCCGATGATCTCTCGAGGTCCCTTCCAACCCCTACAATTCTATGATTCGATGGCTTGCCAGGCAAAGCCCATGCCAGAGGACCTTTGGGCCATTGTGACAGGGCTGCCGGTGGTGCTGGGGGCTGGTTTGTCACAGGCTCCTACCTGGCAGGTGTCGATGCCACCCTTCGGATGGCCAGCACACAGGTTGTGGCTGTGGATGGCCCCTCGGTACCACCAGCTGCTGTTACACTGCCGGACATTGATGAGGCGGACCTTGGCCTCCTGCAGCACATCAGTGGGTTCTGCAGCTGTGAGCAAAGAACACAACAGCTCATTACCAGTTCTCCTCTACAGTCCAGGCTAGCCCCTTGCCTAGGACAGGGCTTGGCTTGGCCTCCGGAAGGCATTGTAGCAGTGTTTACCTTCCATCTTGCTTTGGCTAATGGGTCAGGCCCACCCCCTCTCTCCAGGCACGCGTCCCCACAACCTCACTGTGGCAACATTTTGCCTCTGCTGCCTGCCTGGAAGCCCAGCCCGCCTCCCCAGTGTGCCATGCTTGCCCTCGGGATACAAGGAGTGCTCAGGAGCTCACATTTTGCAGCTGTGGAGCCCCAGCCGCTGACGTAGCAGTTGGTCAGCTCTGACACTTTGAGCCAGGCATCAGGCACACACGCGAGCTGGATGTAATCGCTGCACTGGACAGGCTGGTCCAATTCCAGCAGCGCAATGTCGTTCTTCTGCCCGATGTTGCTGTAGTGCTCGTGAACGATCAGCCGCCTGATACCGCGCACTTGGGCCTCGGGACCCAGCTGAGTCAGGTGTGTGGCACCGATGACCACGTGCCACTTGGTGACGTGCCTGGAAGGCAGAGAGAGAGAGTGCTCAGAGGCAGCAGAGCCACGTGCTGCCGCAGCCCAGCAGTTGCCGGCCACCCGCTCCTGACAAGGCAGAGAGGAGAGCGATGCTATGGAGAGCACGACCACCCTAGCACACCTTGAGCACAAGGAACATGGAGGCTGCTGGGAAGCAGTGGCATGTGCAGCCCAGCTTTCTCCTGAGCAGTGGGTGTCCAGCAGGCGAATGGAATGGGATGGGATGGGATGGAATGGGATGGGTGTAGCCCAGGGTGCTGTGGGCAGGGCAGCTGGGAGCATTGTGTGCCGTTCCCTGCTGCCCCTTACCTGGCGTGGACGAAGCAGTGGGCCGCTGTGAGGACCCACTGTGGGCTGATCAGGGAGCCTCCGCATATATGCTCTGCGCCCGCGTTCCGGGGATTCTGGATGCTCACGATCCAGGGCCAGGCTCCTGTCTGGGCAGCTGTGCCACCCACAACACGTGACATGCCGGAGTTCCAGGCCAGGGGCCGGAGCCCACAGGTCCCTCTGTAAGCAGAAGATCGTTACTGTCCTGCTCGATGGCTTGCTGCTGTTCAGGCTGAAGGTCAGCCATCTTCCCACCCCAAAAGGTGCTGTATGGCCAGCAGGGCCAGGGAACCCCACGGGATTCATGTCCATCCACCTCTTTCGGCTTTAGCCCTGTAGACAAGTGGTGCCAGCAGCCTGGGTGCTGGCAAGGACCTGAGGCTCCCAAAGGGGTTTCGGGAAGCCATGGCGTGGCCACAGGGGACAAGCAGGCACCCTCCAGTGAATCCCGTAAGGCTTGCCCAAGCTCCCTCCAGGAGCCACGGGCCGCTTACCCGCAGGTATCCCATGTGCCCTGCACAGGCTGGCACAAGGACAGCAGAATGAGGAAGGTAAGCAGCTTCATGACTGCCAGCAGGAGCAGCAGAAGCACACAGCAGCTGCAAAGAACCAAGCAGGGTTTGTTACCTGCAGCACAGCAACTGACAGAGTGCTTGCAGTACTCCCGTTGCCTGGGGTGCCCTTGGCTATGGGGCTGATGTCACAGAGCCGCTGGTTCTGGGTGCTGGACACAGCCTATGGGGTGAGGGGAGGGGCAGCATAGGGGTGTTCCAAGCTGAAGGGGAGGCAGAAGTGGGGCTGGGACAGCCCTGAGGATACCCATAAAGTCGACTTTTCATGGGGACAGAAATGTAGTTGGGTCAGTGCTTTGACACTCGGGGTAAATGTACTGGCCTGCTTCACTAACAGCTCTGCTTTTGAAGAAGGGCCGAAAGAAGGACTGAGAAGAAGCCTGCTCTGCTGGAACAAGACAAAGAGGTTGTAAAGTCTGTGTGGAGGGGGCTCGTTAGGTGGAATCACCACCTAGCACCCATCTCTGTGCAGACAAGGAATAAATCCAATCCCTCTGCTCTGTGTGTCTGTTGGCGTACTGCACACCGGCTAATGACGTGTGGTGGTTTGACCCTGGCTGGAGGCCAGACACCCACCAAAGGCGCTCTGGACAGTCCAGCTGGACAGGGGAGTGCCACGACAGAGAGAGACGGGACACAGCTTGATGCAAGCAAGAGTCGATTTATTGTAAAGAATCGTTCCTTTTTATATGCTCTGGAGACGGCTGCTTTCTTTCAAACATATGGTGCTACATCTGATTGGTCAACGTTTTGCTGTCACAGCAGCATCTCTATCTTATCATGCTAATAGAACTTCTAAAACCTCCTCAGACAGCAGATATACCTTAGCAATAGAGGACACTTTTTCCTGGAGCCTGTCCCAGCAGGGGGCCGGCAAGGATACTGCCACCTTGTTTAATTTCCGGGAGGTTCATGGCCTAAAGGCTCCATCCCGTTATCTGTTAACCTGGCAGTGCTCGAGGCTTTGTTTCTCAAGCTGCATGCCACAGGGGAGAAAATGTGTATTGAGAGTTATTCAATGATACATAATAATACTGGGTGGGTAGATCTCTAATAAAAGGAGAATAGAAAGTATGTGTGTGTTTTGGGTTTTCATGGAGTATGGCTGCAGCCGTTTGACCTCTTTTGTTACAGCAGCTACAAAATTTATCCCGAATAGTGGAACAGCCTTGAAGATCAAGAAAGGGAAGACAGGAAAGTGATGAAGAATGAGACCAAAAACCAGTTACAAGACAGAGCAGATCTTGTTTTCAGCTAAAAGGGGTTCCTAACTACTTTCTGTAGGTATGTGTTTCTGTCAAATACAGAAGAACCAGGGAAACACTAAGGTTGGAAAAGACCTCCAGAATCTAGTCCAGCCATCCCTCTACCACCTATATCCCTAACTAAGCCATGTCTCTAAGTACCCCATCCAATCTTTCCTTGAACACCCCGAGGAATGGTGACTCCAGCACCTCCCTGGACAAGACCTTCCAATGCCTAACCACTCTTTCTGAGAAGAAATGGCTCCTGATTTCTAACCTGAACCTCCCCTGGCGCAACTTGCAGCCATTCCCTCTTGTCCCATTGCTCCTTATCTGTGAGCAGAGGCTGACCCCTAGCTCACCACAACCTCCTTTCAGGTGGGAGGATGGGCCCCAGTACCGACCCCTGGGGAACATCACTTGTGACCTGTCGCCAGTTGGATTTAACACTGCTCGGCACCACTCTCAGGGCCCAGCCACCCAGCCAGTTTTTAGCCCAGCAAAGAGTGCATCTGTCCAAGCCCAGCGCTGCCGGCTTCTCCAGAAGAATACTGTGGGAAACCATTTCAAAGGCTTTTCTGAAGTCGAGGGAGACTGTGTTGACAGCCCTTCCCTCATTCACCAGGCGGGTCACCTGGTCATAGAAGGAGGTGAGGTTGGCCAGGCGGGACTTGCTCTCCATGACCCCATGAAACGGGATGAGATGGCATATGCAGATTTGTTCTTCACACTGAAAAGCTGTTTGAATGTTAGAAAGTGATACGGTATGTTGGATTTGGAATACCAGCAGGGACTATATTCTTTAACTGAGGAAAAGAAAGAAAAGGAGCATCTGTGCTGTGAGAGTTTGAAGATGAAAAAAGAGCCTGTTTGTTGTGCTGACTGCAAGACAAGAAAAACCTGGTCAGAAGACATGCAGGAAGGAAGATGGGCAGCTATTGGTAGCCTCTCTGAAACCGTTAGATTTTTAAGTAAATCCAAATACATAGGCTGTCAAATTTTCAACTCACCTTCCACACAATCTTGATTAGTGCATAGGTGCATTTTAGGCAGTTTCTTGAAGGCCAAGTGTTTTAATGAAGCGTACCTGCACCCATGGGAATACTTGGTTCCCACAGACACCCCAGGTAGGGCAAATACTGAGCCATTTGCTGAGCCAACAGACTTCAGGTGCACTGCAGTGCCACAGCCATTATCGTCATGTATAGCCATTGTTTTGTTTGCATCACACTGTTGTTCACATGCCAATCCAGCTGGATTCAATGAGTAAAACCTGCTGCTATATAAGCCAGTGGGAGTTCTGCCACCTTTCTCAAGGGCAGCAACACTTCAAACAATAAGACTGTCCACGTCAGTAAGTTTGTCTATGTGTACGAACATAACCGTGCCTGGCTGACCCTCCTTTGGGCTTATCCTCAAGTGAATGAATAAAAAATGCAAGCATACTACATGCTTAATCAAACACCAATGGTTCCAGAAAAGTCAAGATGTCTTTTATTGCCACTAAGTAAAAAAAAATACCA